>NC_056743.1:1778770048-1779065048 GCF_019279795.1 Protopterus annectens | reverse complement strand
AGGTTAACAGACAAGCCAAACAAGATGCATACAGGGGTGGTATATGACAAATGTGGGGGTAAACACCTTGCTGGGGAGTGGTGTTGGGAATTCGCAAGCCCATGAGCCCCCTAGTGGAAACAGTGGGACTGATGTTCCCACCCATGGGCAATCACCACTGCACCTTCACAGCCCCAAAGGTGGCTGTGCTGGGGACTGAGTCACAAAGCCAGGATTACCCTCTAGTTGTGACACACGGCCATTGAATTGGCGTAGCATATCACCAAACTGCTGGTTGACCTCGCTACACACCATGACCTGGATCTGGCGATGGATGACAGGTTCCTGTCTGTGCCTGCTCCCGGGGGATGAGCCCCATCCCCTGAGGCGGTTCCACCCAAAGGTGGTGTAGGACCAACAAATGAGGAGGTCCCAGGTTGGGCCCCAGACATGCTGGTACCCGGTGCCATGGCCAGCTGAGGTGGGACAGGTGGGTCTGCTGGGACCGGCCTTCCCAAACATGCTATAGTGTTTAGATTTTATCATCATGTGTGGGTTAGTAATAGTCAAAACATTCCAGGGTTATATATAACAGCATGCATAGATATTCCCATTAACCCAGACACCAGCTGCGGAACAGTTGCATAGCAAATGGAACACATGCATATATGGGACCACAGTGGTAATCAGTCCAAATCAAATACTATGCACGTGGGGGATGCAAGGCCCAACCAAACTATGAAGAAACAAAGATGGCCAATCCAAGATTGTTTGTTCAACACTGAAGAAGGCATTAAATTGCCAAAACCGGTCTGTTTTATTTACAATAAAAGTCTGATTATTCACTATCTGGTCTTTGGCTGCATTTTCAACTGTTAACTTTGCTGGCCATCTTTGTTTCACCACAGTGGTAATAACAACGTCATGCAGGTACATTGATGGCACCATGCCACCAATGTTGGAATAATTCAATATAGTGCATAAATGGAAACAAATTTAAATATTTATCAACCAATAGGACATAATCAGAACAGTGGTGTCAATACATACCGGTTGAGTAGGGTATGTAGTTTATTGTTGGAGATATGGTGGGGTGGGAGATGTCATTTAACATCTAGTATATTCCTGGAGTACACATTACTTTCCTAGTCAGTGCTGTTATCTGTACCTTACAAGTATTACTACACTACTCTATAGCCTCAGTTTAGACCGTGAGATGGCTGTCATCATCTTTATACATGAACTGGTTTTTACCTCCAGTATACACCTCTTACCTGGTATACATGTGGAGGAAATGTTTGTTAACACTAACTAACTGTTTCTACACATACTCCCAGATTCCAGGCTGATGTTGTGCACATAGCTGTCCATCCCTTTCTGCACAGACTCTGGCCATGTCTTGACCACATGCAGGTGTATCGCGACATATCTAGACTATTGCCCTCTTCAACCTTTAGTGACTTACCACACACATATACATGCTTTCCTACACAGTTATATTATGTAGCACAGTGTGGGTGATAGTGATCAGTGATACTTTATTATTCAGAGCAACTGCAACACTCACAATTCCCTACAATACCAGAGTTAACAATACCAGTACAGGGTATCAAGGTTTTTATTTCCCGGCACTGTGCTCGTATCCAACGTACCTGTGGGAGCAATGTTTGTTAGCACTACCTGAATGTTGCCACCCAGAGTTCCAGATTATAATTAGTATTATGCACATACATCTCACTCTGTTACTGTACACATGCTGGTCACAGCATGACAATATGGGGGTGTAGATAGGACATACTTGGCCTATTACTCTCATAACAGTTTTTAGAGTTGCTAGGGTGACAGGTTTGTTCTCTCAGATGTGTGACAATCAGTTGTCTTCCTTGTTTGCTGCCTAAACATCTGAGATCATCCCACAGACTTCCCAGGGTGACAGGGTAACAGGCAGCAGACATGGGTCCATATACTGGACATTCTGGTCTTATCCATACAGTTGTGGGGTATGATTCTGTATGCAGCCTTCTTCCACACCCAGGATTCAGACCATGGCTGTGTGTGCTACAACTTAAACAGTGTCCATCAGAGTTGTGTGTGCTATATAGCTAATGCTGTATATCTGCTATCTGCCTCCTGTCTTATAATTCTCCTGTGGTTTTGCATTCTGACCTTGTATTACAACACTCTTATACATGTTTTCCTAGACAGTTATATGTTGTATGACAGTGTGGGTGACAGTGCTGCATAATACCTTATTATTCAGAGCAACTGCATCAGTCACAATGCCATACAATACCAAAGTAAACAGTACCAGTACAGGGTATCATTCTTGTATTTCTGGGCACAGTGTTGGTATCTGACAGACCTGTGGAAGGAATGTTTGTTAGCACTACCTGAATGTTGCCACACACGTTACCAGATTTCACATTACTGTTATGCACATACATCTTACTCTGTTACTGTACACACTCTGGCCACAGCTTAACAACATGGGGGTGTAAATGGGACATATGTGGCTTCTTACACTCATAAGGTTTTGGGAAGTTGCTAGTGTGCCAGCTTTGTTCTCACAGATGTGTGTCAATCAGTTGTATTTCCTGTTTGCTGCCTATACGTCTGTGATCATCCCACTGATTTCCCAGTGGGACAGGTTGACAGGCAACAGATTTGGGCCATTTTACTAGACATTCTGGACATATCTGTACAGTTGTGGGGTATGATTCTGTATGCAGACTACCACCACTGCCAGGAATTGAACCATGGCTGTGTGTGCTATAAATACAACAGTTCACGGCTCAGTTGCATGTGCTGTTCGGGTTTTGTTGTCTGCCTTTTCCCTGTTTTCTGTTTATGTGTCTCTCAGTTGTACTAAATGGCCTCTGGGGTTTACACCAGTCATATACAGGCATTCCTACACATTCTATTTATGGTGCATGGTGTGGGTAACAGTGCTTAATACAACAGCACTATTACATGTTTGCAAATCTACATTACCTTATGATACTAGAGTATACACATGCAGTCCAGCAGTTAGATCTTTACTGTCAGGCTATTGTGCTTTTATTTACATACAATCTATATGAGACTCTTCCTGCTATATTCTCTGGTGTATGCAGTACTTGCCTTAAACAATACAGGTTTTATACAGGCAATTAATTTACTAATACTTTTAGATTTATTTCGTATGACAGTACATGCAAGAGTATTACTGACCTGCCTCATTTTGCAACCTCTCCAGGTGACTTCCATGGGCCTCCTGGTTCACGGCCCACTCACTTGCAGTTGTGGAGCACATAAGAGGAATATTTAGCTATACTTATCTATGATATACATGAGCTGGCAATTATTACACACATATTGGAGTGATATTTACACACAGCTGGGACATCCCCTGCTGTGCTAGCCTCTTGGATCCACTGCTCCATGAGGTCCCCCTTACGCCGCTTCAGGTCAGCATAGTGATGGCTGACCTGCTCCCCAGTTCGGGGTATGCCAGTTGCACTGGCGAGGTCATAGGTGAGATGGTCCCAGGCTTCCACCTTATATTGGGAACCCTGGTACTGGCCCTGCAGCAGTCTCTGCTCATGGTCTTTGATAAGGAGTCCTGCCATGACACTGGACTCCTGGATGCACCAGCGCTGCACCCAGAAGTGCACACCTTCTCATCTTACTGCCATTGTGCCTGCAAGGGGAAGATACAACCAGTTATGAGATGTATTCCCACCTGTTGGGTTTAAGTAGGGCCAATTTCCCACACTTTACTGTGATTGGCCAGTTTTGAAAATGCTAGGCTATGGGCAAACCTGCTTACCTAAAGTTGGCATTGTTTAAAGGGGTATACCACTGGGCACAATGAGTTAGCTGGCCTACACATTGCTTACACCTCCTAAGCTGGCCTGTGCAATGCTTAGCATTGCTTACATTAGACTTTGCATTATATTTTCTTTTTGGCATTGATTTCTTATTCATTACATCTTATATATCTGCCTGGTATCCATGATTCATGTGTACGTACACTGTATGGGGTCCTTGTGTTTTATTGGGGACTTCAATTACACCTCACTTCTGGGCTTACTGCTGTTCTCCAGTTCACATATTTATGTTATGTAGTGGGTTATGGAACGTATGACTGTATACTGATTCCTTTCACAGGTTCAGTTTGATTTTACTATAATGAGGACTTGTTTGGTGATATCTCATTCTTCCGTACTGCTGTGATGGCTTGGTGGTTAACTACTGTGACTGTAGTGTATAGTGTCCTGGGTTCAAGACCTGCAAGGCTGTTTATTTTGTTGTTGGGCAGAACAAGGGCCACTGGATACAGAGTGATTAAGGCACTTTTGAGCAGTTGTAGGTGGGTTTGCACATGTTTGCGCAAGGGTAACAATGCTAACCTCCGGTTAAATATGCTCACAGAGAGTTAGCTTCAAAATTGCTTAACCTGTGTTCGCATTGCTTACCCCCATGCAAACAGGCTTAAACTCACTTACTAGTGCTTAAATATGCTTACTGGTGCTTAAACTTGCTTAGTATTGCTTACTCCCACTTACAATTGCACTGATTTAGATAGTTATATCGAACGGTTCTTGGGATGGTGGAAGATTTGGAAGTTGCACGGAGTTGTCATTCATTACACATTTTACCTTCCATTTGTATTCATGATTCCTGTGTACATATACTGTATGGGGCACATGTGCTTATCTGGGGACATTATGACACTGACATCTCACATGTGCATTTAATGCAGAACTCCAGTTCACAAATATATCTTATTTAGTGGGTTATGCAACTAAAATATTGGTCATAATGTGATTTGCCATGGAAAATGGAATGTGCTGCAGTGGACTCAAACTGGGAGTGCCTGCTTATAAGGTGAATGCTCTGCCCACTACACTATTGCTATACTATTTCAGTTTCATATATCTTCTTTGTTATCTTCTCCAGCCATTTAAGCTGCATTAACTGTAGATAAGCGATGGGCACACCCGTGCACCTACAATTAGTTTTAATTGGTTTCTTAGTAAAAAAAAAGTTTGTTCATTTTATTTGTATTTACTATTGCTGTTGTAGACATGGGGGAATGTTGCTGGGAATATGTGGACACCTATGAGTGGTCTCGCTCATTTCTTTGGCCTTTCTGCTCTTCTTCATTGTGAGGGCATGTATATTCTGAGAGCTCTGCTCTCAGATACGGCCCCTGCACTCTTACACACTCCATGTAAGATTAGGAGCTCAGGCAGTGCGCCTTCATTAGTGAATCAGGGGGGATTATATTGTCAAGGGTAAAGTTTGATAAAAATTTAAACTTTTGACACTCATACTTATTAAAATCAGGTAGATTTAATGTGTCAGCCAAGACAAAGATACATTATTTCTTGGTTGATAATCAGATTATTTTATAAAATATAACTTTGAATTATTATATTTCCTGGAGATATATGAAACATTTTAAGGTGCCTATTTATCATGACAAAATATTTTAGGTGATAGACTACATGGTTCATAGGTAGTTATGAGGCATGCAAGGCAGGAGACCACTGAAGAGCCTAGCCCAATTTCTTCAGAACACTGTCTTAGTTTTGTCACATTCAGAGTGTCTTAGTCACATATTATACAAACAGAGGCTGAGGGAATCAAACCGTGGATTAAAGGAAACACTCAATGGTACACCTATTCCTAATCATTTGAACTAACTAACTGCCTGTGTTTTATTTAGTATTTATTTTAAGTGTCCTTACTTTTTTTATATTGAAATAACATTCTTACTTGAATTTGTCTTAAATGAAACAAAATAAAAAGAGGGCTGTAGTGTTGCATTTTTTAACAGTTAACCCAACTAACTCTTATTGAAAGAATAAAGAAATCAAGATGGATGGAGCAGAGGAGGAAGGATGAGAAAAGTATAAGGAAGTCATAGTGAGAAGAGATGAGGAGCAAAAGTAAGGGACATACTTATTCTTTTTTTTTAGATTTAAAAGAAAATACAGCGGAATTGAAACTGAAGGTGCTTTATGTTTAGGAATGAGAACCAAATAATGAATGTGTTTATTTTCAGTTACTTTCATTTATAAATTTTGCAATTTTTTTAATGCCAAGTTTTTTCTATTCGGCTTTTAGATTTTATGGTAAACCTTATTTTATATATTTCCTTTACTGAAATTTAAGAAATAAAAAACACAGTAACAAGGAAGCACTAAGAGCCGAACAAATTATTTAACGGATTAAATGCTTTCATCAGTCCTTTCACAATGACTTCTTCAGAATAACACATCAAAGTAAAAAGCACAATATAAAGCCTCACCTACAAGTAATCACACATCTAATTAACCAATTCATCTATGAACCCCTAACTGCTAACATTTAAAGTGACAAGTGCATTTTCCTATCTAAGCAATGAAGTGCAATGCTGAAGTGCATACAAAATTGCATCTATAAAATGTATTACCATACTAAAAACATCTGAACAAATAATTTTGTTTTGCAAACAAGACCATACATAAAATGCACTTCAAAATACCTATGTTACATATGATATATATAAAATAACAATGGATGTATGAGTGCTGTTTGAAACTTTGTTATAGGGGGAATTCAGATTTTAGTTTCAAATAACTGGCCAGGGATACAACCTCATTTAGCCCTGAGGGATTTATGGCATTCACCCTCAATTGTCACATTAATTCTTTATATTCTAGGAATATATCACTAGGTCCCCCTCTTTCATTTATTTTTATATGTTCTAAAACAAAATAAAATTAAAATTATGCATGGGGAATTTACTAAGATGTTTCGCTAATTCATTATTATTATTGCCTTTACTTATGTCATATTCATGTTGGTATATCTGAGTTCTGAAGGTGTTTTTGGTTTTCCCAATATAATATGAAATATATGTATATATATATGTATATATATATATATATATATATATATATATATATATATATATGAAATGGATGTCCTTTTGGATATATTGGTTAGGAGTGGGTAATCAAGGGAAGTTGTGCTACCAATATTGCAAGGAGTAACCCATACGAGAATAGCAGGACATATTTTCGCACTGTTGGGGTTGGGTACGGAGACTGACCCACCAGATGAAGTTAACGGGAACAGAGCAGGAGATAATGTGAACAATGAGGACAATACCTTCAATAGATCAATGATTTTGATGTTTACCCCCCAGTTTCCACAAATTAAAGACACACTGTATAAAACTATTTTTTTGTTAAAAAAAATGATGAACAGGTGGGGGATAAGATAGGAGAAAAGCCAATTGTGGTGTATAAGAAGAATAGTAGTATTAAGAATATGTTGGAACAGAAGAGGGAGGGGACGGGATCCCAAAATAGTGATTATACCAAAAAGTGGAGTCACTGTTCCCGGTGTAAATACATACTAGAAGGCGATAGTGTAGTTGTACCACAATATGGGACTGTGTGCTCTGGGCACAAAAATAATCGTGGTACAAAGAACACGGTATACATCGCACTGTGCCAAGTGTGTGAAAGGTATTATATTGGGAAAACCAAAAACACCTTCAGAACTTAGATATACCAACAGGCATATGACATAAGTAAAGGCAATAATAATAACACATTAGCGAAACATGTTAATAAATTCCCCATGCATAATTTTAAATTTTTTTGTTTTAGAACATGTAAAAATAAATGAAAGAGTGGAACCTAGTGATATATTCCTAGAATATAAAGAATTAATGTGGCAATTGAGGGTGAATGCCATAAATCCGTCCGGGCTAAATTAGGTTGTATGCCTGGCCAGTTATTTGAAACTAAATTCTGAATTCCCCCTATAACAAAGTTTCAAACAGCACTCATACATCCATTGTTATTTTATATATATCATATGTAACATAGGTATTTTGAAGTGTATTTTATGTATGGTCTTGTTTGCAAAACTAAATTATTTGTTCAGATGTTTTTAGCATGGTAATACATTTTCTAGATGCAATTTTGTATGCACTTCAGCATTGTACTTCATTGCTTAGATAGGAAAATGCACTTGTCACTTTAAATGTTAGCAGTTAGGGGTTCATAGATGAATTGGTTAATTAGATGTGTAATTGCTTGTAGGTGAGGCTTTATATTGTGCTTTTTACTTTGAAGTGTTATTCTGAAGACGTCATTGTGAAAGGACTGACGAAAGCGCTTAATCCGTTAAATAATTTGTTCAGCTCTTAGTGCTTCCTTGTCACTGTGTTTTTATTTCTTGGTTTTGCACTGAATAGTGGTTTGTGGCACTTTATTGAAATTTGCAAACAATACTGTAAAACATCTGACACAGAAGGATACCAATAAAAAGAAAAACAATAAGGAGAAAACGTAAATGTTATAACTTGTCTTACACACCGTTTTCCTAACTTTTCCTTCTCCCTTTCCAACACCATTATTACTAGCACCCCATACATTGCAGAATTAGTGTCCCACATTTCCCTCAATTGTTTCATTATGAGCTATTTTGCATTACAAATTGTAGAAGTTGTTAAACCTAGTCTGTCTTTTCATCATACTGCATTTATTCCCTCTTGACCCCTGAGCACATAACACTCTACAGAACACTCTAATGTTGTTTTCACTGATATCCTTTAATGTCCAATACTGCCCACCTTTCCATACTTCAGCTATACATTTCATTACAATCCTCCTGGCTGGGATTAGTTTTACTTCAGTGTCTGCCCATCCTTCTGTTTCTTCCCTACACCCATTCAGTAGAACCTCCAATTTCTTAGAACCAGCTTTCCAAAATGTCTTTTTCCATTCATCAATGACTTCATTCCATCAATAGCATATATTCTTACAATGTCAAAGCATACCTATTAGACCTGCCTCCTTCTTCTCATGTTGCCAATACACAATGCCCTGCATATTTTCCCCTTTAGCAAAGTAAAGAGGGGTCTTACACCATCTATGTAACCAACAGATATGGTGGCCCCAAATCCCCGGCATCACCTTCAGTTTAGTAGATTTGTTTTATGTAAAGAAATGCATGCCACCCTCCCCAGCTGATTCCCTTTCATAGAATGCATGGGACACCCTTCTTCTCCTTCCTGTCCCTCTATTATCTCATTCATGCCTACTAAGCCCAGCAACTGCTTTATTACCCTCTTCAACTGTTCATAGTGTAGCCAAGCTTCTTCTGGGAACCCATGTTTGTATCTAAATATATTTAATTCTTTAAAACCTACAAAACCTTCCTCTAGCCCTTTCATCACATTTCCCACCACTTTTATTCCTTTTTCTTGCCATTTCATAAATGAAATAGCTCTACCCTAAATTTGAATCCCTGGGTTATTCCAGAGTCCTACTTTTTGCACTCATTGCAGTCCTATTGCCGTGTCCCTAGAACCTTTAAGTCCTTTGACTAAGTATACTAAAATTTCATTAGTTTGATATATATTTCCAAAATGATTGCATGTATATTCCTATCCTAATAAATCACTGAATAAACCTACAGATGCCACTGCTGCCAAAGCAAATAGCTGAAAAACAAGCATTCCATAGCCCTTCCCCACCCATTGTCTAGGCAAACACAATCTCCCTTTACCTGTTTTGTAACTTTTCGCATTCCGAATGAAAGTATCACAGAACCTTTGTATTTTAACTAACCAAGCACTTTCCAAGAAGCTTAATGGTAGATGGAGAGTAATATGTTATACCCTAGAGAGAATAATACTCTAGGGAGGGTAATCATCTGGATTACATTGCTCCTTTCCTAAAAGAAAAACATCCTTAAATTCCAGTTTATTTATTTATTTATTTTATATATATTATTTTATTTTACATTTGTTAACCGGGGGGTGTCTGACTGAGTTGAAAAGGCCTTTTTTCAGCAGATGCCCTGGGAGAAAAGCCCCACATCGAAAAATTACAGATACATTAAGATATTTAGACATGATCAGTATACACACATTTTACAAATGAAATGTTTTTACAGTGGTACGCAGTACATCAACAGTTACAGTGGAGAGAACAAACAAAAAAATATTAATATAAAAATAAAGGTAATTAATAGATTTGTGGTGTACAGCTGAAATTTGGAACATAGGTAGAATACATACATAGTACACAGGTACAGTACATACATTGTAGATTACTTAACATGCAATCAAATGTGGGTATCAGTTATTAAAATTCCAAAAATTAATTGGCACCAGATCTTCTACCCTTTCCATCATCTTCAAATGTATATATTTTACACTGATGTGTCATGCAATTCTATCCTTTTCTACAGTAAAGGTAACACACCCATCTCTAACCTGCACTGTCTTCTTCCAATCTAATCCAGCTGCTCTTTGAAATTTATCGCAAATATCAATGATCCAGACAGAACAAGATGCAATCTGCCAATAACTAGCATACAGTCATTCACAAAGATTCTGAAACATTTCTACTCACATGGAATATTTACAATAAAGTGCTGAATTTGCTGCGCCAGCTTTTCCAGAACAGCAGAGACAAGGGGCATCGTTGTCTAGTGCCCCTACCTATTATTCTATCTGGAGTTTGATATCCATTTACTACCACTCCTGTCCATCTATTAGCAATCGCATCCTTTCATTTTATATAAAGCATTAATCCAACTCTTGAATTTGCTACCTAATCTAGTATCTTCAAAGATCTGGAAAAGAAAAGCCCACTCTATGGAATCAAAGACTTTCCTCATATAGAAAATATATATATATTCCTTCTTTATCCCTTCCATCTCTTGTAGCACACAAAGAAAAACTTCTTAGCAGCCACAAACTTATCTCTTCAGTTTATTGCTTTACAAAAGCTCTCTGATCCTCCACAAACAATTTTGTCAAATGCTTTTCTGATCCTTTAGCTATTGCATCTGACAATAAATTTGTATCTGCATTGACTAAAGAAATATCTCTATAATTATGTGGAGTCTGCTTATATGCTTCATCCTTTGGGAGTAATGCCACTATCACTTCCAAAAATGTGGGATGTCAATATACAGTCTCTAGTAAACCTATCACATACCTTAAATAATCATGTAATGCTTCCTGAAACATCCTGTAAAATTCTACTGAAAACCAATCACTGCTAGGGTCTTTCCTCCTTAAGACAATGCAGCACTTCTTTTATTTCTTCTATGGTTATCTCTTCATCCATTTTCACCATCTCTTCCATAGTCAAAACCTCTCCTTTCCACTACAAAAACTCATCTGCATTCCTGCTCATTTGAAAATTGAATAGCTGACTCATACATTTTACTGAAATAGTCTCTAAATACAGATTGGATACCCACTCAAGTTGATACGACATTTCTTTTCTCATCTACTTCTGATAATATGGCTGTACTCTTCCAATTATAGATAAACTACAGACTTCGAAAGTAGATTCAATGTAGCTGAAAAAAGTATGGAACACCAAAATATTTTGGTGTTCCATACTTTTTTCAGCTACATTGAATCTACTTTCGAAGTCTGTAGTTTATCTATTGTGGAAACTCTTCCAATTATCTTTAACTGAGGAGGCTAACTATTTACTCATCCTTTCCCCTCTACACCACTAAAGATTAGCAAGCTCATTTTCTACAAATGTGATTTCTAATTCTTATACATACAAACTGATTATAGTTACATGACACACTTAGTCATCTGAATTCCTTTTCCTTCCTCTAGCTCCCTTTAGAATCCACTCAGCTCCTCTTCTAATTTTTCTATCTCCATGTTTCCCTGTTTCCCCCAAAACTTTCCACATTCATTGCATGTCTTCTCAAAGCACACTTCATGGATTCCTACCATTGCCACAGTTGCAAATATTCAAACCCCTCTTTTGAATATCATGCGGTGGTGGTGCTGCGGTAGCATTGTCGCCTGACAGTAAGATGTTGTCCCATTCGTTTCTCAGCTAGAGCGCCTTCTGTCTAGAGACATGCGTGAATGGGCGTACCTTCGTTGAAGGTTGTGCATCAGGGATGGCAACTCAGCACGTAAAAATCTACTGCCAATCATTAGCGGACCGGAGTTCCGCTGTGGCGACCCCTAACCGGGAAAAGCCGAAAGACACAACAGCAACCATCCTAGTAAAACAATGACTTGTTTTACTTCTAACCAAGCTACTCCAAAGCCACTGTTTCCATTTCCGCCTCATTGATGGAAACATATCCCATGTAAATTGCAACTCCAAATTAACATAGGCATGGTCAGAAAGAGGCATCTCTCACATATTAACACTTCCCCTAGCTGCCATAGAACCTTTCCTGTCATAAGAAATCTATCCAACCTGCTTGACTGCTTATACACATATGAAAAAGTAAATGTTACATCTCTTTGATGTTTACATTGCCAACATCTATCCAACCTTCATCTGTCATACACTCTTTCAGTACATTACATGATTTGACATTCCTCTCTTTACAGCTAAATTTCCTATTATTCTTCCAGTACACTCTCATTTTAAAATACCCTCTGAAGTAACTCATGTTTGCAATCTGGTAAGATCTGGTTCAACTGCTCATAAATGTCTTAAAAATCTGGAGAGTCAACATTAGGAGCATAGCTTGCCCCTATCTTACATTTCTGCTAGACGATGTCTCATTCTAAAATAATGTAAATTCCATCACTTTTTTAACAGACAAAGGAAACCTCCGCCTTACTAATATAACCACCACTACCCTCTATCCATACAACAACCTATGATTTTCTTTTCTCTTCAGTTTTACCTCTTGTAAAAATAATATCAGCTTTGAGATGTTTTAGTTTATTTCCAATTCTACCACTTTTAATTAGGTGACATATTTCACCCACATTCTAGGTAACTATTTCATTCCTCTAATATACCAATCTATTCACCTCTCTCCTTCTCCCAGGCTGGGTTCTTTATGACCCTTGGATTTCCCTCAGATCTATGCCTGGTTTGTAATTCAAAACATTCTGTCAGAGCCATTCCATTTTACATGCAGGTATCATTTATGCCGTGCTCCAATCCTTTCACCCTCCATCCCTGTGTCTCACTCAAGAAAGTCGCATCTCTGACATCAGTGTACCAGTTTATAGCCTCAAAACATTTTAAATATGGCTCCAATAAACTTACTTCTATAATATCCCTTCTTAAGATAAATCTAAAAATATCTTCCTGCTATTGATGTCTTAGAAAAGACTCAGTAAGGAAAATGGTCTCTGCATACTTATTAGGTGCCCCAAATGCTAAACAAATACAAGTCAACAATGCTAACCCTGTTAATATATATAAACTGATAATCAGTATAGGATTAATCACATTCTCTGACTATCTAATGCACATTCCAGTTGCATGGTGGTTGCATCAACTGTTCTTTCAAGCTAGATAAAAGTCCAGTATTGTGTTATAAAGTTCTAAACAAATACCATAACCTGAAGAAAATTAAACGTAAGTAACCAAACAGGCACAAAGTGCCTTAATATATCTGGTGGAGCTCTGCAGTACTCACCAGCCACATGTGCACATATGTTCACAGTATGTACCATCCTACACAATGTAATCCTGCTGAAACAGGTGCAGCAGGACCAGCAAAGGGAAGGGATACACAGCCCTCAACCAGTGCCTAGGTCACCACAGCCACAGTCACAGGAGGACTTGGAGGAGGAACTCCCTGATGATGCCTTATAGGTAGATGTAGGCTTGCCTGGTATGCCCTGACTTTGGCTAAGAAACAATGCATAGCACATTTACTGACTACCTAGGGCTCTAGGGACTGACACCTTTCTCCAACTCATACACATATATTAAAATTGTTGATGCCAGGCAACCCACACAACCTATACCTATCCATGTATTGGCTGTATAGTGCTTGCATTAGACAGAGTCAGCCCTGAACTACAGTTCTGTTACCTGTTGCATTCGCAAAGTAAGTCTCTAACCTACACACTACTTGTAAGCATTACTATAGTATGGTATTGTATGTATGGATCTATTGCATTTATACAAGGAAATATAGTGGGCTATTTGGACAGAACATCCACATGGGACTACAGATACCCAGTCCACTAGTATGTGTTCCTTAATATTCACTAGGCCTCATGGTTGGAATATTCACTACATCAGTCAAGGGAGATGTTAAGCTGTGGGGTCACATGATATTTAGACTACTGTCTATCCCAGCAGAACATGTGTTATTGTTCCCTCACCCCCAACACAGCACTGTTCCCATATAACTGCTTTAACAGTAAGTCAGCAATGGTATATCAACAGTCCAGACAATCTCAGGGCAGTAACATAGAAATCGATCACACATTGTATGTCTCACTTAATGCAGGAATAACAACGTACATATGTAGGCTGTTGATTGTGTGATGAATGACTCTTCTCTGCCTGGCAGCTTGTGTGGCTCAGTGGACTAGGGACGTTAGCATTGGTGATGGTATTGATGGTTCTAATCTGGAAGTATCCACATCTTTTGCATGTGAGGTATTATTATGTTGGTGTTTTCACAGACTGTCAGTCTGTGTGTGGTGTAACATTATGAACCTCTGTCACATATTAATTAACTCAGATAGCTGGAGAATGTTGTGGATAATTTGAGTGAAGTGCAGTCCTGCAGAAACGGGGACTGATGTCATTGTCTGTAACACACAAAATCCCAGACTGGAGTACAGGTAGGTGTGGGCTAGAGTCACTTTATAAGTACTGACAGTCCCACTGGGCATGCCCATATACTTAGCTAAAACGAGCGCAATTTTGTTGCTCCTTCATCAAAATGACCTGTTATGTATAGATATGTCTATACATACAGACATATAAGTATACGTATCCGTCTGTTACTATCTCTCTCTCACATACATTGTACATCTGTCTGTATGTATTTTCAAATAGATATATACCTATATGGTTTCACTTTATAATCTTGAAATACTGAAATCTCGAATGTCAGTATCTCAAGACCATAAAGTTGAATTTTCAAAACAGCGAAAGTGCATAATCGTGAATCTGAATATGTCAAATTTGCGGTTATGGCTTTATGCTACATTATGTGCAGTGTTTTGTGTGGATGGTGTTTAAGTGTATGTCAGTGTGTTTGTAAGTTGTACTTGTGGGTTAGGGTAGGCAGATGAAAGTATAAGTGTGTAAGTGTTGGATGTGGTGGTGTTTTTATATGTTTGATGTGTGTGTATGTGTGTGCGTGGGATGTCCGGGTGTGAGTTTACTGTCTTTTTCTGTTTGTGCGATCTCGGAGTTAGTATATATATGGGGGTGCAGGGGGGCTTGCCCCCATGCTTATTGTAGTGTAGGTTTGTGAATGTGTAGTGTTATGTTTTTGTCTGTTTTTTTATTTTTGTAGTGTGGGTATTGTGGTGCATGTGTGGTGTGGTGTATGCTGCGTGTTTGGGATTTGAAGTTTCATAGTTTTGGGCTGTCGGTGTTTTGTGGATTGGACCTTATGGTCTCGAGATACTTAAATTCGAGATTTCAATATTTCAAGATTATAAAGTGGAACTATATATCTATATACATATATATATATATATATATATATATATATATATATATGAGTCTAGGACATTTCACTGAATGCACATTTCACTGAAACTCAAATGACTGAACACAAATCACTGAAAACTCAATTCACTGAAACACATTTCACTGAAAGTTATATATGGCCTTTTTGCCACTGTAGTGCGGCCCTGGAATTAGTATATATAGTAAGGGGGGCACCACACCCCACATTGGGGTGTGTGGGGAGCATAGCCCCCCACATATTTTAAGTATATATTATGTTAGGAAAAGAGTAATATATTGGAATTGCAAGACTCCATGTATATAGTTCAAAATATTAAAAATATGTGCGGGGCTATGACTCCACACCCCCCGATGTGGGGGCCGGTGCCTCCCGCACCCCACACCCTTATTATATATACTAACTCCAGGGTTGCACTACAGTGGGGAAAAGGCCATATATAACTTTCAGTAAAATGTGTTTTAGTGAACTGAGTTTTCAGTGAATTGAGCTTTCAGTGAAAAGTGCACATGAATTTGACTTTCAGTGAAATGTCCTAGACCCATATATATATATATATATATATATATATATATATATATATATGATACATTTCTGTCTCTCCCCATATATCTACATACACATACACACATCTACATTTATATATACATTCCTGTTTTATACATAAATATGTGTGTGGATATCTGTATTGTCCTACATAACTTTATAATGGTGAGTAAAGCTGCACTATCACACATCTATACTGTTGCTCAAAAGATCCAAGGTAAGGGCTCAACAGTACATAATGTGCTTACATACAGACACCTGTGCCCGCTGGATGTCACCACATAGACAGAAACAGGTGGGCAGTTGGTATACTGTATAATGTTGTCTACACACACACACATGGAGAGGGCACATTGTTCCTGTCCATAGGCTTTCCTATCTAAGGGCAAAGAGCCACATATGGCCATACTGTGGCCAAATGTATACATATAGCTAGGATAATAAATGTTAACTCACTGCTACGATACTAATTGCAGATAACAGTACATAACAATATCACTCTGCAGGCCACTGATGCAGTTCCACACAAGCCTAGCTTGTGTAATGCACAAATACTGTGCCTGCAATCACATATAAAACATACTCAACCCGTTGAATGTGCAATAAGTACTGTGATGTATAATGTATAAACCTAGATAGATAGGAGTTCTAATCTCACTCCAGGTCACTTGGTATGTGTGTTTGTGTGTGTGTGTGTGTGTGTGTGTGTGTGTGTGTGTGTGTGTGTGTGTGTGTGTGTGTGTGTGTGTGTGTATCCCCCTGCAAAACAACTGACAATCCCTTATGGGCTATCAAACTGCAATAGTTTTGTACTTTTTGGTCCTGCAAGTTGCTGCAGGCTTCCAAACTGCCCTCTTCTACAAGGCCTAATGATGTTGCACTAAAAAAATATAAAGAAAAGGAAAATGGGGAGATAGGAATGTAATGAAATGGAGTGCAAGAAGGGGAAAAACATAAAGAAAGGCAGGTAGGGATGTGCATGAAGCATGTAGGAAAGAACCATAGCTACCCATTTCTTGTACAGCAACAACTGTGCACTTTGACAGAATTTGTACATGACTTTGAACTTTCATCCAGAGAGAGAGAGGTGATGACAACATAACTGTGTTGTCAAGCAAATTGGACCAAATTACTTGTGCCAAGTGGACACATGTGCAAAATGGAGAGCTATGTTTTGGACAATATTTTCTTTTTTTGGGACAGGTGTCCATTTTTTTAAGGTGAGAGTAGAATGTTGAGGAAGGGACATAGGTACATGTGGGGGATGTAAGTTAGGTAGGTGAAGAAGCATTTGCAGACAGACAAAACAACAGGCAGGGGTGGTGTGTGACACATGAGGGGGTTGAAAACCTTGGACGGGGAGGGTGTTGTGGAATTTCAGTCCCATGTGCTTCCACAAGGTAGCAACATGACTCACATCTTCACCCATGGGACTTTTAACAATGCTCCATCACTGCCCTGAGGGTGGCAGTGGTGGAGGCTGGGGTCTGGGGTGAGCCTGCCCTACCAGTGTGGCCAGAAAGCTCTCCATCTAGTGCAGGCATTGCCCATACCCATTCTGCGCACCAAAACCAGCAGCTCATAATGAGTAACAACTCCCCCTCTACCACCGCTCCCAGACGGGAGCCCAGACCTGTCCCATGGGGCAGAACTACCCAACTCTGCAGGTAGTGCAGGGGCAGCAGAGAGGACACCACTGGTCTGGGTCCTAGACATCCTGGGACCCAGTGCCATTGCCAGAGGAGGCAAGAAAGACAGATTAGCCAGAATTGGCCTACCTTGACGCACTGTGGTAAATGACGTATAACTAAAATTTAAGGTTAGTAATAAACAGTTAATATAAGGGACCATGATATTTATTAATCCAAATACATATTAATGTATATTATGTGCAACACAACATTAAGTAACATAACAGTCAGTATGTTAAAAGCAAACCAGTATGAATTAAACCATAAGGACAACAAAACAGTTAGTTTAACAAAATTTGTTAATATTGAATCATAATAATAAATAACAATAATAAAATAAATTTTAACAAAATATAGTTAGTTTAACAAAATATGTTAATATAAAATCATAATAATAAATAACAATAATAAATTAAAGAAGATAAGTGGTGGGAAAGAGAGAAAAACATACCATTAGTGACACTGCAGATGATATCCCTGAAAACACTGGTAATACATACTTCTACAAGTGTGTAGTGTCAGTTGTGAGTACAGTGACTACAATTCTCCTATAGCTGATGTCGCACATACATGCCTCTGAAGCTGATAGCATGGGGCAATATGGGCCAAACACTAACAAATGCGGGTACACAACTACACAGAACAGTTTCACATAATGTGGACTTACATAACTACCAAGGTGTTCTGTAACTAAATATGGTAATACATTGCATTCTGGTTAATCATTTATCTACTAATCATGTGACAGACAGATTAGTCAGTTCTAATTACATTACAAAAATAGTGACACTTAAGAGGCATGTTTGTATACAGTAAGTAAACTAGACAGCCGCCATGCCTTAGTTGGCAGGCATGGGAGTAGAACTTAATAGCTGTGACTGTAGGGGGCATCTGCAAATAATGTAACAATTGACTGCAGCAACTTAGAACAGATGTGTGATGAATTCAGTCTACTGCAATATTAAGACTGATTTATTTAGGAAACCACAATGCTGCTTAACACTTCATTGGTATTGTTGATAATTCTCTCTGAAATCTACACACTATATCTGCTCATAAAGTGGGATACCTCACCCACATTCCTTTTGTGCCAGGACTGGAAGAAAATGACAGCATTATGTGACTGAAACTGGCCTGGAGTCAACCTTGAACCATACTATGAGTTGAGAAATAATTTTTCAGTTCATTCCTTTTGCATTCAAGAGCTATTACTGTTTTAAACTTGGCTGCAGTGACAATAGAATGCACATGCAATAAATACAGCCATACTGCAAATATTAACAGATTTATTTAAGAATCCACAATGCTGCTTAACATGTTATTGGTATTGATGATAATTCTCTGTGAAGTCCACACACAATATCTGCTCATAGACTTGGCTATCTCACCCATATACCTTTTTTTTTCCTGGAGTAGGAAGAACCGAGAGTATTATGTGACTGAAATTGGCTTGCAGACAGCCTTGAACCATGCTATGAATTCAGCAATACAGTTTGCAAGTCATTAGTTTTGCATTCTACAGCTATTACAATGGTACACTTGACTGCATCAACCTTACCTTAAACATGCCATGCATACAGCTCTACTACAATTATGTTATGACACTACAATCCTGCTTTACACCTTTTTGCTTATTGTTATTGGTATTGTTGGTTTATTGCAATGCAGTTGTTATTGTTCATTTATTGCACTACAGTTCTAATTGCCTATTTATTGCACTGCAGTTCTAATTGCTCAATTATTGCACTACAGTATTTATTGTTTATTCTTTATTGCAGTACATTTTTATTCTTTGTTGCTTATTGCACTGTAGTTAGCATAATAAATCTGTACTTACCACACTCATGGTGCAACCTGGTTAGGAGCCCCGCATGGGACTGAACATTGCAAGTCCTCTCAGCTGCAGCTGTTGGGAGACAAGTACACCATTATGCATACCAGTATTGCAGACATTCACCTTGCATTTTAATAGAACAGTGGAAAACACATTTACATATTTGTGGGCCATGCCCAGCCCTAGCCTCTAGGACCCAGGTATCCAATGTTCTCCTCTTTCTCCACTTCAGGTCATCATAGTGGTGACAACACTGCTCACAAGTGTAGGGTACACCAGTAGCACTAGTAAGTTCAAAGACCATCTGATGCCAGGCCTCAGCTTTACATTCTGAGCCCTACTAACAGCCCTGTATCAGCCTAGGTTCATGGTTGCTTACCATGAGCCCAACAAAAACCCTGGACTCCTGCACACCCCATCTTTGCACCCAAAAGCACACACCCTCTCCAACACCATCAGGCATACCAGAAGATAAGCATATTCTAACGAATGGTGCAGAATTCCTAAAACTGGCCTTAATATAGGCTGTTTTCCTGCCCTTACATATCATTGAGTAGCATTCAAAAAAGTGATGTGTTGCTTAGCATTATGCAAATCAGCTAAGCAGAGCTGCGCAGTGTGAAAATTCACAAAACAGTGGTTTTAGCAAAGGTTAGCAATGCACAAACAGTGGTAGCCATTAGCATGTTTAAGCAGTGCTCAGCACCACACAGCACTGACTTATGTAACAAATTTGTTTTTAAAGAAATAAAAAGTAAATTAAATTACAGACATGTTATGACTGCTACGGATTTGAGCTCAGGACTTACTAAGCATTAGGCCATAACTCTACCCATTTAGCTACTTGGATATTATGAAAACTAGTATACCTTCACATATACTACTAATCTACCTGTTAGCATCACTAAGCAACAGGCCTCACCATGCAGTCTTAAACATAACCAGAAATAAATAATTAATTACATCCGGTTCCTCTTTTTAGATGTCAGGCAGGTGTTAGTTATATATGTCTGAGTGCAGCTCAGCTTTGCTACACTCCACTCCACTCTCCGCAAATGGCAATTAAAAAAAAATAAATTAATTAAAAAATTCTGATAATTAATTACATTCAGTTTTTATTTTTAGATGTGTAGCAGGGGTCAGCTATCTGTATATACATGCAGCTTGGCATTGCTGCCATGCAAACAAAAACAGTAAAAAAATAAAAATAAAAAAATAAAAGCATAAAAAAATTACACATTTAAAAAAACCTACATAGCATTTCAACAGTAGCAGAGAACAAAACAGGGAGCCTCACCCTGTTCATAACATCTAACCAGGTATCTACAATCAGGGAATAGCCTCTACACTTCTGCCTGCACAGATTCAATATCCCTGTTCCTATGCTCTCCCTCAGCAAAGCACCATCATTAATATGCACGGCAGTCTGCTGAAGGGGAACCGTGGCTGTACACATGGGTACATTCTGTGTAGGCTCTACATAGAGCCTACACAGATTTTATTAAATCCTGGGGTATATCCAAGTTGCTATAATTAAAAATTTTGTAACCATTGTAAACTTTAATCAATGGTAAATTCTCTAGATCCATATTTATGTGTATCCGAACTGATTCCATGAGTTAATAACAGAATTAATAGGTCTAATACCTCTGCTTCCTCTATCTGTCTCACCTCCTAAATTACTGTGGTTGAAATTCTGGGTGATACATCTGCCCTAAAGCTGGGGGTTTGTATCCTTTGGGCAATTCTCTTGGATCTCCTTAGAATGGGGGATTGGTCAAACTGGGGTCCCCTAAAAACCTTCTTGATCAAAATATTCTGTTACAAATATTCCATCATTTTGGTCATACTTTTTACCAGAATCTGACTTATTAGACTTGGGAGCAGGGTATGCTGTATTATTTTCATACTCTCTAGCATCCGTACCCCCTTTTTCTGAGTTTCCCAATTTTTATTTCATGTACCACTTTATCATCCCTGGAAAAAAAACTGAAAATATTTAGTTTGACAGACATAAAGAAAATGTTATATAGGTCAGATTAGATGACAGCTAGACCAATACTACCCAGTTTAAAGAGAAATGCAGTAGTGACTCGGCAGTTTTAAGATATTTTATTATTTATGTTTGAATGAATGATGAACTTTTTTGAATATATCAGATATCTTATTAAAAAAGGAATCATGGTACATTTTTGAATATGGTACATTACCATTGAATGATCTGAATAATTAATTCATAGATTCATAGGTGATTACTTTGGAAAAGACTCATGTCAGGGGGCTTTGTAATCCTAAATGTACTTTCTAAATGCATCTGCCAGATTTTGATAAGTTATGGCTATTTTATGGATTATAAGTAGGCTTGGGCGCTGGTAGTCAAGCATTTACAGGATGCCTGTGTCTAATAGAAGCATAGTTGCCAGACTATACATACATTTCCAATTCCCTTAGTGGTTCAAGTTATATTTGATTTGTGTTAGGGCATAATTCTGCTTGACATGGATGTAAAGCTTGTTCCAGAGAGGTGGTAGTCTCTGAGGCACATACCTATCACTCCAGCATGTTCTATTTGATTGGGTAATTCAGATGCTGTTCATTTTGTACATGTGCAACAGGTCCATCACAGTGGGATCAGAAGATGTTTTACAGGCCATGTATAAATGATATTATAGCACCCTGTGGGATACTGAGTAGAAGGATAAGTTGTTGAATATGCAAGGTCAGGTATATAGCAATGAGAGCACTGTACTCAATGACAGGTCTGCTGACAACAGAGTACAGTGGAAAGATGGCATCCTTGGACCCAGATGTAATACTTTTACTTGTAAGTTGCTCAGAAGTGAATGAAGGTCACTGATCAAGTTACTGTTTACATGTGCTCTCAATTCTATAACCACTGGGATGCCTTCTGCATAGTTTCTACATTCTCCAGTTTGAGAAGAGCTTGTGGGGAGTGGAGTCTCTTGCTTACACTCCTGTCATTTAGTAATAACACCTTCAGATTATATTTGGTTGGTTTTGCTATGTTAGAAAGTTCATCAGTTTGAAAATGCCTAAAAAATGCACTATGGAGTGGACAAGATTTTAGTTAATATTCAAAAACCTAGAGGGAACAGATACAGACCATCACTAACAAATCAACAAGCTCTGTCAACCATATTTTCCCAGGCTGACAAATATTGCAACCCTTCAAATAACACCAAGACATAAACCAATTATTAAATTCAATTATATTCACTTCATAATGTGGCATCATCCTTGGAAAAGGTAAAATCATTTTCAGACACATAGTCTAAGATCTTCAGCATTTGTCTCTTCATATAACACAGAGAGGTATTTCTCAGGTCATTCATGCCCACATGAAGTATAACTAATTCACATGGGTACTTGTAGTTTAATGACCTGAGTCCATGTGTGATCCAGCCCCAGATAGGTAACTGACTGTGACTTTTTCATTTCTCATCCTGCTGAGTGGGACATCTGTGTGTCTCACAACAGAGCTTAATATGACCAACATATTGGGTTGTGTGGTAGTATGTCTTATGAGCTTTGAAAATGAGATGCCATGAGATGTGACTGCCTGTGTCATGGTTGGAATTGTTTTAGTAGTGTGCTTTTTAAGTTACTGAGGATACTTTTTATGAGTGCAACATCTGGGTGTCCATGGTTAAGAAAATTACATTTAGGAGCCTCAACATAACTGGGTCAATATGTTTGGTCCATATTACATGCGGTGGATGTGTTTGAGTTTCTGACAACCTGTTTGTTATTATAAGTGTTTGTGTACGAGAAGTACTTTGACTTGTTGTGTCTTTCTGCTTATCCCGGTTAGGGGTCGCTACAGCAGAACTCTGGTCCGCTAATGTTTGGTAGTGGATTTTTACGTGCCGAGTTACCAGCCCTGATGCACAACCTTCAACAAAGGCAAGCTCATTTACGCATGTCTCCACACAGAAAACGCTCTAGCTGAGAATCGAATGGGACAACGTCTTGCTGTGAGGCAACAACGCTACTGCAGCTACCAGAACTAATTTGACTAAGGATGCCAATATCCACGAGGCAGAGATTTACAACTGGTCAGCTTGATTCAGGACTATCCAAGACAGACTCATGTGGCAGTGCTCCTGAATATGCAAACTAGTTGCTCTTTGTGCAACTAAGTACTGGGGAAATTTCAGGGACAGTTTAAATGGCAAATTTTGATTCTAAGAGCCTATTTCTATATGGTGCACTTTTAAGTACTACTGTGTGGTGAATAGCATTGTGCAAATGTGGCAATTTTATACAGGCGTAGAGAGCCTCAAAACAAACCAGCCCTCTGGCCAATCACAAACACACACTTTGAGGTTTCAAACAGTGACTTCCAACTCTGAAGATATGTGGTTACAATCTACTGCCACTAGACTAAAGATCAAAATCTTCTTAATATAAAAACATTGCATGAGGTTACAAAGAAGGCAGTAAATAACCAGTTTAAAACAACAGACCAAACAGAAGTACAGAACTAACAAGTGACAGTTGTGATACGAAGTCAAAAGTATTTAACAGTAGATCAGAATGCAAAAAATCAACACATAATCCTCAGATTTAATAGGAGCACAAGAATATTGCAAGATAAAGTGTAATACACCAGTGTGGAGCAAATATTCAGCTCTAGAGGGACCTGGATTCAGTACAAAAATGAAATGTAGTGCAACAGTGCTAGAAGCAGTTTAAAGTACAAAAACTTTAGCTATTAACTAAGTTATTTATTTATAGGTCAGCATTTTAATCAGAAAATGATTATTTTACGTACTTGATGTACAAGAAGAAACTTCTGATTGGTCTTTTTTTCATATTGATAACTTAGATAGGATTTAAAATGCAAATTTTGAAAGAGTGACCTGAGATATTAGCTTGTTTTAAATTATATGAAAGATGGATTTTTATGGTTCTGTTGGAGTAGCTAAAAGTGTATTCTGAATTGCCTTTTGGACTTGCAATTTGGCATTTGCCCCTAAGTGGAAATTGGATGTAACAGAAAGAGCAAGAGAGTAAATGCAACTTTTGAAATGGAGGTTATGAATGTCACAGATGGAGGAACTTTTGCCAACATGTGTGATACTGAGGATTTTATTCAAGACCAAAAATATAATATGGGAAAAAGAAATAATGTATTTGATAAGTGTTATTACAACAATATTTATTGCATAAGAACATTCCCTGGAAATTGTATTTAACTTTTCCGTTTGGCCAATATTATTTAATTAAAAGCAATACTAGGAACAGTCAGCTTTAACTGGCTCTTTGGAATTTGTCAGGATTTTGTCAGAATAAAATAAGAGGGAAGTCAACTGCCTAACACAAAATGTAATGATTCCCTGATAAATAAATCAGTTGGGACACAGACTTTATTACAGCAATGAGAGGATGATATGAAAACATTGTTTTTGAATATCAAGCACATAGAAGAAAAGCTGAAATCACAAAAATACCATAAATTACAGAGTGACAAACTCAAGCTAGTTTGTGGTTCCTTTGTGAATGCCTTAAGAGAATGCATCAGCATATGGTGCAGATGGTAAGAGATCAGCAAGATGGTAAATTGCAGCAATTAGCTCATTCACTCCAACGGAGCTCAGGAAGTTTGCACTGTAACTTCCAACGGGTGGAGCCTAAGCCTTTAGACAGAATCAAATTATGTTCTCACATTTCAAACAAATGTTCCTATCTCTGGAACCCTAGGGGTTATGAAAGAAGTATAAGTGGTTAACACTTCAGCACAAACTATTTTTATAGTAGTAGTATTCTTTAGTTTTAAGGTCTTAAACCAAATTTTATGTCACAGTAAACACAGGAACTATTACATTTGTAATATTTTGTAAACAGTGTACAATATTGTCAGCAACCACTCAGGTTACACACATACTGTCAGCAACATTTTATTTGTCTAGCTGAGAGCTTTCATTTGAGGCAAAGGAGTTCTGTCTGTGTTACTTGGTTGTTGAGATAGTTAGAAAAATGTGAAAACTACTGCTATATAAACCAATATTATAAAAACAGTTAATACCTATTTACCTGCATTAGACAGAAGTCAAATATTAATACAGTTGAGTTTGCCATTGTGTAAGCTTTAAGATGAAATCTTTTAAAACCTTCTATATAGCACAGTTTTGGAATTATTGAATAAATATGAACAAAAGATATCTGATGCCTAGAGGCATTAGTAGGGGATAACTGCAGACGCACCTGGAGGTGTCACTCAGATGTAATGAGTTAAGAAAAATATATTTGAGTAACAATAAAATGGAAAGAAAAATCATCCCTCAGTGTTGATAAGGGGACTTAAGAGAATTGGCTGCTGTAATAGGGGGTTGGTATGATGGAGAAAATGTTTACCTCTCAGAAACAAGGCACAGGGTTTGATTCTCACCTTTCAAAGGGGAATTGGCTCTGCTTAAAATGGTCCACAAGGGCAGCTAGCCTAATACTTACCTGTGAACCTTTGAACCTATAATAACATTGTCAGGGGGTACAAACATTGGATTACCACCTTACTGGTATCTATGAACGTAGAAACTGTAACTATAATAAAGGGTAGCAAAGTTTTCAGAAAGGCAAAAACTATTACCTGTAATGCATGTGTTTTGTCATAGCTTCTGCTGTACTTCACAGACTGGCAGTAATAGTCAAGGGGCTATTTTTTAAAATGCTTTTATAAGGGGTTAAAGCTTATTACCACCTCAGAGAAGATGCATTTGGAGATATTCAATAAACATTTTATTTTTCTACATCTCATTTAGATGATATAAGCGTGACTGATATGTTTTTGGAAAATTTCATTTCAAAAGTCAGGCAATATTTGTGCATTATGCTTCTCTTTAATAATAAGATAAGTTTGGTGTATTACAATGTGGTTAAAAAAATAAATAGCAGATTATGTTAAAATGTAGTCTAAATATTATATGAATTATAATTGGACTAAGAGGGAGTGGGAAGCCTCAAAGATAATATCTTCTGATTTGTCATTATTTATGGAGCTCAGATGCAACATAGTTGTGATGATTAAAGAAATTTGTACAGAAATGTGCTCAAAATTGTTACCAAATCCAAATGAGTATAAGAAGATGTCTATAAAATTCATGTCACTCAGGTTCAAGCAGATCTTTCTGTATTAATTGGAAAGTTATTAGAAAGATAAACAGCCTCTTGAAAAGTTGAGAGTGAAATTGTTGTTAATCTTAGACTGCTTTTATTTTATGTACTTCCTAAAGTACACAAAAGTCTAATACCTCAGATATTGCCTCAAGTAGAAGGACCTTTGGAATGATTGGGTATCCTGCTAGACATGGTGTTGCAGCCCCGTGTACTGGATCTATAATCTGATGTTAGGGTTAGCATGTTGCTTTTTAGAAGAAGTTGAACGGATTACTTGGCAGACGTCCTAGTCACTTGTTCCAGTGAATGTATGTAGCCTTTATTCTTCAATTGCATATGATTTAGGGCTGGATGAAATCTCACATTATACTAAGGATTCAGTGGGTTCTACACAAATATTGCAAGTGTTTTGTTTAACAAATAATTTGTTATTTTTTTCCTTTGGAAGTACCTATTATAAACAAATTCATGAGACTGCTATGGCTGCACAATTCTCTCCTGGCTACACAAATCTGTTTGAGTAGTTTTAAGAAATAAATAATTTATGAAAAATTTTATTTTAAGGAAATGTTACTTGTATACAAGATATATTGATGATTTGTTTTCATACGTAAAGTATCTCATGAGTGTTTTTTTAAGTTTTATGGAATGCATTCAGAATAACAATTTTGGTTTATAATTTATTTTTTATTTACAGCTTAATAACCTCCAATACATAGATTTATTTTTTTCTGTAAAATGGGTAGGTGCAGTCAAATTTATTTAGGAAGCCTACCTTGGTGAACATGTTTTGAATACTGTTCTTGCAACCCTGCCTCTTAATTAATTCTCTCTCGTATGAAGAATTTCTCAGAGCAAGAAATGAATGCTCTAAAATTTAAGAGTTTGAGACACTAGCCGAGGAAATTGCTCAGAAGTTGTGAGTTAGAGGTTGCTCGGATAAGCAATTAACCTCTTCTTTACATTTTGGAAAAATATTAGGAAGCACCTAATTAGCCATCAGTAGAGGAACAATGATATTTATTTTGTTACAAGTTATACACCCTTTTTAAAGGATTTTTAAAAATTTGGTCTGATGAGACACTTATCTAACTTAATTTAAAGAGTCTTAAATAGAAAGTCCTTGACTGTAACAGATTGGGTAGTACATAGTGTCACATCAGGAGACATGGGTATCAAAGATGTTTATATGTTCAAAGGGTGCTCTCTGTATACATTGTTTCTATATAGATGGGCAATATCTGAGACTATGTGCTAATAAGAACTGTTTTCAGGCGGGAATTTTATGGTCTTATTTTTAAAGAAAAACACAACAGTCACCCATCATTTTTGAAATAATGTATTATCTGTTTGATAGAATCCTGATTTTTTTTTTGTGAACATTTCAGATATCTGATTAAAAAAATAAAACTATATATTTTTGTAAATGGATTACAGCCAAATTGAATAATAATTTAATTAGCAAATATTTGTTGTTAGGCTCTAATATTGGGGACTATCTCACATAGTCAAATTTTTATAACTTTGAACACAAAATGTACGAACCGTTCCATTTAAAGATGCAAAACTTAGACTATGAATTAAAAAAAAAAAAAAGAAGGAAAAACAAAATAAACTGTTGTAAGCAGGAGGGCAAGCCCCCCGGCACCCCCCACTACTTAAATATACCAACTCCAAGAAAGTACCTCATTCAACAGAATGGAAACCTCCCCTTACAGAGATTTCCATTGAAATGCTCGAACTTGTACAAGTTTGAATTTATGGTCTCGACCATATATTGTTCAAACTTGTACAAGATCGACTATGTGATAAGAACCCCTAATACTGACTTAATATAATATGCATTTAATCAGGAAATATTTATTATAGAATGTTTGGAATTTACGTTTTTTCTTTTTTGTTTTGCTTTTATGTATAATGCTTATTTGGAATTTAGAATGTAATCTTTGAAGATTAATGGAAATAAAGATGGATTTTTAAATCTGTGCTGGGGTAACCAAAAGTGTGTTTTTAATTTCCTTTTGATTTTACAATTTGGTGTTTGCCCGTAACTGGAATTGTGTGTAAGACAATATATTTCAATGAGGTTATCAGGAATCCTGAAAATTATCTTTGTATACAGAAAGTGCAAAAACATAGATGAGACACACCTTCATGTGTACTGCCATATCCCAGCACCCACCTTGCTGGATTGCTAAGGAAATTGGCATCCCTGCAAGGTACTTTCCCACTCTAAATATGTTCTAATCACTTGCAGAGGCTGTTGCTTTGAAGACTGAATGTATAGGGGTGTGGTAGTTCTATTCAGCCATTTAGGTGGTGTTAGTTAGTGGCTCTTCTGTTGGTGTTTCTTTTCTGTATATTAACCATGGTTGATGACATTTAGGTTCTGTTATGGAAATGTAAGGTGTGCTACATTATAGTTTGTATATACTGTAGTCCTTTAAAGCATGATTGGTAAGGCTGTATTATGTTGCTGACAAAGACATAATAAACAGTTAAAGCATGGGCTAATGTTGTCATTATATCTGAAGTGAGATATCTGTGCACTAATAATGATGACGTATGGAATCTAGGGAAAACAATTACCTGCAGGGACAGAGAGATGCATTTCCCTATAGATCCTGTGAAAAGCAACTTTCTAAAAACCTGTGGGATATAGACGAACTATGTTATGGACAGTATATAGTACAAGGAAAGAAAATGAAAGGGAAGAGAAGGAAAGGAAAGGAAAGGAAAGGAAATGGAATGAGAGGAGAGGAAAGGAAAGAAGAGGAAAGGAAATGAAAGGAAAGGAGAGGAAATGGAAAGGAAAGGGATGTAGAGGAAAGGATAGGAAAGGAAAGGAAGGGAAAGGAAAGGAAAGGAGTGGAAAGGGAAGGGAAAGAAAGGAAAGGAATACATGACAACATTGCTTGAGGGAAGTTTTGATCATTAACATGAGGAAGGAGAAAGGCAAGGTGAAGTGATTAAGAGGGAAGTACTATAAATATATGCACTACCTAGAAGGAATACAAGGTATGTGAATGGATAGGGTTGACCCTCCCTCTTAAGAAATTCTAGCGTAAGTGCACAGTTGAGTGAATGATCATCAGCTCCATTCAGAAAGCTGACACATCATTATCTAAAGCAAACTAATAGGTCTATCTTTGGCAAACATGGCCTACAATCCTCTCCTGATATAATGCAAGCACAAAATGCTGCTCTTCATCCACAGATAATCTACCTCCTACCTTTCTCAAACTAGATGCAGACACCATAGCTTATCCAGTGTCCATACTAATCAGTTGATCTGTACAGGAATCCACTGTCCCAACCCTTTGGAAATCCTTCTTCACCATCCCACTACATAAACGTGGCAACTCTACTGACCCATCTAATTATCACCCCATAGCTATCCTATCACCCCTCTCCAAGCTTCTTGAAAAATGCATCCAGTCACAACTTCTAAACCACCTCCTCACACACAATCTTCTCACTCCTACTCAGCATGGTTTTCGTCCCAACAATTGCACAACAACTGCCCTTCTATCCTTCACCCATACCACTGCAGAAGCCTTAGACAATAATAAACTCATCTTCTGTCTCTTCCTTGACCTTTTACAAGGCCTTTGATGCAGTCTCCCAGCCCCTTCTATTATCAAAACTTGCTAATCTCAGTCTATCCTCCTCCTCCCTTGCCTATTTCTCCAGCTACTAATCCTGTAGACAACAATTTGTTGAATGGCTCTCTCCCTCTTCTCTTTTCATACCTGTCCCAACAGGTGTACCCCAACGCTCCATCCTGGGTCCCCTCCTGTTCAATGTCTTTACCAATGACCTCCACATATCCTGCCAACAATCCTCCCTCATCCAATATGCCGACAATTCTACTCTCTTCTCCATCTCTGACAACATCTCTGAACTCCACAATCGTACTCCACAAGTCTTCCTATCTACTGAACAATGGCTAACCAGTAACCTTCTCATCCTTAACCCTAAAAAGACAAAACTCTTACTATTTCTTCCCTGCTCACTCACTCTCCACAAATCCACCTTTACCATCTCTTCCTCAAATAACACTATTATCATACCTGAAGTTCACACTAAACTCTTAGGTATAATCATCGACGATGAAGTCAAATTTAATATGCATATACTTAAAAGTATAAAAAAGACACACCAGAAACTGAGTTTATTTTACCATAACAAAAAATTACTAATACCAAATGCAAGACTCTCCCTTGCCCAAGCCTTTCTCCTACCCTCCCTCACCTATGCAGCCCCTGTGTTTACCAACTTTCAAACTACAATCTTAAATAAACTCCAGCAAACGTACCATAAGATAGCTAGATTTGCCACTAATGCCCCATATAATGCACATCACTGCCTATCCTTAAATCATCTCCATTGGCTTGAGTTCCCCCATGTACTGCTGTTATTACAACTTCAAATTCTACACACCATTCTCTACAATCCTTCATCCTGCCCTACTCTCACTTCCCTCATCTCTAGCATTCTCCTTCTCATACTCCCTGTACCTCTAATCAATTACTACTACATACTTACCAACCCCCAAAAAAACAATAGGTAAGCTCCTCTATAAATATTCCATTACCCAAGCTTGGAACAATCTTCCCAGAGACATACGTTACATCAGTCATACAACCCACTTTCAAGAAAAACTTAAAATTCACCTACTTAACACTAAAATCTGTCCCTGCCAAGCCCCAACCTAAACTTTTGCCACCCCTCCTTAATCTACCCACATACAGCTTGTATACCTCTACTACATTCTATTCTCTGATTCCTTTTTCCAGATGATTTAACTTTTCTTGTAAATATGTAAATACATTGTTACTTCTGTAAATTATTTACCTTTACACTGTTTGATTCTTGCCTCCCCATGTTATAAGTTCCACTTGTAGTTTTATTAATTAGATTAGATTTATCTTTTCCTGTCATGTAATGATCTTTTTCTGTAAACTGTGTGTTTAATGGAGCTTTTCTCCTCTGGTCTCCACTGAAAATGGGCCACAAACCCAGCTGGACCAACCCGGTTAACAAATGTCAATAAATAAATAAATAAAAATCATGGTACAGATTTCTGGAAATTTACCTGAAGTCAGAAAATACATTAAATAAATATACACTGACAGTGGCTTGAGTCTTTCATTTTCCACTCTCTTATAGAATCTAGTCCTGTAGCTTTATTTGTTTCTAAACAGATTTTTCCCAGATTCTGTTATTAGGAAGGATCCGATAAAGTAGTACACATAGAAACATGGTTGGGGTCTATATCAGAAGATGGAAGAGATATTTAATTGAACACGTCTTTGGCGAAACATAAAGAGGAAATGCACTAAAGCACGAATGCTCGAAACAGCGATTTCTTTCCCTGGGAAAAAAATTGCTTGGCCATCCCCATGTGTTTGCCCCCTTTCCCCACCATAGTGCGATCTAGGAGTTGGTATATTTAGTTAGGGGGTATGTGGGGGACACAGCCCCCCACATTGGGTGGCGTGTGTGTGGGGGGGCAAAGCCCCCCACATTGTTATGTTTGAAAGTGTGTGTGTTTGTGCTACCAATTTCTTTCCCAGGGAAAGAAATCAGTGTTCTGAGTGTTCGTGCTTTAGTGCGTTCGCTCTTTATGTGTTGCCGAAGAGGTGTTCGATTAAATGCTTCTTTGGTGTTCTGATATAGACCCCATGGTGGGTTGTATGGGCACAAAAATAAAATATATTTTCCCTTCTTGAAGCATTTCTTGTTCTCATTTGCATGGTGAAAATTCTTGTTTCACCCATCTGGATTCCCCTTATGCTTAGTAGACTTTATTCAAATGCAAAACAAAAACTTATTGATTAAAAGGCTAGAGGAAAACATTTCCTTTACAAGATATTACTCATATTGTTATTATAAAGAAATTAGCTTTATAGGTGTCAAAGATGTTTCCATGTTAACTTGCTCCATACCTCTCAATTTGAAGATTTTCACAGAATGTCCAGATTCTGGCCTCATATTTTTGGTCTATTTTTTATAAAATCATGGTTTTCTGGCAAATTAAAGGTAAATCATTAAAGATTGAAGCTTGATAACAATGACAGGCATTTGTGTTTTGGACTTCATATCCTTTAGAGCATTCATTCTAATGCAAAATCTGTTATTCTATCAACTTTCTAAATTTGTAAGAGCATTATTTGAAAATTGCCCCTATTTTGGGACATTTGTCCCATTTTTATTTATGGCTTTATCCAGATTTCGTACTCTAACAGGTTGAGAGGTATGATTGCTCAGTTTTTCATTCTTGTAGTCAGTGAATGCAAATCTAGCACAGAAAGACAGAGCTCATTGACAGTAAAACAAGTTAAGTTTGTAAAGAGGGTAAGAAAAATACATCTAAAAATATTGCTGTTATAAAACATAATATCATGATTTAAGTTCATGACTGAAAGCTATGTTATTTCTTTCCTTTCAGTTAATATGAATGAATGCTGGCTGCCATGGAAAAGCTGAATCAGTCACATTTCATCATTACTGGTTTGTCTGGGCTTGAGGACTGGGCTTCCCAGCTGAGTTTATTCACTTTTCTGCTGCTGGTATATACCACTGTTCTTGCAGAAAGCATTGTGTTCATTACTATTATCATACAAAATGAACTCCTACACTCACCTATGTACTCATTTATTGGTAATCTAGCTGTCTTGGACATGTGTCTGCCTTCAGTGACAGTTCCTCAAATCCTGTACCAGTTACTGTGGAATGACAAGACCATTAATTTCATAGCATGTATCATCCAAATGGGACTGTTTATATGCCTCAATATGACTGAGTGTTTCACCTTCACGGCCATGGCTTATGACCGCTACCAGGTGATTTGTAAACCTCTGCATTATCCAACAATAATGACGAATAGGAAAGCAACAAAACTTGGAGTTCTTTGCTGGGTTCCAGCAGTAGTGATTGCAATTATTCACATCTGGACTGTGTTTACTTTGAAATTCTGTGGACTGAATGAAATTTTTAGCTATTATTGTGAGCATATGTTAATAATAAAGTTATCATGTACAGATGTAAGTGCATACTCTGTATTTACAGTGGCTTTTGCTATGTTAATTATTTCTTCTGCAATGTGTTTCATTTTCCTCACTTATCTGAAGATCCTGATGGCTGTTAACAAAGTTGCATCTAAAGATGGACGTCAGAAGGCATTCTCTACCTGTGTGAGTCACCTGATTGTCATTGCTCTTTTCCTTTTTGGGGCAGGCGGCGTACTCATTTCTTCATACATCAGAAACAGCTCAGTCAATGTTGCTGTCATTTCAGGAATTTTCCAAAATATTTTTCCTCCGTTAATGAATCCTATAATTTACTGTGTGAAAACAAAAGAAATCAGAATCAGTTTACTGAAAGCTATAAAAAAGAATGTACTTAATTACTAAAGAGCAAGTATCATGTTTACGATTCAGATCCACATTTTAAGTGCACCAACTTCTGCCTTTGTGTCTTACCTGCTTGGCAGTGTAGTTATATTAGGAGTGCTAGAAACATCCCTTTCTAGGGAAGACATAGGAAGCCCCCCACATTGTTATGTTTGAAAGTGTGTGTGTTTGTGCTACCGATTTCTTTCCCAGGGAAATAAATCAGTGTTCTGAGTGTTCGTGTTTTAATGCGTTCGCTCTTTATGTGTTGCTGAAGAGGTGTTCGATTAAACGCTTCTTTGGTGTTCTGATATAGACCCCATGGTGGGTTGTATGGGCACAAAAATAAAATATATTTTCCCTTCTTGAAGCATTGCTTGTTCTCATTTGCATGGTGAAAATTCTTGTTTCACCCATCTGGATTCCCCTTATGCTTGGTAGACTTTATTCAAATGGAAAACAAAAACTTATTGATTAAAAGGCTAGAGGAAAACATTTCCTTTACAAAATATTACTCATATTGTTATTATAAAGTAATTAGCTTGGTGTCAAAGATGTTTCCCTGTTAACTTGCTCCATACCTCTCAATTTGCAGATTTTCACAGAATGTCCAGATTCTGGCCTCATATTTTTGGTCTATTTTTTTATAAAATCATGGTTTTCTGGCAAATTAATGGTAAATCATTAAAGATTGAAGCTTGAAAACAATGACAGGCATTTGTGTTTCAATCTTCATATCCTTTAGAGCATTCATTCTAATGCAAAACCTGTTATTCTATCAACTTTCTAAATTTGTAAGAGCATTATTTGAAAATTGCCCCTATTTTGGGGCATTTGTCCCATTTTTATTTATGGCTTTATCCAGATTTCGTACTCTAACAGGTTGAGAGGTATGATTGCTCAGTTTTTCATTCTTGTAGTCAGTGAATGCAAATCTAGCACAGAAAGACAGAGCTCATTGACAGTAAAACAAGATAAGTTTGTAAAGAGGGAAAGAAAAATACATCTAAAAATATTGCTGTTATAAAACATAATATCATGATTTAAGTTCATGACTGAAAGCTATGTTATTTCTTTCCTTTCAGTTAATATGAATGAATGCTGGCTGCCATGGAAAAGCTGAATCAGTCACATTTCATCATTACTGGTTTGTCTGGGCTTGAGGACTGGGCTTCCCGGCTGAGTTTATTCACTTTTCTGCTGCTGGTATATACCACTGTTCTTGCAGAAAACATTGTGTTCATTACTATTATCATACAAAATGAACTCCTACACTCACCTATGTACTCATTTATTGGTAATCTAGCTGTCTTGGACATGTGTCTGCCTTCGGTGACAGTTCCTCAAATCCTGTACCAGTTACTGTGGAATGACAAGACCATTAATTTCATAGCATGTATCATCCAAATGGGACTGTTTATATGCCTCAATATGACTGAGTGTTTCATCTTCACGGCCATGGCTTATGACCGCTACCAGGCGATTTGTAAACCTCTGCATTATCCAACAATAATGACGAATAGGAAAGCAACAAAACTTGGAGTTCTTTGCTGGGTTCCAGCAGTAGTGATTGCAATTATTCACATCTGGACTGTGTTTACTTTGAAATTCTGTGGACTGAATGAAATTTTTAGCTATTATTGTGAGCATATGTTAATAATAAAGTTATCATGTACAGATGTAAGTGCATACTCTGTATTTACAGTGGCTTTTGCTATGTTAATTATTTCTTCTGCAATGTGTTTCATTTTCCTCACTTATCTGAAGATCCTGATAGCTGTTAACAAAGTTGCGTCTAAAGATGGACGTCAGAAGGCATTCTCTACCTGTGTGAGTCACCTGATTGTCATTGCTCTTTTCCTTTTTGGGGCAGGCGGCGTACTCATTTCTTCATACATCAGAAACAGCTCAGTCAATGTTGCTGTCATTTCAGGAATTTTCCAAAATATTTTTCCTCCGTTAATGAATCCTATAATTTACTGTGTGAAAACTAAAGAAATCAGAATCAGCTTACTGAAAACTATAAAAAAGAATGTACTTAATTACTAAAGAGCAAGTATCATGTTTACGATTCAGATCCACATTTTAAGTGCACCAACTTCTGCCTTTGTTTCTTACCTGCTTGGCAGTGTAGTTATATTAGGAGTGCTAGAAACATCCCTTTCTAGGGAAGACATAGGAAGCTCATTATAGTGAGGAGGCCAAATGTTACAGATGTGGTTGACACCCATGCTGGTGTCCAAACTCATCATGGGAATATGTAAAGGTCATCAGTGAACTTGGTAAATAAGCACAGCAAGGGAGTGATTCACAGCGCCTATTTATGCCAACACATGATGGCCACAAATATACTTAAGGAAATGAAGACATAATGAAATGGCAATTAAAGATGACGTCATCTGTCATATGCTAATGAGCCCCTTTTTTACCCGTTTGTGATTCATAGTCATAATTTGACTTATATCTGTTGCAAGTGCATATTTATTATAAAAGGCAGTATCACACCCTTTCTATTCGCTTTGCAATCATAAAAAGATGCTTTGCCTTACTTCTAGCATTGATGTTTTCCAGACTGAGCTGCTTGTCTTGATTGAGTCAAGACCATTTGCACCCAGTAATGCTCAACAGCCAAGTAGGCAGAGATATAGGCAGTGAATGACTCATCATAATTTTGACAATCAGGAGATACTTCACTGAGTCAGAGCAGACAGGGATATTATAATGGGATTAGTGAGAATGTATGTCCCCCAAAGAGGCCCTGAGGAGAGGATTGGCCTTCCTATACCTGTGTATACTAAGATATGTATGGCCCTCACCATACCTGCCACAGGGACCTTCCAGAGACAGATTGGGGACATGTTGGGTATTTCCCTGCTTATGCCGTGAAGATGCTTCAGCAGTTCCCGGATATACTGTTGGCACATGTGGATCAATACATCTATTTCCATGTCACCTCAGGGCTCAGCCTGAACCATGAGTAGTTTTTATGAGGTGGCACATTTTCCTGAGGTGGTTGATGTGAAAGATTGCCCCATTTTGCAATTAGGGCCCATTCTGGTTCATGGGGGTAATGGCACCACAATAGGAAGGGCTACCATTCTATTAACTGCCAAATAGTTTATGATGCATGGTGGTGCATCACCAATGTGTCTGGCCAGCATCCTGGCAATGTGCAGGACTCCCATATCAGGTACACTAGTTCACTCTACCATATCTTCCTGAATGGTAGCATGCCCAATGGTCATCTTTTTGGTAACTATATTTTCTTTGTTATCATTTCAGCAGTTATTCATCGTAAAATGTATCGCATAATACTAAACCACCGTTTCCTTATTTTGTCTCTCAACTTTTTTCTCTTTTTTTCCATGACACCAGGGAGCAATCCAAATGGGACAGTAGAAGATACGTTTAATACAGCCCTGTCCCTGCACCAGACCCCAACTGTCACTGTCTTTAAAATGTTGAAACACAGATTCAGATGCCTGGATGGGTCTGGGGTGTCCTTCAGTTTGATCCAGTTACTGCATGCAGGATGTTTACTGCATGTTACATTCAGCACTTTATGATCATGTGCCAGTCTGGTGGCAAAGTGGTCCATCCTGTCACTGCAGCTCCCAGTTCCAGTCCTACTATAACTAATGATGTCCAAAATGCAGCAGTAATAAGGGACTCCATGTGACAGTCTATGGCACGGTATATGGCTTCACTGGAAAAGAGGCGACATCTAGTCCAGAACTATGGGCCTTGATATTCAGATTAGTATTTCCTCTTTTGTAAAACACACATACAGTATAATTGATGCATACTGAGATATGTGTGGGCTTTGCTGTGTGGGCTATGCTCTGCTGTCAGTGTTCATGAGACAGTTTCTCTTATCTTTAACTAATTCTTTTACTGTATAAAAGGTAATCATACTATTGTTTATAGACGTTACCCTTTGGTCCTCTCTGATACCTGTTCAGGTATGATATAAATGCCAAGGAGCATATCTGATCAAAGTACACTCTGATGGTGGTATTATATCATAGCAATGAGCAACAGTATTAAAATGAGGGGCTCTGCATATGTAAATAAACAATAAAGATGGAGGAGTGATTCTGAAATGTATAAAGAATGCGCTGTGATATGTGATCACCAGTGTTAAGGATCTCTGTGAAAACATGCTGTACATACAGGAGAATTGACAAAATATGTTATGGACTGCTGCTTGAGTGAATGTGTATAGAGCAGACTGTTATTGCCAATACAAGCAATGGTGGTGTACATTGTCACCTTCTGGCTCCTGTATCATCCAGACATGCTTAATATCTAAAATCCTTCATGACAGCATCATAGTATATTTAATGTCCTTCATGAGACTAACATTGTATTTAATGTCTTTCATAACACTGACATAGTATACAGAGGACACCACTCTGTAGTTGGCAATCATGTACTGGTCCTGTATTTAGACTTATAGGAATCACGGACTACTTATCTCAAAAACTATTTTTAATAATACAATTATTCTGTGGACTGAATGAAATTTTTAGCTATTATTGTGAGCATATGTTAATAATAAAGTTATCATGTACAGATGTAAGTGCATACTCTGTATTTACAGTGGCTTTTGCTATGTTAATTATTTCTTCTGCAATGTGTTTCTTTTTCCTCACTTATCTGAAGATCCTAATAGCTGTTAACAAAGTTGCGTCTAAAGATGGACGTCAGAAGGCATTCTCAACCTGTGTGAGTCACCTGATTGTCATTGCTCTTTTCCTTTTTGGTGCAGGTGGCGTACTCATTTCTTCATACATCAGAAACAGCTCAGTCAACGTTGCTGTCATTTCAGGAATTTTCCAAAATATTTTTCCTCCGTTAATGAATCCTATAATTTACTGTGTGAAAACTAAAGAAATTAGAATCAGTTTACTGAAAACTATAAAAAAGAATGTACTGAATTACTAAAGAGCAAGTATCGTGTTTACGATTCAGATCCACATTTTAAGTGCACCAACTTCTGCCTTTGTGTCTTACCTGCTTGGCAGTGTAGTTATATTAGGAGTGCTAGAAACATCCCTTTCTAGGGAAGACATAGGAAGCTCATTATAGTGAAGAGACCAAATGTTACAGATGTGGTTGACACCTAGGCTGGTGTTCAAACTCATCATGGGAATATGTAAAGACCATCAGGGAACTTGGTAAATAAGCACAGCAAGGGAGTGATTCACAGCGCCTATTTATGCCAACACGTGCTGGCCACAAATATACTTAAGTTAATGAAGACATAATGAAATGGCAATTAAAGATGATGTCATCTGGCATATGCTAATGAGCCCCTTTTTACCTGTTTGTGATTCATAGTCATAATTTGACTTATATCTGTTGCAAGTGCATATTCTTTATAAAAGGCAGTATCACACCCTTTCTATTCACTTTGCAATCATAAAAAGATGCTTTCCCTTACTTCTAGCATTGATGTTTTCCAGTCTGAGCTGCTTGTCTTGATTGAGTCAAGACCATTTGCAACCAGCAGTGCTCAACGGCCAAGTAGGCAGAGATATAGGCAGTGAATGACTCATCATAATTTTAACAATCAGGAGATACTTCACAGAGTCAGAGCAGACAGGGATATTATAATGGGATTAGTGAGAATGTATGTCCCCCAAAGAGTCACTGAGGAGAGTATTGGCCTTCCTCTACCTGTGTATACTAATGTATGTATGAACCTCACCATACTTGCTACAAAGACCTTCCAGAGACAGACTGGGGACATGTTGGGTATTTCCCTGCTTCTGCCTTGAAGATACTTCAGCAGTTTCTGGATACACTGTTGGCACATGTGGATCAATACATCTATTTAGGTTCATAGTTTAGTTTAGTTTAGTATTAAGCTAACTGCCCTTGCAAGCCATTTTAAGCCTAGCCAATTACCCTTGTGAGACTCAAACCCTGCACCTTGTGTTTGTAAGGCAAACACCTTAGCTATTAAGACACCCTCCTAACCCCATTTCCATGTCACCTCAAGACTCAGCCTGAACCATAAGTAGTTTTTATGAGGTGGCACATTTTCCTGAGGTGGTTGGTGTGATAGATTGCCCCATTTTGTAATTAGGGCCCAATCTGGTTCATGGGGGTAATGGTACCACAATAGGAAGGGCTACCATTCTATTAACTGCCAAATAGTTTATGATGTATGGTGGTGCATCACCAATGTGTCTGGCCAGCATCCTGGCAATGTACAGAACTCCCATATCAGGTACACTAGTTCACTCTACCATATCTTCCTGAATGGTAGCATGCCCAATGGTCATCTTTTTGGTAACTGTATTTTCTTTGTTATCATTTCAGCAGTTATTCATGGTAAAATGTATTGCATAATACTAAACCACTGTTTCCTTATTTTGTCTCTCAACTTTTTTCTCTTTTTTTCCATGACACCAGGGAGCAATCCAAATGGGACAGTAGAAGATACGTTTAATACAGCCCTGTCCCTGCACCAGACCCCAACTGTCACTGTCTTTAAAATGTTGAAACACAGATTCAGATGCCTGGATGGGTCTGGGGTGTCCTTCAGTTTGATCCAGTTACTGCATGCAGGATGTTTACTGCATGTTACATTCAGCACTTTATGATCATGTGCCAGTCTGGTGGCAAAGTGGTCCATCCTGTCACTGCAGCTCCCAGTTCCAGTCCTACTAAGACTAATGATGTCCAAAATGCAGCAGTAATAAGGGACTCCATGTGACAGTCTATGGCATGATATATGGCTTCACTGCAAAAGAGGCGACATCTAGTCCAGAACTATGGGCCTTGACATTCAGATTAGTATTTCCTTTTTTGTAAAACACACATAGAGTATAATTGATGCATACTGAGATATGTGTGGGCTTTGCTGTGTGGGCTATGCTCTGCTGTCAGTGTTCATGAGACAGTTTCTCTTATCTTTGACTAATTATTTTACTGTATAAGAGGTAATCATACTATTGTTTATAGACGTTACCCTTTGGTCCTCTCTGATACCTGTTCAGGTATGATATAAATGCCAAGGAGCATATCTGATCAAAGTACACTCTGATGGTGGTATTATATCATAGCAATGAGCAACAGTATTAAAATGAGGGGCTCTGCATATGTAAATAAACAATAAAGATGGAGGAGTGATTCTGAAATGTGTAAAGAATGTGCTGTGATATGTGATCACCAGTGTTAAGGATCTCTGTGAAAACATGCTGTACATACAGGAGAATTGACAAAATATGTTATGGACTGCTTCTTTAGTGAATGTGTATAGAGCAGACTGTTATTGCCAATACAAGCAATGGTGGTGTACATTGTCACCTTCTGGCTCCTGTATCATCCAGACATGCTTAATATCTAATATCCTTCCTGACAGCATCATATTATATTTAATGTCCTTCATGAGACTAACATATTGTATTTAATGTCTTTCATCATAACACTGACATAGTATACAGAGGACACCACTCTGTAGTTGGTAGTCATGTATCGGTCCTGTATGCAGACTTATAGGAATCACGGACTACTTATCTCAAACTATACTAAGGTCTATATAGCTTTATGTATACTAGCTGCAGGGACCTTTCAGAGATCAACAGGAGACATAGATTATAGATTAGTAGTAAGCTAACTGCCCTTAGAGCCATTTTAAGCCTAGCCAATTATCCCTTGTGAGACTCAAACCCTGCACCTTGTGCTTGTAAGGCAAACACCTTAACCATTAGGCCACCCTCCCAACATCCCAATATGTGGAGGAGCATATATGGTTTCCATAAACTAAAGAGCCACCACCATGCAAGATTTCAATGATATAGTTCATTTCTCTGAGGTGCTGGAGGCCAGAGTGCACCCAGGTGAACTGGGAAGAATCAATATGAATTGTAACAGGTATCAGTCCATCAACTGCAACAGTGGTCTGTAATCCTTGTGGGATGCAGGCCACCCAGGAAGTTGCCATGATTCTTTCATATGGCACACATATGGCCTCATTCAATGGTTTGTGAGGGGTGACTTTTCCCAGAAACATCTTATTGCCAATGCCTGATATCCCTGTAACCCTGGTTGATGACATCCACCTGACATCCTGTGGCTGTGACAGATAATGGATTCTAGCATGCCCTATCATGAACAGAAGTTATCACATAGTATGTATTTAGGCTACTGAAGACATTCTTTCACTTCCTGGTGGTACCTGGCACAATGACCCTGGCACCTGTGCTAAGGTATTGTCAGTGTGTTGAATGTTGCACAACATGATAATGAAAAGGCATCTGGATCAGGGAGGCCATATGCAGGAGAAACAACACTCAGCACATCAGGAAGTGGACGGTGAACCAGATGCAGAGTCAGTGTAGTACCCTGCTGTCTGGGATGAATGTTCTAGATAGAGGCAGGTGCAGCATGCCATGGAACTGACAAAGAGGCAGTGGCTGGCACATAGCTTTGACCTATCATAAAACACTTTTGGTGTTAAGAAGACTACCACCTATGTGGTAGTTCATGGGTACAGAGTTTTTCCCAAAAGGGATGACAATGCACTTTTTGGCATTGAGCTTGCGGCCATGGCTTTGACACCAGGCATCTATCTCATTGAGGCCCTTTTGTAGGATGTTCACATCGTTAGGAGTTTCAATTATGGCTCCTAGTTTGCAGTCATCTGCAAACTTCATTAGCCAAAGACCTTCTGTGTTAGCCCGTACTTCAGAGAAGTAGATACCAAACAGGAGAGGACCCAGGACTGAACCCTGTGGTACTCCACTTGTCACTGGTCTGAAGTCGTATTTGGAGTCTGCTACTTTCACAGTGTGGATTCTGTCAGTGAGTCAGTTGGCAACCCATCTTGTGACATAGGGATTTATACCTAGTTTAGTGAGTTTATCTATAATTCCAGAGTGGGTGATGGTGTCAAAAGGTGTCTAGATAGGCTGTGTGAACCACCTTACCCTCATCTACGGCTTTGGTGACTGCTTCAAAGAAGTCTATCAGGTTTAGGAGACATGATCTGTCTTTTACAAACCCGAACTGGGTGGGGTCCAGAGTTTGGAGATTACCAATGTCTTTGTTTATAAGTAACATGATGATATATTCCATGGCCTTGCAGACCAGGCTCATTAGGCTAATGGGGCGGTAGTTCCTGAGTTCTGTGGTGGATCCCCCTTTGTGGAGTGGGATAACCGTTGCTGTGCACCATTCAGTGGGCACAAAGCCTGAGGTGAGGCTATGACTGAACATGGTACTTAAGTGGGTTGCCAGTTTGTTCTGTAGTTCATGGAGAACGCAGCTTGGGATGCTGTCAGGTCCCATGGATGCTGTGCTCTTGGCTTTGGAGAATGTTTTACCTGTGCCGCCGTAATTACAGGAACTTTGCATTCTTCCGGTACAGAGATGGGCTTTTTATCTGGTGAGAGGGGGATAAAGTTAGCACTAACCTATCTCCCAGGATGTTGGCAATATCAGTTGGTTCTGTATATTTAGTGCCATTGTGCTGTAACTCAGAGCAGATCTGAGTGTTGCCATCAAGATTCTTGACATAGCTATAGAATGCTTTGTGGTTGTCTTTAGAAACAGTGGTGATTTTGTTTTCATAACTAGCTTTGGAGGATTTTATGAGGGATCTCAGCTTCCTACTGAGGCTGATCAGGGAGTACCTCCAATCATGGGATTTTACTCTTTTTTTGCAGCAGTTTCTTTCTTCTGTTGTAGAGTTTGTTTATGGCAGGGGACCACCAGATTGGCTTCTTTTTTTTGGAGGATAGCATCTTGGTTCTGTTAGGGATAACATGATCCATGCACTCGTGTAAATGATTATAAAGTGCATTTGTGTAGGATTCAGTAGTCGTGCCTCTATTGTCATAGGTTCATAGGTTCATAGGTTGGTACTAGGCTATCGGCCCTGGGGCCTATACAAGCGTAGCCATAACAATTCCCTGGCTATTTCTTCCCACACTATTTGCTTCCCTGGACCCATCTAGCAGGGCGACTGACGTGATCCCCAGGGTGAATTTAATTTCTCCCATCCAATCATCAAGATTCCTTTTGAAGAGGGCCAAAGAGGCACTCTGCTTGACATGTATGGGCAGTCTATTCCAGAGCCTGCGTAATCTCTGTGTCAGGAACCTATCCCTCCAGCATGTTTTATTTATTGTGATGACAAGGTTTAGATCCTTGGAGTATGTGGCTCTGACGGATTGGGATTTCTTTAAGTGTAGCATGTCCAACAGCTCTGAGTTTGACATGGCCTTGTATGTTAAGCAGAGATCGTCTCTGAGGAGACGATATGCGACAAGAGTATAGCTGGAGTTTTTTAAGGTGGCCAGCATAGAGCATCTGCTTTAGACCAGTGATTCTTTTAGTGAGGTATTTCTGCGGCCTTTCCCATTGTTGCACATGTCTTGAGAGGTACATACCAAATGGGGCATTGTATTCTGTAATGGGTCTAATGAGGGATGAGTACAGTGGGGCAATGACCTCCTTTTTTCTGGATGAAAAGCCCTTAGTAATGAGGTGTGCCACATAGAAGGATTTCCTGACTGTTGTAGCGATGTGGGTATCGAAGGTGAGACCACTGTTCACCTGTGTCCCTATGTTTCATCACACTTTCGGTGTAGGGTGTACTGCCACCTATCTGGTAGTTCACTGGTATATGTTTTTTTCCCAAAGGGGATAACTATACATTTCTTGGCATTGAGCTTGAGCCCATGGCTCTGGCACCAAGTATCTGTTTCTGTAAGGCCCTTTCGTAGAGTATCCACATTTGGGGATTCAATAATGGCTCCAAGTTTGCAGTCATTTGCGAACTTTGTTAGCCAGAGTCCCTTACTGTTGGCCTGTACTTCAGAGAAGTAGATGGCAAACAAGAGCAGTCCCAGGACTGAACCCTGAGGTACTCCACTTGTCTGGAGCTGGATTTGGAGTCAGCTACTTTTATAGTGTGGGTTCTGTCAGTAAGTAATTAAAATAATGTAAGAGTGATTCCCCTGTTTTCTACTACCATCTGGTGGTAGGCTGATGTAAATTCTGCCCCCTTTAAACGGGAGGGGGTGAGGGACTTATTAATGCAATCAACTGTTTTAAAATTTAAATAAATAATAGACAAGTGACAATAATGCCTGGGAACTTGGGGAGATGATTTTATTTTAAAAATCTTAAGTTCAGTATGCCATTTAAACTTAAATGTTTATTCAGACTGCAAATTAAGCTGCCATTAAAACTTACATCCCCCATCAAAAGACTATTAAAGTCCCTTCCTCTGTCATCCAAAATCACCTGGTCTAAAACATCAAAAATGAAGTTCTTAAAGAACAATGATGACCTAAAAGGAAGTGGAGTATATAAAACAAGCATTCCTATTACTGAGTCTTGATGCAGAGAAAACATATGACAGAGTCAGATGGCACATTATGAATAAGGCAAATTGTCCGTCTACATGGGTGTTAATGCACTGTTCCTGTATTAAGTCATCCATTTTGATCACTCATTATCTAATGGAGATCACTAATTCTCCAAGCTCATTTTATAAGTATAATTAATACTTAGCAAAATATTGTACTAAACCAAAACAAACAAATGTAACATTCGGGAGACACATATTCACACACACACATACACACAAACACACGCACACAAATACAGACACACATACAGAGATCTTTATTTGTATATATACTTAACATGGTGTGTGTGTGTGTGTGTGTGTGTGTGTGTGTGTGTGTGTGTGTGTGTGTGTGTGTGTGTGTGTGTGTGTGTGTTTATGGCATATCCAAGCGTCTGATGTTTGTTTCAAATATCTATAGTATTTTGTACCATGGAGGAGGTTGGAAAACACTTTTCTGATATGCTTTCATTTAATGAGATGGGATTTTGCTGATATATATATATATATATATATATATATATATATATATATATATATATATATATATATACACACACACACACATATATATATATATATATATATATATATATATATATATATACACACACACATATATATATATATATATATAGAGAGAGAGAGAGAGAAAGAGAGAAAGATACAGCTAGAAAGAGAGAGAGAGAGAGAGAGAAAGAGGAGAATATTTGCTAGTAGTTGAATGCAGGTGTAATTGAAAAGCAGCACTGAATGCTGCTTTTAATGAGGAAATGTCCACACACACTAAAATTAAGTGGAGGTAAGAGTGCACATACAAGTTTTCACATGGCTTGGTTAGAATAACACCAAGAGAAAGGAAACGTGTTGTGCATGTTTGGTGCTTTTTGTGTAATGGTGTTTGTGCAAGCAATTGTGAGTTATGGTTAGATTGAGGAGTAAATAAAGGAATAGATTAAGTGTTGTGTATGATTAGTATTGGTGTGTTTTTGTCCAAAACCACCCCACGTTCCACCTTACTCATGTGTACCTGTCCTGAACATATTTACGGCCCAGACTCTAATCTTGCACATTACCTTATAAAAAATCATTTCCTTAACAGTGCTACTTTAAAGATTATCTTTGGACTAGATTCCATAATATTTGCTCTCATTGTAAGTTTGCCCTGATTCTGAAAGACTTGCTTTCAGTATAAGTAAGTTATTTCGGTTGTAAGGCCAATCTATAAATAGACTTACACTAGGGGCCAGATTAAAAAAAAAAAAACAACTTTCAACTTGTTTCCACTGAGAAAAAGTCTTTTGAAATGTGGTCCTATGTCTAAACATTTGTACTGTGTATTTTTAATGACTGGAAAATGAGTCTGTTTTTTTTCTTCCATTTTACAGTTGATTTGGTTTCACTATTTTACTACAGATTTTGATAAAATGCATGTCAAGGTTTCTGCACATCAGCATTTATTAAAACACTCATATACTTATGTGTTTGTTTGTGTGTGTGTGTGTGTGTGTGTGTGTGTGTGTGTGTGTGTGTGTGTGTGTGTGTGTGTGTGTGTGTGTGTGTGTGTGTGTGTGTGTGTGTGTGTGTGTGTGTGTGTGTATATATATATATATATATATATATATATATATATATATATATAGAGAGAGAGAGAGAGAGAGAGAGAGAGAAAACTAACAATTGCAAATGTAGGATTTTTGTGTTGACTTGGGTACATCTGCAAGTGCAATATATATTGTTTCAGTAACAAATATAATTCTTCTTTGCTGGGCCACATCAATGCTGACAACTTGAAAGCCGACTAAGATGAAACCAAAGCTGTAAATAAATATATGTCTTCAAAATGATTTACCTGTCAGTAAGAAAACTGTATAATTATTAATAGAGTAATGGAAGGAGTGAACCTGAAATAAATGTCAACACAATTTTCTTCGTTGCTTGCGATCTTTATCATGCCTTGTTTATAATGCATTGAATAATACAATACCAAGTCTTATTTTCTACATAATCAGTTTAACATTTCTTTACTTATTTATATACTTACTTATTAAACATTTTACAGGTAAAAGATCAGAGATATCACAATCTCTAAGAAAATGAGTACTAAAATAGGAACATATATATACCCAGGCAAAGCAAAACATTAAATAAATAAATACATGAATAAATAAATGTCAAAACTCAAACTGCAGTCTGTGAAGATACATATAAATTCAATTCCTCTAAACAGATTAGAAACCTGCTGGTAGTCACTTCCTATCTACGGGCTGACAACGTAACTAATTCCAAAGGATTGGTGCCATACAAGCAACTGACAGTCATCCAGAGTACTCAGGTCAGGCCACTGGAGCATCTTGAAACCCTGAAATCAATGACCTCAGTGGTCTTACAATGCAAGGACATAGGGCACAAGCAGATCTCTGTATAATACCAGGCCCAGAAAACATGGGTTATATAATTCAATAATAATATCATAAAAGTGGGGTCTGCCAGAGACTGAAAGCTATTGCATCTTTCACAGAACAGTGATATACCTTAAGATCTGGCTATTAACAACTTTGCAATGGACTTTTGATTACCATCTGAGATCTCTGGCTAGAATGCAATACAGTATTCTGAGTAAATTCATACAGCAGCATAAATCACCACAGCAAGATCTGCATATGGACTGAACTTCCACATCTATGCAATATTTTTCAGATGAAGGTGGGAAGTCTTGATGATGGCAGACAGCACCAGGAATGATAGATCATAGACAATTTGATTGCACACAGTGTGCACTTGGACACGAATCACCAATGGCAAGTGATTAATAGGCCCATGTTGATCTGTATTGCAACCTGCCCACATCTGGCATAGAAGGTATATGAACATGTCTGTGTAATGATATGAAAATGAAATGAGGGTACAATATGGTACTACTGATATTAAAATATACTGAAGGTGGGGATATTCTTGATATTCTTGATGTATAGCCATATATAAAGAAAATTTCACAGCTCTGTACACCTGACTATAAAACGGTAAGTAGTGCCAAACTTACATTGCTGCATGTAGTAACAATGCCATGAGTTGCAGCAGAAGTTGCACAACAGCATATTATAGTGCATCGCACCATTAGTTCTAATCAGAATGCACAGGGTGCTAATTAGTGACAAAACAGTGTTATCGGCAGTTGGACTCAGTTCTAAAAGTCATAAGGCAAACCACCACACTTATCAATATCCTCGTCATTGGTTACTCCATAGTGAGACACTGTGATCCACCACTCACCAGGCAGTGCAAAAAGGAGGGCGTGACCAGTTGCCTATCTGGTGTCAGGATTGCCATATCACATGAACACTCAAGTCCCTGTACCACAAGTACACATATGACACATTCATTGACTTAAAGCTTACCTCTGTGGCCTATATGAAGAGAGACAAGATGGAGCTCTCAGAATCTATATGTGAGGCAGGTATGAACCTAGCCTTGAGCTGTATTCTACCATCACTAAGAATTATGCCACTTTACAATCAAAATATAACTGACTTCAGTAATTGGCTTAGATTCTGGTGTCATTCTGAAGAAGTACAATATATATCAGCCTAGAAAGATATGGTATGTATTAAGACAAACACCATTTCACTAGGAGATTTCAACTGTCTCATCATCAACTAGGAGACTTATACATCTTCAAATATATATTCCCAGAGATTTCTGGACTTCATAAATCAAACACTCTGGACTAGTTAATCTACACTCCATCCATGAAGATAAAGTCCTCAGCTTGATCCTTACCAATATGAGACAGCTCTGTTCACTGCCTATTGTACCCGCCTCCCTGGTCAAGTTAGACACAAGTCAGTCACATTCACCTTAAGATTGAAGCCATAAGCATCAACCAATACCTTAGTATTCAGAGACTAAACAAAGGTTGACCTACCAAAACTGAGTGATGAACTGACTACTTCAAAAGCCCCTTCCGCCTTTATTATCCCACAGTTTATGTGGAATCCTTTACTGCCAACATCTATGCACAAATAAATAGTTGCATAAATTGATGTTCCCTTCAGAAGTAAATACAACAAAAATAATCTCTTATGGTGGAACCCTGTTATACAAAGGCTCTATAATAAAATAAAATAGTAAAAAAAAAAAAAAAAAAAACATTGTATGCAGTACTAAATATTGCTCTCAAAAAGCCAAAAAATGTTCTTGCTAATCAAAACAAGAAACTCTGCATACTGATTAAATCAACCAAACCCAAATGTGAGGTAAAAATAGTCACCCAGGGAAAAGTTAACCACAAAGCCTCATTTAAGAAATATCAGAAACAATACCCAGCATACTATGCAGGGCTAATAGTAAATGATATCAATTAGTCACATTCAGGAGGCATAGCCAATCCACTAGCAAACACATTCACTACATCTGTGGGAATGAATTACATCCCAGGCTGCCTAGTAGCTGACCTGGAATGTGAATTGTCCCTCACGGTACAGAAACTATTCAACATTAGTCTCAAAACAGGCTTTGTCTCATCTGAATGAAGGACAGTAACAGACATTTCCTTGCATAAAGGTGGGGCTACAGAGAACTGGGTAATTACAGACTCATAAGCCTGACCATCCTCATCTGTAAGGCTATGAAAAGGATCATTATGAAACTAAAAATAGGGATATTGGTGATGTAGAGACTCTCGATTCAGCCTAGTTTAGCTTTGTCAAGAGCTGGTCCTGACTACTTAATTAGGATGACTTCTTCAAAAACGTCACTGAAGCTATGGACAACAGTAAATTAGTGCACACTGCCTATCATGAGCTTGTAAAGGTATTAGATACCTTCCCACACTTGGCCATTCTAGATAAACTTTCCCAGAAAAATGCTAAACCCTGTGTAACTCAATGGATAGCAAATGGGAACAAAGGGGGAGCCACCACTGATCCCGGGAACTATCGACCTATTAGCCTGACGAGCCTGGTCTGCAAGGCCATGGAATGTATCATCACGGAACTCATAAACAAAGACATTGGTAACCTCCAAACTCTGGATCCCACCCAGTTCGGGTTTGTGAAAGGCAGATCATGCCTCCTGAACCTGATCGACTTCTTTGAGGCAGTCACCAAAGCTGTGGATGAGGGTAAAGTGGTTCACACAGCCTGTCTTCACCTTGCCAAGGCTTTCGACAACATCCCCCATTCTGGAATTATAGATAAACTCACTAAACTAGGTATAAATCCCTACTTCACAAGATGGGTTGCCAACTGGCTCACTGAAAGAACCCACACTGTAAAAGTTGCAGACTCCAAATCTGACCTCAAAGCAGTGACAAGTGGAGTACCACAGGGTTCCATCCTGGACCTCTCCTGTTTGATATCTACTTCTCTGAAGTACAGGCTAACACAGAAGGCCTCTGGCTAATGAAGTTCATAGATGTCTACAAACTAGGAGCCATAGTCAATACCCCAAATGATGTGGACATCCTACAGAAGGACCTCACTGAGACAGATGCCTGGTGTCAGAGCCATGGCCTCAAGCTCAATGCCAAAAAGTGCAGTGTCATCCCCTTTGGTAAAAACTCTGTACCCATGAACTACCACATAGGCAGCAATCTACTTAACACTGAATGCGTGATAAGAGACCTTGGGACCCAGGTGGACAGTAGTCTCTCCTTTGATAGTCACATCGCCACAGTAGTCAGGGAGTCCTTCTACATGGCACACCTCATCATAAAAGGGTTCACATCCAGGAAAAAAGAGGTCATTGTTCCCCTCTACTCGTCACTCATTAGACCCATTATAGAGTACAACGCCCCTTTTGGAATGTTCCTCACAAGACATCTGCAGCAGCTGGAAAGGCCACAGAAGTACCTCACAAAGAGGATTAATGGCCTCAAACAAATGCCCTACACTGACCGCCTCAAAAAATTCCAGCTTTACTCCGTAGCATATCACCTACTCCGAGGTGATCTCTGCCTAACATATAAAGCTATGTCAAACGCAGAGCTGTTGGACATGCTACACCTAAAGAAATCCCAATCACTCCAAGCTACATGCTCTAGGGACCTAAACCTTGTCACCACAATAAACAGGACATGCTGGAGGGATAGATTCCTGTCCCAGAGACTTCCTATACTCTGGAACAAGCTACCCATCTATGTCAAGCAAAGGTCTTCATTAGCACGCTTCAAGAAAAATCTTGATGAGTGGATGGGAAATAGGAAATACACCCCGGGGATCACTTCTGTGTCTCTGCTGGACAGTGGCACAGGAAAATAACTTTCTTGGGTGGCGTAAACTATGGACCCTTGTTGGCTAGGCTTATGTAGGCCCTTGGGCCAATAGCCTAGTACCTACCTATGAACCTATAAATAGATCAGGTCTATATCAGTTCATCAAAAAATCAGTTCATCAAATGGCATTTTCAGTGCAATTATATTGAACATGCCTTTAGTCAAACTGTTCATAATAAGATTGCGGTAAAGTGAGGATCGGGAAATTTGCTCTTTCTCTCTGTAGTTCGATCTCGGAGTTAGCATATATAATTAGCAAAGGCACCCCCCACATGAGGGGAATTTGATGAATAGCATTTTGAATGAAATGCCATTCATTGAAGTGATGGTTTAATGAAGTGATATAGGCCTGAATAGAAAACAAGAACTAGGGGTGAGTAGATCTACTTCCTACAAAATACCTGTCACTAGTGGAGTACCCAAGGATTCTGTCCTTTGGCCATGTAATATTAAAGGATTTTGGATCACCAGGCTTGCAAATATCTTCAACATCAATGCCATCATACCTTCCCCAGATGATACCACAATCCTTTATTGGTGTACAAAACGTGGACTGAAACTAAATTCAAAGAAATGTTTAATCATCTCCTCCAGGGATCAAGATTCCCTTTGTAACTACCACATTGACAATGCCCATTCTGAAAAACAGATCTTGTAGTTGGAGATCTGGAACCTATGTTAAGTATGAGTTGTCCTTTGATCACCATGTATCTATTGTTGTAAAGAAGTTCTTGTTCATCCCACAGCTTGTATCAAAGAGTATGGCTTCCAGATCCAGGGATGTACTTGTTCCTCTGTAATCATCACTCATTAGGCCGATCATTGATTATAATGCCTTTTTGGTATATTCCTGTCCAAACGCTTGGTACAGGTGGAACAACCACAGTGCCTCCTCACTACAAAAAAAGAAAAAAAATGCATCATAAAAATTCTTCAAATCTCAAAGTTTTTGCCTTATTTCAGTATCATACAGGCTCCTGAGAGGTGGCATCTGCTTTTCATATATAGCCTCAACAGACTCTTTTCTGTCAGACTTATTACATATTTAGAAAGCCAATTGTATTAGAAACACCATCTTGAGGTGCTGCAATCTCTTTTGCAAGATTAACAGAACATGCTGAAGGGATAGATATGCATCATAGAGAATACCACTTCTATGGAATGGCCTTCCCTTCCACATAGAGTGGGGTACTTCTCATACTCAAGGGTGACTTGGACAAAAGGATGGGAAACTGCAAAATCCCCCTGGATTTGACACTAATGGCCTTCATGGATAGGTGAAACATTTAAGTACCCAACATACACCTGTGTCACTTGTCTTTGGAGATTTATATTGCAAAATAAAAGGGCTAGTAACTACCATGGCAGTGTAAGGCTAGGCTTCTTAAGATCCACACAGATCAATAACATAGTAAATACCTATGAACCTTTAATGGAGAACACTGAACCATGTTAGCGCCTTTGCATGGTCCTTAGAATGTTATGGCTGTAGAGTAGTTTGACATCTGCTTTCTGCCACCTTAACATTAACAGACGTTTTGAAAGTTACCTGTGTTCTGTGTTACTGTTGCATTTCTACCACCTCTCATCATACTTATCACCACTGTCTAAACAGCATACTGAAGAAAGCTTTAAAAGCAAAAGAATAATGTGGTATCCCTACAATGCATGAACTGATGGGTATTGGTACTGCACTTAACTTTCACCTTTACGACATACCACTCAACTTCTTTGCTCAAGAATTGTTGGGGGGGCAAAATGATGGACATTTTTTCACTAATACTCTAACTCAGTTAGATAACTAATAGAGTAACAGGTTTTGTATCCATATATGTGACTGGATATTAACAAGTATGAAATTATAATGTATGGCATTTTTGACTGAATGCATTCCAGTCCTCAGTGATTTACCAGAATTTTGCAAAGGACAGGACAAAATATGAGGCAAAATCAATGATAGTTAAAAGGTGCATGAACTTAAGGCGGATGGGTACTGCACATACTTTTTGGTGTCTTTAAGTAACAAATTACTTTAAATACAAACAAAAATGTTGTTGAAGTAACCAAGACTGTAAAATGTAAAAATAGTACAAAACAACCTAATCAGATAGCTACTGTACATTATAAGATAAAAAATTATGAAAGAAGTAGAAACAACAATGAATGTTCTGAAAAGTCATGAACCTCCACACACGAACTGAGAATATAGGCATGTATTTCACAGCAACCGCAACATGCTTACAAAATAATTCTTATGTCAGAGATAAAACTGTAATGGGATAGGTGCAAAGTTCTACCTGCAAATGTGATGGTGGTAACAAAAATATCAGGGCCTCATGCAGTTTTAGTGTTTCCTGTTCTGAGTTTGCACTAAAAAGAGGTTGTGTTCTCCCCTATTGCTGAGAATTTCAAAGGCCTCCAACTCTAAAACAGCAAATGTTATTTGATATACTGCTTCAATACATGAGGGATCATATAATGTTTCCCAGCACATGACAGAGGAGATCCAACACCTTGAATGCCTCCTATTCTATTGTCTACCTTTATGTGGTAATAGGTGGCATTTACTGCACATGTAGCAATGAAGGATCTGCCTGTCCAGAGTGACAAAGTTTTGCCATGAGAAGCAACTACCAATCCATGAACTGTCATATAGGATTTTATGCTCATGGGATCATAACCAATGTGTCTGCATAACGTCTAGGCAGTTTACACAATCCACATATCCAACATACATCTGAGGTATATCTCCACTTCTTGCATACCAAAATCTCACATTACTTAGCAAGTGCAGGCATTGTAGCTACCTTTAAAGTGCATGGTTTAATTTGCAGTGTATTCATATATAGTAACCCTCTCATGCATATTCATACTGTGTTGTAGTCGATGTTGAATACCCACAAGAACCCTGGCTTGTTGCACATGGACTGTGGTCAAACACCAATTCAACAACGGACGAGCATGCACTCACAACTTTCACTGATCTGACATGTCTGGAGGTAGCACTCCATTATGATGCAGCCACAGCTTTCATGATGTGTGATGCATAAATTAGTGGGAAGGCAAGATGCCATTTCCAAAGTGCTGGTATAGCTGGACTGCATGCACACATGCATACATGTCTAGTGGAGAAAGTGCAGTGATACTATCATCAAATGAGACTGTAGTAGAACAGCAACAACTGCCAGCCACACAAACACCACACATGGCAGCACAGGCAATATGGTGATGTCTAGTTTGAATGTATTGACCATGAGGAGTACACAGCGAAAGAGAATTGTCACAACAATCAAACATGATGCATGCAGTGCAAATATCACTCTGTGCTAGTAGGTTCATAGGCTCATAGATATGTACCAGACTAATGACCACAAGGTCCTTTTAAGCCTAGACATGCATCACAAATCTTTGATGAGCTATGGTACCCTCAATGAGTGTAAGCAAGAGTTTGGGAGATGAAACATTTACAAGCACTGCCTGGGAAATGAACCATTTACAGGCTGCCTGTATCCACTAGAGATATGGATAAAACAATGAGTAAAAAGGTCACACAAACAAGCCAGTCAGTAAAAACTACAAGAAAAATCTAGCCAAACTACAGTTTTCACTGTGTGGTTCCTCAAATCTCTAGTATTAGACGGACATGGGATATATACAAATGACCCCTTAAGGACATCAGTTGTTTCAGATATATGGAAGTTCTGAATGCCCATGACTTTTTTTGTTTTTAAGTCTGTTATGGATACATTCAACACAATAAAGTCAAGGCACTCTAGCTGTGAACATGCATGTTTCAACCTTCTTATGTCCTTGTCAGCACATCATAAGTGGACTGTTTGGCTAACTTTTAGAAACATAGGGTTATCATATAGAGCTGATGCCCATAACTAGCAGGGTGTGTGCAAAATATCCCAACTAACAAACTAAAACAAGAAAAATGTTGCCAAACTAGTTTCCACTATGTGGTTCCTTAAACGTCTTGTATTAAAAGGACATGGGATATATGTAAATGACCCCTTAAGGACATCAGGTTTTCCAGCTATATGGCAGTTTGAATGCCCATGACTTTTTTCTTCTTAAGCCTGTTATGGACAAATTCAGGCCAATAAAGTCAAACCCCACTAGTTATGGACATGCATTTTCAGCCTTCTTATGACCTCCAGGATAAGTGAACTGTTTGGATATCCTTTAGAAATAAAGGGTTGTCATACCCATTTGATATCCATAACCAAAAGGGTGTCTGCAAAATATGCCAACTAGAGACATAGGTGCCAAATGAGAGAAGAATTTCCTTGTTCCCCATCTAGTTGTCCAAGTTACACTTGAATTAGTTTAAGGCGGAACTCTGCTTCACATGGATGGGGAGCCTGTTTCAGGGAAATGGCAGCCTCTGGGATATATACCTGTCTCTCCGGCAGGAGCTATTTTTATTGTAGGCAAGGTTTAAGGCTTTAGAATGGATAACTCTAGTGCTTTTTGTTTTACAGATATGCAGGACTTCCAACAGGGTGGAGTCTAACAATGCCTTGTGTGCCAGGTATAAATCTCTCCTCAATAGCCTGTTGGAGACAGAATGCAGAGATAGGTTTCTGAGGCAGTTTGTATAGGACATGTTACTTATGACCTGCATTCTTTTAATGAGGAAACTGAATGTTACAGTTGTTGGATGTGCTATAAGTTGCACAACACAGAATGATTTCCTCACTATTGCAGACACATGATGGTCAAAGACTGGAATACTGTCAATGTCTGTCTGTCTGTCACCAAGTCCCTGACTACTGGATCGACTTTTAGGGATGTGTTGTCAAGGGCCCAAACTCATGGACACTTTTTCACTACTACTCTAATTCAGCTAGACAGCTAACAGAGTGTTGCAGTTGTTGGATATGCTTGGTTAGGTACATACCAAAGAGAGCATTGTACTCAATGAGAGGTCTGATATGAATATAGTGGAACAATGACTGGTGTGTATGTTCCTGATGTGTTACCATCCCATGATAAAATGTCTATTGTTCCTTCAAATTCCTGTTGGCTATTCTCTGTGAGCGTCTCACGTATTGAAAATCCCGAATATCCTCTGGGTCATTTAATTCACCTTCAAAAAAAGTTTCAGGGGGATGATTGCCATCATCCCCGTTCATCATCCCCGTTACCCCTAATAGCTACTGACTCATGAGTGTTAACTCTAAAATTTGAGTATTTTTCATTCTCTACAATCTATTAGTACGGTAAACATTGTGGTGTTTGTACTGATTTACATCCCTTTGTAACTTTCTTTTCTTTTTTTGAAATACACCATTGCACTTATTTTCAACTCTGTTAATATTTTTTCAAACAACTCCTCATATTAACAAAACAGTGAATCAATAGTAATACATTTGTATAAATGTACAATTTCTTCGTGTATTTTAACCTACATTCGTTCCAAATAAAATACATTCTTCTCTAATAATTCGGAACCCCATTTGTCAAACATTACAATAAAATCATCTATCATGTTGGTGTCATAAAACAACCCCAAAGGGAATTTGTATATACATAAACCCTACGGAATAACCTTCAAGCCAATACACTCCTTTAAATACTTAATATCCATTTCCATGTTTTTTTTAATTTAAACAATTTCTTTTCAAAAGAGAAAATAGCGTCTCTCAATGTTTTGTATGGAAAAGTCTCAGGAATTTGAAGGAACAACAGACATTTTATCATGGGATAGTAAAACATCAGGAACATACACACCAGTCAAGAGGTAGAGGGAGATATTAAATGCTGCCTTACCTCAGATTATACACAGTTTTAAAGGATTTAATATATACAATTACAGCGATACAGTTATTAGTGAAGAATTTTTTTTCTTTATTCTTAAAGGGTTTTAAATTTGTACCCAGTGCAATACCTGATATAGCAGATGTTCTCCTTGATATACATATGTATACTAGGAAATTAAATTTTAAAATATTATTTCATAACAACAATAATACAATCACGGACATTTCAAATAAACAACATTTTAAGAAAAACAGTGTCTAATCCCCCACTACACAGCCTGGTTGCCAGTTTTGAGAGAGCAGTCAAGGAGGACAGCTACCAGCTTTGGGATAATAATAATAAGGTATATAATAATCTTAATTTGAAAGAGAAATCACTGTTAAAAAAATTAAAGGGGGACAGGAGGATACGTATCATGACCCCTGATAAGGGAGGGGGAATTGTGTTTAATTCTGAAGACTACATTGATGTAATGCCGACTATTTTATTTAATGAGGATAAATATTTACAGGTGTCTATAAACCAAATACATATTTCGTATCATAGGATAGATAGTTTTTTAGAAGAATATGTTTTGAAAAACAGAATTGATAAAGACACATATAATTTCTTAACCAATAAACATCCCAGAGTTCTTGCCATATTAGGCATTCCGAAAGTTCATAAAAACATCAATAGTCCAGCTTTTAGACCTATTGTGACTGGCAGTGGGTCTAAGACACACAATTTGGCAGTATTCATTGATAGAATGGTCAAACATGTAGTTGAAAGTGTTCCTCACTTAGTCAAAGATTCTAGGGATTTTTTGGCAAAAATTACTCCCAACATTTGGTCTTCAGATATAGTCTTCCATTCCATAGACGTTCAGGATCTTTTCCCGAGTATACCTAAAGATGAAGGGTTAGGATACTTTGAAGAAGTTTTATATACCTGTTCAACTCTCAACCAGGACCAAATAAAGTTGTTTTGTGTAGTTATGGTGCTCATATTAGAGTACAACTATATTTATTTTGAGGGTCAATATTACCAACAAATTACTGGAGTTGCCATGGGCGCTGCTTGTGCCCCTGTCTATGCCACCTTGGTTATGTTGAGTTGGGAGTTAGAACATGTCCTTGGTTATGTTGAGTTGGGAGTTAGAACTTGTTTTTAAAAGTAATTTCTTTAAAGATATTTTATCTTATAACAGATACCTGGAGGATATTTTTATTCTGTGGAAGGGAACACCAGACAATATCCCCAAGTTTATAGAACATCTTAATATTAGTACACACTTTTTTAAGTTTACTTATCAATTTGACACCCTGAAAATGAATTACTTGGATGTACTTATTATTAAGGACAACCACTGGTTTAGGTCAAAGGTTTTTCAAAAGCATACCTTTTGCAATTCCTATTTACATTTTGATAGTTACCATCCACTCTTTCAGAAAAAGAGAATTGTCAAAGGACAGACCATCAGAATTGCAAGGATGACCTCACACAAGGAAGACTTGAACCAGGAATTTTGTGTTTTAAAATCAATGTTCCTAGAGAGAGGTTATCCTGTAGCATAAGTGACGAACATCCTTCAAGAAGTTTTAGATGGATGGGGTGTCAAATATAAGCCTTTATTGGGTCAGAAATTAGTGGACACTATTGTTTCAAATGTTGTGGATACTAATATTCAGTCAGACACGTGTGATTTCACACAGGAATGTGTTATACAATACAGTTCTTGTTACAAAGATATTAAGAACATTTTGTACAAGAACTGGAACATATTCAAGGTGAACAAAGATATTTACAAGCTGGTAGGTGACCAACCTTCTTTTTCAACTAAGGTTGGAAAAAATTTAAAAATTATTTTAGAGGGCAACCAGTTAAGTCAAGAAGTTAATAGTGAAGTGGGAACTAGAACTTGTGGAAGATGTATTCAATGTAAATGTATATTGTAGGAGCCTTTTATTATTTTATCTAATTATGCAAACAGCAAAATTGTTTTTAAAAAAGGTAATTGTGGTACTAAAATAATAGTTTATCTTGTTAAGGGTAATGTTTGTACTGGTTTTTACATAAGTAAAACTGAGAGGGCATTGAAATAGAGAATTTATGTACATTTATATGACATAAGGCTCCCGCGAGCACCCCAGCACTACCAGGTTATACCTCATACCATGCGTTTTGGCCCCAAAACTCGGACCGGACCACAAAAGGAGGGGGAGTATCCATATTCATCAAAGATACCCACACCTCCAGGTTAGTGGCACTGCACGAAGCATCGGAGACCATCCATGTGCAACTAACAGTGGGTAAAACTGCCTTTCAGTTTGTAGCCTGCTACAGACCACCCTCTCAAATTCAGGAACCCCACTCGGCTTTCCTGAGAACACTGGAGAATATGAAGGTCTCTCAAAACACCATTATAGTGGGTGACTTCAACTACCCAAACATAGACTGGGAGCACTACTCAAGCCCCAACACCTTTGCCCAACGGTTCCTAGAATTTATAAATTCAAATGCCATGGAACAACTGGTCACCTCTCCTACAAGAGGGGGAAACATATTGGACCTGATCATCACTAACATGGGGAATCTATGTTCCATACCAGAGGTATACCCCTCTTTGGTAAGATCTGACCATAAACTAATCTCACTGGACATCGATATCCCGTTCCCACCCCCAGCAAAGGAAATCACGGTGAAGAACTTCTCAAAAGCAGACTTCACACTTCTCAAAACCGAGGTGGAATCCTTCAAAACACCCGGGCCAGTGGAAAATATGGCCCAAACCACAGAATCCTTTACTAACGCATTCTATCTATACCTACATGAATGCATGGATCGTGCTATCCCAAATAAAACCAAGACTCACTCCGCCAAAGGCAGGAGACCTGTCTAGTGGACCCCAGCCATAAATAAGCTATACAACAGAAGGAGGAAGCTACTACATGATAGAATAAAATCCCAAAAAGGGAAGGCATCTCTGATCAGTACTAGCAAAAAACTATGATCCCTCATAAAATCATCTAAGGCCAGCTTGGAAAGAAAAATTGCACAAGACGCTAAAGATAATCACAAGGCCTTCTTTAGTTATGTCAGGAACCTGGGTGGCAACTCCCAGATATGCTCAGAGTTAGTGCAAAATGACAAAAAATACTCTGAACCCACAGACATTGCCAACATCCTGGCAGACAGGTTCAGTGCAAACGTCTTCCCCCCTTCCCCCCAAAAAGAGCAATTGTCTATCCCAACAGAGTGTAGCCTCCCTGACATCACAGATGCACAGGTGAGAGCTGCCCTCTCCAAAGTAAAAAACACAGCATCAATGGGACCGGATGGTGTCCCAGGCTGTGTCTTACACGAGCTCCAAGAAGAACTGAACCCTCACATAAAATCACTGTTCAGTCTCAGTCTTACTACAGGATATGTACCCAAGTAATGGCATACAGCAACAGTGGTCCCACTCCACAAAGGTGGTGCCACAACAGACCCCGGGAACTATCGCCCTATAAGTCTGACTAGCCTGGTCTGCAAAGCTATGGAGCGTATCATCATGGAACTCATAAACAAAGACATTGGGAACCTCCAAACACTGGATCCTACCCAGTTTGGCTTTGTTAAGGGCAGATCTTGCCTCTTGAACCTGGTCGACTTCTTTGAAGCAGTCACCAAGGCCATAGATGAAGGGAAGGTAGTCCACACAGCCTACCTGGAGGACCTCGCAAAAGCCTTTGATACAATACCCCACTCGGGCATCATAAATAAGCTCATCAGCTTAAATATCAACCCCTATGTCACAAGATGGATTGCAAATTGGGTCAGGGATAGAACCCACATGGTCAGAATTGCAGGTGCCATGTCTGACTCTAAACCACTTACAAGTGGCGTTCCACAAGGCTCAGTCCTGGGGCCTCTCTTTTTCGGTATATATTTCTCAGAGGTACAGGCTAACACAGGAGGACTATGGCTGAACAAGTTCGCACATGACTGCAAACTGGGTGCTATAATCGACTCGCTGACTGACACAAACATCCTCCAAAGGGGTTTCACAGAGACAGATAACTGGTGCCAGAACCATGGCCTAAAACTAAATGCCAAAAAGTGCATAGTCATCCCCTTTGGAAAAAAACAAAGTGCCCACAAATTACCACATAGGTGGTAATCCATTAAGTACAGAAGAAGTAATTAGGGATTTGGGGACCCAAGTAGATAGCAATCTCTCCTTCGACAATCACGTTGCCAAAGTGGTTAGAACGACCTTCTATATAGCCCACTTTATCACAAAAGGGTTCACATCTAGATCAAGAGAGGTCATTGTGCCCCTCTACTCATCACTTATCAGGCCCATAATTGAATACAATGCCCCATTTGGGATGTACCTTACCCGACACCTGCAGCAACTTTAAAGACCCCAAAAGTAACTCACCAAGAGGATCAAGGGACTCAAACAGATGCCCTACTCAGTTAGGATAGAGAAACTCCAGCTTTACTCAGTTGCTTACTGCCTACTCAGAGGCGATCTGTGCCTGACATATAAAGCCATGTCCAACTCTGAATTAATGGACATGCTCCACCTCAGGAAATCCAAATCCCTTAGAGCCACATGCTCCAGGGACCTAAACCTCAGCACAGAAATAAATAGGACATGCTGGAAGGACAGATTCATATCCCAGAGGCTCCCCTCACTCTGGAACAAAATCCCAATCCATGTTAGGCAGAGCCCCTCACTGACCTTCTTCAAGAGAAATCTTGATGAATGGATGGGAGATCGTAGGTTTACCCCTGGGATCTCTTCTGTGTCCCTATTACACAGAGGCACAGTAAACTAAACTTAAAAGGGCTATTCTTCTGTTACCTACTATACAAAGGCACAGTCAACTAATCTAAAAGCGTGGCGAAAGCCAAACACACTCTGGCTAGGCTTATAAATGCCCTAGGGCAGATAGCCTAGTATCAACCTATGAACCTATGAACCTATAAAAACTAAAAAGACACAAATGCCCTTTACAAACACCACAAAATATGTAATAATTTTAGTGGTTTTAGATTTGCTATAGTTGACGAGGTACAGATCAATCCAAGAAGATGTGACTGAAAAAATATACTACACAAAAAAGAAATGTTGAGGCAGTTACGACTGGCAACTAATATATATCCAGGTCTTAATGATTTTGTCTCTGTTACATCAATATTAAAAGAAAGGGTAGATAAGGTTTAATTTAAAACATGACAACAGCATATTTTACCTGGTTATAACATTTTTTAACATATGTGCGGTCTTAATATATTTAATTAATTTTTTCATATAACAACATATTTTAAAACATGCTGATATTTACTTATGTATATTATTTTATGTTATTCATGGGACATTGTTGTTGAATTATGTCTTTAAAGAAAATTTTTTTTAATTGATTGATAGTGTTTTTGTCCTATCTGATGTGAGCTGTTATTATATAAACTGAGTTATTACATTGTTTAACTGTTCTAATGAATTCAATTTAGTTGATGAAAGTGCTTAACGTTTGTGGTTGTTATTTTATTGTAATAAAGAGTATGATAAAATTGTTTAAGGGACTAGTGTCATTGTTCTGGTGCTGTATTTTGGGTTATTGATTTTCTGTTAACTAAGTGAGGATTGCAGTCAATTACAGGCATTACAGCTTAATTATTCTTACACAAAAGACTTATGATGACCAGTATGTAAGACCAGGATTTGTACTGATGCAAGAGAATCTGGGACTGCATTCATGATCCCAACTTATGCATGGTCCAGTGGTTCACCTACCTCTAACCTCTTAGAGCAAGAATTCCTGCCAAAGCCAAAAATAATGGGGGGCAAGGTCCCAGAAATAGTGGCGATTTTTAAGTATTGCTCTTATAAACTTATAAAATTGATAGAATAACACCTGTTCATAGGTATTCATTTTGTGAAGAGTATTGAGTCTGAAATTCAAGTGTTTCATATTATTTACTGATTTCAATCTACAATGATTTTCCAGAAAACCACATATTTTATGAAAAATGACCATAAATATTTGGCAAAAATCTAGACAGTTCATTCATCATATTCTTTCGGCTGTTCCTGTTAGGGGTCGCTACAGATCGGGGATCATCTGTTTCCATTTCTTCCTGTCCTCTGCATCTTGCTCTGTCAGACCAACCACCCGCATGTCCTCTCTCATCACATCCATAAATCTTATCTTAGGCCTTCCCCTTTTCCTGTTACCTAGTAGCTTCATCCTTAGCATCTTTTTCCCAATATACTCAGCATCCCTCCTCAGCACATGTCCAAGCAAACGTAATCTTGCCTCTCTGGATTTGTCTCCAAACCTTCCAACCTGGGCTGACCCTCTAATATACTTATTCCTAATCCTGTCCACCCTCGTCACACCCAGTGCAAATCTTAACATCTTTAACTCTGCCACATCCAGCTCTAACTCCTGCCTTTATGTCACTGCCACTGTCTCCAACCCATATAACATAGTTGGTCTCACTTCCCTCTTGTAGACCTTCCCTTTCACTCTTACTGGTACTCATCTGTCTCAAATCACTCCTGACACTCTTCTCCTCCCACTCTATCCTGCCTGTACTCTCTTCTTCACCTCTCTTCCACACTCACCATTACTCTGAACTGTTGATCCCAAGTACTTAAACTCATCCATCTTCACCACCTCTACTCCTTGCATCCTCACCATTCCTCTATCCTCCCTCTCATTCACACACATATATTCTGTCTTAGTCCTGCTGACCTTCATTCCTTTTCTCCCTAGAGCATATATCCATCTCTCCAGGGTCTTCTCTACCTGTTCCCTACTCTCAATACAGATCACAATGTCATCTGCAAACGTCATAGTCCACGAGGACTCCTGTCTGATCTTGTCTGTCGACCTGTCCATCACCATTGCAAATAATAAAGGGCTCAGAGCTGATCCTTGATGTAATCCCACCTCCACCTTAAATGCATCCATCACTCGCACCACAGACCTCACTGCTGTCACACAACCCTTGTACATATCCTATACCACTCTTACATACTTCTCTGACACTCCTGACTTCCTCATACAATACCACAACTCCTCTCTAGGCACCCTGTCATATGCTTTTTCTAAGTCTACAAAAACACAATGCAACTCCTTCTGACCTTTTGTGTACTTCTCCATCAGCACTCTCAGAGCAAACATCACATCTGTAGTGCTCTTTTCTGGCATACAACCATTTTATGAAGAGTATGAAGTCTGAAACTCAAGTGTTTCATATTATTTACTGACTTCAATCTACAATGATTTTCCAGAAAACCATATATTTTATAAGAAACGACCATAAATATTTGGCAAAAATCTAGACAGTTAAGAGCTAGATATTTATCTATATGTGTATCTATCTATCTATCTATCTATCTATCTATCTATCTATCTATCTATCTATCTAATCTATCTGTCTTTATAAACATACACACACATACACACACACACACACACACACACACACACACACACACACACACACACACACACACACACACACACACAAACGTATATATAGATATAGGTATAGCATTATAGATATACTGTTGAATAATAAAAAGACCACAGTGAAGAACTTCTCAAAAGCCGACTTCACACTTCTAAAGGCTAGTGTGGTCTCTTTTATAGCCCCCGAGACTGCGGAAACTATTACTCAAGCCGCTGAATCACTTACAAATGCCTTCTACCAGCACCTACAGGACTGCATGGATCAGGCAATCCCAAACAAAACAAAGACCCTTTGTACCAAAGGCAAGCGTCCAGTTTGGTGGACCCCAGCCATAAACAAGCTTTACAACAAAAGGAGGAAGCTACTACAAGATAGAGCAAAATCCTTAAAAGGGAAAACACCCTTGATCATCATAAGTAAAAAATTAAGATCTCTCATAAAATCATCCAAGGTAAATTTTGAGAGAAAAGTTGCCAAGGACTCAAAGGACAATCATAAGGCCTTATTTAGCTATGTTAGAAACCTGGGAGGAAACTCCCAGATATGCTCAGAATTAGTTCAAAATGATGTAAAAATTACTGAACCTACAGACATTGCCAACATACTGGCTGACAGGTTCAGTGCAAACTCCCCCCCCCCCAAAAAGGTGAGATATCTATACCAGAGAATTATAGCCCCCCAAACATCTCAAACGCTCAGGTGAGAACTGCTCTCTCCAAAGCAAAAAACACAGCATCCATGGGACCAGATGGTGTTCCCGGATGTGTGCTCCACGAACTCAATGAGGACTTAAACCCGCAGTTAGGGCAGCTGTTTAATCTTAGCCTCACCTCAGGATACATGCCTAAGGAGTGGCGTACGGCAACTGTGGTCCCACTTCACAAAGGAGGTGCCTCCACCGACCCGGGAAATTACCGTCCCATCAGCTTGACAAGCTTGATCTGCAAAGCTATGGAGAGGATCATAATGGAACTCATAAATAAAGACATAGGAGACTTGCAGACTTTGGATCCGACCCAGTTTGGCTTTGTCAAGGGCAGATCATGCCTTTTAAACCTGGTGGACTTTTTCGAAACAGTCACCAAGGCCATTGATGAGGGAAAGGCAGTCCACACAGCCTACCTCGACCTGGCAAAGGCTTTTGACACAATACCCCACTCAGGTATCATTGAAAAACTCATCAGCTTAAATTTAAACCCATACGTCACAAGATGGGTTGCAAATTGGCTAAGTGACAGAACCCACAGGGTCAGAGTTGCTGGCGCCATGTCAGACTCAAAGCCTGTCACAAGTGGTGTCCCACAGGGCTCAGTCCTGGGCCCTCTCCTGTTTGGCATCTACTTTTCAGAAGTACAAGCAAACACAGGAGGATTATGGCTGACAAAATTTGCAGATGACTGCAAACTGGGTGCCATAGTTGAGAACACAACTGACACAGATATCATTCAGAAGGGTCTTATAGAAATGGAAAACTGGTGCCAGAACCATGGCCTAAAGTTAAACGCAAAAAATGCATAGTCATACCCTTCGGGAAAAACAAGGTTACCCCTAGCTACCATATAGGCGGCAACCCACTAAGCACAGAAGAGGTTATCAGGGATCTGGGTACCCAGGTTGATAGTAACCTTTCATTTGATACTCACGTTGCCAAAGTAGTTAGGAAGACCTTCTACATTGCCCACCTAATCATGAAGGGATTTGCATCTAGATCAAGGGAAGTCATCGTCCCCCTGTATTCATCACTCATCAGGCCAATGATTGAGTACAATGCCTCATTCGGAATGTATCTGACACGACACCTGCAGCAACTGGAAAGGCCCCAAAAGTTCCTCACCAAAAGGATAAAGGGTCTCAAAAATATGTCCTATGCTGCCCGACTGAAGGAACTTCAGCTCTACTCAGTCGCTTACCGTCTGCTCAAAGGTGACCTGTGCCTGACATACAAGGCCATGTCAAACCCAGAATTGATGAACATGCTTCACCTCAAAAAATATAGATCCCTCAGAACTACAAGGGCGGGAGACTTAAACCTTGACACGGTTATTAATAGGATGTGCTGGAGGGACAGATTCATCACCCAGAGACTCCCTATGCTGTGGAACAAAATCCCGGTACATGTGAGGCAGAGCACCTCGCTGGCTTTGTTCAAGAGAAATCTAGACCAATGGATGGGAGATCGCAGATATACCCCAGGGATTATCTCAGTGTCACTGCTTGACAGAGGCACAGCAAAATAATGGGCATAGTATCCTCCAAACTACAGGGGTGGCGAAAGCCACAAAACTCTGGCTAGGCTTATAAATGCCCTTGGGCAGATAGCCTAGTATGAACCTATGAACCTATGAACCTATGAAGGCAGCAGAGACCATGAGTCTTAAAAAATGCATTTTTTAATTGCACAAAACATACAGATGCAGATTCTTCATAAAACAACAGTGTTATAGATTAACAAAATTTCAATGACTGCACCTTGAGTGCAGTACGATGAATGTGGGATACAGTCTTTTCAGCAATCCTCTGAATTTCTGAAGCCTCTCAGCAGTTCTCTCTTGGATTTCTATAACATGACAGATCTCCAGATTCCTCCTGTAGCATTCCTCCAAAAGTTCATTCAATCTGATCTTTCTTGCTCACCTTCTTTCAGAGCCACTATTTTAGTGATTTACATTCCTTCCAAGAATGGTAAAAATCACTCTATGAATTTCCTAACTCAGCTTTCTTTTTATACAGCCTTAATTCTATCATTATACAAACCTAATCTAGCTAAAATACCAATGTTTCTCTATACTTCTGAGGTAACATTCTATTTTACAGTAATAGCAGTACTTTTCTGACTAACACTACAGAGGTTCCTCTCTGTTAGTAAAGACATACTTGCATTTATTTTATAGACTTAAAGGAAACAGTTGTTCTTTACAATAATAGTTCAATTTACATACTTTATGCATTCAATCCAACACTATTTACAATAGCTGCATTCATCAGTACACTTAATCTGTTCAAGTCTACCAAGTCTTGCTGCTATGTATGTGTGTGTGTATACAATGGGTGACCTCACAAATCATCACACAAGACAAAAAGAATTGTGAACAACATTAATTGACGGTGTTTTTTGTCAGTACTTATTTCACTAAAAACATGCAAATGCTTTATTAGACCACAGTGCATATAGCAAATGCACAACACTTTGCAGAAGTACAAAAATGTCATTCTATATGTGTATATTCAGTAAAGTGAGATGTAGATAACCCTAAATAATATAGCAGGTGCAGTTTTCTACATATGCTCTTCATTAGCCTCCTTGGCGACAAACCCTTTTTAGACAGATGAAAATAAAAAATCCTGAGTAAAATGCACACACAGGTTCTCAATCAGCCTGTTCCATGCCAACTGCTTTGAAAACAATCCTGAGAATAGCACAAAGGTGACCTAGCAAGCAACACCCATGACTGTGCCATTCATTGAATATACTGTGTGTCCTTAGTAGATCACATGATTGTAAATTGAATACACTGCAAAGTCTGGTGAAAATACTGGGGGCAAATGGAAAGCATTTACTGAATGTGTGGCAAATTTTTGGCAAATAAACCAAAACGTTATACTGCTCAACATAACTGACCAGGTCATTACCAACCTTGGGAAATGCATTTTACAGCAGTGAATACAACCTGAATACTTATAACAGGTAAACTGCCAATGCTATCCACAGCTTAACTAATGCATTACCTATCACAGCAGTAACATAAAGAGGTACCCCTGCAGTTCACATCTCATGACATGTTCTAGCGTGTTTGAAAAAAAACTTTTCATGGATCAGCTAGGGTAAATTGCAGAATAAACTCCTAATAGCATCTAGCTAAAGCTCACACAGTATATAATGGGTGCCAAATCATACAAATCAAACAATTCATACACAGTAAGATTTCATCGCTATATGACCTGGGATAACATTGAAGTATAAAGCATACATAAATCATAGAACAGCTTGCATGTATGCAGTTGTATAATGTTGATGTAATCAACAGCAACAAATGCATACAGAGAGACAGAATGGAAATGAAAGTACCACAGATGACTAAGGGTACAGTAGAGGTTACAATATAATAACAGAATCCACAGAGGTGGGGTCTGACTGGGAGATGATAAAATCAGCAAAAGGAGAGAAGTATTGCTGGAACTGAATTCATCCTCAAGTCTTGGTGAGTCCTTTCACAACGTGGACCCTGTTTTTCACAAAATTTCACTAAGGCGACACTGATATATAGACTGTATTTTTTATAGCATATATCATGGACAGAAGTAGGTTAAAAATAAAGAAGATAGCTTTGTGCATAAGTCCCACGATAAAAATAAATGCCCAATCCTGGTAGTCACACTGTACCAGGACTAGAAAAAATTACAGTGTAGAATCCTCAAGACACAGAAATATTCCTCCAATGGGGCTAGGCCAGGGCCAGGGGGAGTGTCACTCGTCTAGTCAGGATGAAAAAGACGAACATTTGTGGGTTCTGTTGAAGCAGCTTTATTATGTACAAACACATCATAAATGAGGCTAAGTAACTTTAACTTATAAACAAACTAGCTGTCACACACACACATGTTCACATTCTGGCTGCACTCTCAAAATGGCACTGAAGCTAGCACATGCTTGCTATTTATATGCATGTGCTGTCCTTGGAAATGCTTCTTAAAGGTACAACACAGCACACTATACCACATCCTTCATATCTGAGAAATGAGTCATGCATTATTGACGACATTAATTGACATGCAATTGATACAAATAATTCTTTATCACGCTATTGTACAGAACTAGCTATTGATACAAATAATTCTTTATCATGCTATTGTACAGAACTAGCTACATATATACAACTACATCCAGGTTGCTCTATATTTCATACTAAGTCTGGAAATATGACCAAATTGTGTGACATAGAAGTTAGAATTAGGTCTAGCAACTGCTGAATGTTCAACTTTAGGGCCATCAAGAACATCATCAGGAACGGAAGCAGGAGTCAAGACAATTTCTGCAACAGGAACATTGGATTGCTCAGAGATCTAGAGCCCATATTACAGGAACAATGCTGAGATATCGGTTCTGATACAGGAAGAAGATGTCTCTTATTTCCCCTGTACTTCCCACCCCCAGATTTCACAAAGTAGGATCTCGACTCTACACCTTTCACCGGTTGTATCCTCACTGTCTCTCCTTTCGATGGATGAAGAAATCTGCTTGATTTGTCATCACTGGACTTTTGGAAAGAATGCTTTATGAATAATTGGGCTTTGATTGCTTTGTTGTTTTTAGCTTTAGGCCTCAATAAACTGGAACTGATAGGCAATGTTGTTCTGGTTTGCCTAGAGAGAAGTCTCTGAGCAGGCGAGCCAAGTATATTATCACGGGATATGTTTCTGAGATTGAGTAAATTCAAAAAGACATCAGTATTGTCATACTTTGACTTCTCTAGCAATTGCCTTGCACTCTGCACTGCACGTTCAGCGAGTCCATTTGACTGTGGATATTCTGGACCACTAGAATTGCAACAGAATTCCCAGACAAAAGGTATATGAAAAGATATATGAAAATGTTAAGAGAGAAATTAGAGAAAAGAAAAATACTTTCACAAAGAGGTCAGAATCTTCAAATACAAATTTGTGTTCATTAATACAACAGATCCATGAAAAAGACTATATTGACCAAGAAACCTTGTGCCATTTGATAAAAGAAGTGACTGAAGAAACGCAAAGATTTAAAGAACAAAATTTAGAGATGTTTGAAGGGTATAAAAATGAAATATGGACATGGGAAAGAAAGAGATCTGATATGGTGCAATATTTATGCAAAGGAGAAAGCCAAATTAATCAACACAAAAAGGCAGTCCCAAAGATATTCGAAAAGACATATGGGTAAAGACATCCAGATAGCGAAAGTTTCACAACGACAAAAATAAGATCAGAAAGAGGGAATGTAGAATAGAAGATTCGTCAAGTAGAATTTAAAAAATAGAAGCCAAAGTTAAGTGAAGGATTCAGTGTAGAAAGTCTAACACAGGTTATATTACAGCATGATGGAACAACTAGTCCTCAAAGCAAGGAGAAACAAGAGGAACAGGAGACATCTGAAGAAGAAAATATGGACATGGGAAAGAAAAAGAGATTTAATATGGTGCAATATATATGCAAAGGAGAAAGTAAAACTGTAAATGCAAAAAAAGCAGTACCAAAGATATTTGAAGAAAAATGCAGGAAAAGATATCCAGATATGGAAGATTTTACAATACAAAAAAATAAGAAAACAAAGATGAAAAGTAGAAAAGAGGATTAGTAATGGAGAAGTTAAAGAAATAGAAACTGATGTTATAGATTACCTGCAAAGTGAAGGATTTAGTGCAGAAAATTTAAGTTGGGTAACAATACAACAGGATACAGCAATGGACACCGAAATTAAGAAGAGACCATTAGAGTGGGAAGCGTCTAATCAGTTAACATATGAAGATACTTTGGAGCCTCCCACAGGAAACCATTACAAATATTCAGCTGGAGCTATACAGCAAGGGAAACAACAGAAAACTGTGTCAACTCTGACACAGTCAATATCATGGAACGATAGGCCAGTGAGCTCCCATATGAAAGAACAACAGATGACACAAAGTGAAACTGAAGAGAACGTGGTGCAGGAGGATGCTTTTGAACTTTCTATAGAATGCCAGCGGGAAATGGAGAATAAAGTATGTGCCCTCAGTTTAGATAAAAATGATCTAAGAGAAGAGTTGCTTGATTTAATAAAGATGGATAGACATGATATAAAAGAACTTGCACAAGAGGGAATATATAAATATTTGGAAACTGATGAAGGATCAACAATAAAACATGAACAAGTGCGAGTAAAACTCAGTAGGGAGTATTTTAGAAGATTTAAATTAATCCTGAAAACAGCATTGATATACAGAAACAAAGCTCAAGCTATAAACCAATTTGGTCTTCCCATCCAAACGTTTTGGAGTGACTGATTGGCTCCATAAGGTGTTAGCTAGATTAGCCAGGAAAACAAGAAGGAAATTTCATGCTCATCAAATGATTTATAAGAATAATTTCATACCAAGATTATATGTTTGACATTTCGAGGAGGTATGGGCCTCCTTGAAATTGATTGCATGTATAAATCTAATCAATCACCATACGCACGCTCTCCCTTAACAAACGCTAAAGACACTCCTGTTATGTTCATATGGTTCAAAAAGGAAGATTCTTCTTTACCCCAATGTTCAGAGTCTCTACTGAGATGTAATAGGATGAAAAATATGATCCACAAAACCGAATCTTGTATAAAAAACACAGTTTTATTTCCTAGGACGACAACAAGTGAGCGCTTTCGCCAAAGGGCTTCTTCAGACTTATAAAATAGCACTCCATACTTCAGTTTAAATATGACTACCTCTAAGGTTATTGGTTAAGACTTAATGACATTCAAACATTGCATGCTTGTGCAAAACAAACAGCATACTTGTATAGGTAAGCACTCAAACTCAATTTAAAAACAGTCCTTAAAACATTTCAAAGGGCAACAAACTAAATTCATGTATAAATAACATACGTATAAGCATTAAAGCCTTTATCCTAACACTGCCATAAAAACATTTACTAAAAAATCTATAGGGATTCAGACATTATATGCTTATGCAAAACATTTAAGCATTTATGCCTTAGTACTAACACTGCCATATAAAGCATTTACTGGAGAAGCTATGGAGGTTCAGACATTACATGCTTATACAAAATAATTAGCATATTTGTGTAAACAAACACTTAAGCTCAGTTTAAAAACAGTCCTCAAAACATTTCAAAGGGCAGCAGACAACATTCATGTATGGATACGTCCATTTAAGCATTAATGCCTTTATACTAACACTGCCATAAAAAGCATTTACTAAAAATGGGGGTGGATTTTATTGCTTAGGTCTAAAAACTCTCCTATTCTTAAGGATAGACTTAATTTGGACCTTATCATTCAGTCCTGGTGGTGTATCTGCTCTTAATCTGATAATCCATCTCACTTCACATTCTAACGTCAGATTAATGACATCTCCACCTCTAAAGCTGTTATATATTTTTGTAAGGCATGGAATTTAAAAGTATGTTGTGCACCCAATGCCTGGTGATGTCTAGCTAAGGCATTGACATCAGAGCCTATTCTTATATTATAATTATGTTCTCTAATACGATCTTTCAAGGCTCGATTAGTCTTGCCTACATAAAACGATGTGCATGCTACACATCTTGCTATATAAACCACATTAATACTATTACAATCAGTCTCAGTATTGAAATAGTACCTGTGATTTGTAACTGGGTGGACAAAAACAGTTTCTTCACTAATATACCCACAGTGGTTACATGTACCACATGGCATAGTGTTCTTATTTAAATTATCTGATTTCTCTTTCGTCTTCATCTTTTTAGGGGCACATAATAGCCTTTTCAGATTAGGTCTATTCTTAAATGCAAAACTAGGTTTTGGACCTACAAATTCCCTAACTTCTTGATCAGAGGTTAAAATGTCCCAATGTTTGTCATATAGTTCTTTCAACATTTTTGTATCTCTCGTATAATTCAAAATAGGTCTTACTATTCCTTTGGAAGGGTGTATAATACCTTCATTATTTCTATCAGCCTCTAAAAAATATGGTTTAGCTGTGGAGGTACGTAGCATGTCCACCTCTGTTATCACCTTATCTATCAGACCTATGTCATACCCCCTTTCAGTAAATTTCTCTTTTAGCTCTGTTACTTCACTTTTGTAGTCACCTTCTATCGGGTTATATCTAGAAGCTCTGATAAACTGGCCTTTCAAGATGTTATAAAAAACGTGACCAGGGTGCATGCTATTTTGATGCAACAAAGTGTTCCTATGGCATAGTTTCCTATGAATAGATGTATTTAATAATCCATTATCTAACCTAGATATTTCCACATCTAAAAAAGAGATGTTAGTGCATGAAAAATTAAGAGTAAATTTCAAAAAACTGGTAGACCTATTAAGGGATTCTACTAGGATATGCAAATGTCCAACATCTCCATGCCATAGAAAAAACAAATCATCCACGAACCTACGGTAAAATCTCACATAACTCTTAAAAAGATCAGATTTAAATAATACCTCATCCTCCCATGCAGCCATTACCAAGTTGGCGTAGCTATTGGCACACGAAGTGCCCATAGCCACGCCATCTCTTTGAAGGTAAATTCCTTCACCGAAAACAAAAATGTTGTTATTTAGGATGGTCTCAAGATATAAGGTAATGAGATCAATTTTCGTGGAAGAGAAATTAGAATGTGTAGATATATAATTTCTCACATAACATATGCCTATCTCGTTCGGTATCATGGTAAATAGACTAACTACATCTAAAGTCACAAACCAAAGCTCAGTGTTTCTATTCAAATCTTTAGTGTTTGTATATAAATCTAGCATAAACTGCTTACTATCTTTCAAAATAGTACTGTTCCTATCTACTAAGGGTCTCAAGATCGCCTCTGTGTAAATGGAAAGTGGTTCAGTGACCCATCCTTGTCCCGCCACAATGGGTCTCATAGGTGGATCTGTGGCAGATTTGTGTATCTTAGGCAGACCCTGAATCAATGGCAACTTAGGGTCATTAACTTTAAAATACATGTATAATTCTTCAGTTATACTAAAATTCATCACCAGATCATCTAGTGTATTATAAACCTCTAACACCTTCTGCTTCACCACATCCATATCAACCTCGATATAAGAAGTCTCATCACTTAAAAGGCTATGCATTCTATGTTCGTAGTCAAGTGTGTCCATCAAAACAATGGGACCCCCCTTATCTGCTGGCCTAATGGTTATAGTGCTATCATCCCTTAAAGTTCTCAGTGCACATCTCTGCTTATAATTTAAATTCTGTCCATGTTTCGTGTGCTTATGTGTTAAAAAATGTTGATAGGTTTCATCCTCTAATACTCTACCAAAAACCTCCAAAGATGGACATAAATGTGGTATATAGGTACTGTTGGTACGAAATCTAATGGAGTTATTATCATTACTATTTGTCCCAAAGTTCACTTTGAGCTGTAAATTCCTTGTGAATAATTTAGTATTGATAATAGAGTCCACTACATCATCCCTGCCAGTGGGTATGAAGTTTAAACCTCTATTCAACAGTTGTTTTTCTTCTTCATTCAAAATCTTACTGGATAAATTTACTATTAACGTGGAATCCTTTCCCACATTTTTTTCAAGGTGGGGCCCTGGTATTCTTCGAACGAGTGGCTCTAGCACCAAGCATCTGTTTCTGTAAGGCCCTTTTGTAGAATATACACATAATTTGGGGATTCAATAATGGCTCCCAGTTTGCAGTCATCTGGAAACTTTGTTAACCAGAATCCCTTAGTGTTGGCCTATACTTCAGAGAAGTAGATGCCAAACAAGAGCAATCCCAGGACTGAACCCTGAGGTACTCCACTTGTCACTTGTCTTGAGCTGGATTTGAAGTTGGCTACTTTTACAGTCTGGATACTGTCCATAAGCCAGCTGTCAACCCATTGAGTGAATTAGGGATTTATGCCCAGCTTAGTAAGGTTATCTATGATTCCAGAATGGGGGATGGTGTTGAAGGCCTTGACGAGGTCCAGCTAGGCTGTGTGGACCACCTTACCCTCATCATCAGCTCTGGAGATTGATTTGAAGTCAATCAGGTTCAGGAGACAAGATCTGCCCTTCATGAACCCAAACTGGGTGGGGTCCAGTGTTTGAAGGTTGCCAATGTCTTTGTTTATAAGTTCCATGATAATGCATTCCATGCCCTTGCAGATCAGGCTCGTCAGACTGATGGGATGGTAGTTCCCAGGATCCAAGTTGGATCCCCCCTTGTGGAGTGGGATAACTGTAGCTGTGCACCACTCAGTGGGCACGAAGCCTGAGGTGAGGCTATGATTAAAAATGACACTTGGATGAGGTGACACTTCATTTTGTAGTCCATGTAGTACACAGCCCAGGATGTCATCTGGTCCCATGGATGCTGTATTCTTAGCTTTGGAGAGTGCTGTTTCTACATGTGTGGCCATAATTAATGGAATTTGGCAATATTTTGGTATTGAGATGGGCCCTTTAGTGGATGAGAAGGGGGTGAAGTTGGCACTAAATCGATCTGTCAGGATATTGACAATATCCTTGGGATCAGTATATTTAATGCCATTCTGTTGTAGCTCAGAGCAGATCTGAGCATTGCCATTTAGATTCTTGACATAACTATAAAATGCCTTGTCATTGTCTTTGGAATCTTTGGCAATTTTATTTTCGTAACTAGCTTTTGAGGATTTTATGAGGGATCTTAACTTCTTACTGAGGCTGGTAAGGGAATTTTTTGCATCCTGGGATTTTCCTCTTTTCTACAACAGTTTCTTCCTTCTGTTGTATAGTTTGTTTATGGCAGGGGACCTCCAGATTGGCTTCCTTTTTTGAGGAGAGCATCTTGGTTCTATTTGGGATGGCACGATTCATGCATGAGTGGATGTGCTCATACAGTGCCTTAGTGTAGGACTCAGCAGTCGAACATTCAGTTTCCGTCTGCATGGGTGTCATGAAGTTTGTCACTTCTGACTTGAGTAGCATGAAGTTGGCTTTGGAGAAGTTTTTTATGGAGGTTTCCTTACTCGATGGGTGAGGGTGGGATGTGGATGTCAAGGGTGATTTGCTTATGGTCAGACTTGACCAATGAGGGGGTGACCATTGGTGTGGAACATCTATCTCCCATGTTGGTAATGACCAGGTCTAGGATACTGGAGCCCCTGGTGAGACAATGGATTAGTTGACCCAGGGCATTGGAATTTATGAATTCCAGGAACCGTTGGGAAAAGGTGTTTGTACCTGAGTAGTTTTCCCAGTTAATGGCAGGGTAGTTGAAATCACCCAGTATTAGGGTGTTTGGTTGTATCTTAATATTTTCCAGTAGGTTTAGAAAGGTGTAGTGAGATTCTTGGGACATGGTGGGGGAACTGTAGCAAGCTACAGTTTGGATTGCAGTCTTACCTAGTGTTAGTTGCACCTGGAGAATTTCAGATGCATTGTGTTGGGCAACTAGCCTGGCGGTGTGAATATCATTGGTGAATATGGACACTCAGTCTTGGTTTGGTGACCGAAAAGTGTGGTAAGAGTTGTAGCCTGGTATTGCAGGGGTGCTTTCTGGAGCCTTGAACCAGGTCTCAGTTACTGAACAGATATCAATGTTCTCCATTTTAAGAGTGCCTCGAGAGAGAGTGCATTTTGGGGTTTAGACTTCTAGCATTGAGTAGCATTACCTTCAGATTTTGCATGCTTGTATCTGTTACGGTGGTGGTTTTGTCCTTTGAACTTTGCCTAAAAAAGGCACTATAGGAGTGGCAAGAGCTTTAGCCAGTAACCTGAATCCCAGGGTTGACAGGTGCAGACCATCTCTGGCAAAGCATCATGGTTTGTCGATCATGTCTTCCCAGGCAGACAGATACTGGATCCCCTTTGAATGACACCAGAAGCTTAGCCAATTGTTGAAGTCAATAATTTTATCCTTATACTGTGATATCATTCTGGGCAAAGGCAGGATGATACTCAGGGCTAGGGTCATACCTGCCTGGGCCACATGATCCGAGACCTCTTCCATGTCTCTTTTCATGTAGTCCAGGGAGGTACATCTCAAGTCATTCACTCCAACATGGACAATGACAGAGTCATATTTGTACTTGTTGTGGAGTGACTTGAGTGCATGTGTTATGTGGTAGATCCTGGCACCTGACAGGCAGCTGACTGTAATTTTCTCTTTGCTCAGTCTGGTGAGTGGGACATCAGTGTGCCTGACTATAGCGTCGCCTATGTCTTAAGAGTTGGGTACATTGTCTTGCCTTAGGGGCTGCTGTTGGGTGGCACACTGGTGTTTTGAGCTATGTGTCACTTTGGTTGTGACTGATGTTTGCTTGCATTTCAGCTTTGGAAGTTCTTGTTGCTTGGGCAGGTTAATGTTAAGGGTCTCCACATATGTGGGTTTAATGTTGCTATGTGTGGGTGTTGATGGTGTGGGTTCTGAAGGGCTATGTGTTGCTTGAGGTGTAGGGGAGGTGTTAACCTTCTCCTCTTGATAGTCAAGCACAATCTTGGCTAAAGAGAGATTTGCTTCCAATTTGGCTATGTAAGTGCATCTCTCGCAGGTTTTAGTGTTGAGTGGTAGGAGGAGAGGGTTGTCTGTGTACATGAGGCAGTTGCTGCATTGCCCCAGTATGCCCAGATTCACCAGGTGGACAGGGGAAATCACCGGAAGCTGACTCTTGGACATGCCTGTTTAGGTGCTTTTTTTGTAAAGTACAAGAGCTGTTTTCCCTTACCTTTGCAAGGTACTTTGCCATTATAGGCTTAGTGCCGGTGATTAATTTCTCCTTATTGACAAGGAGAGTAGAGTGCTTGTATCAGTTTTAGGCTTCCTAGTGCTGTGTAGCAGGTTCTAGAGCAAGAGCTAGTCACAGGGGTTCAGATTTTAGTGCTACTACTGAGAAACCAGCTAGTTCTAAGGGAAAATTTTAAGAGCAGACTTTCTGGCACCTGGAATAGTTTAACCATAGCCCTGTGGTGCTGCACAATGCGAAACTATGCAGACACACATGTTTTTAAGCCAGAAAGTTGAAAGGGATAGAAATCACCCAAAAAGGCTAATAAAATTACAATTTCAGAGCTTAAAACCACTCCTCTAGTGTTAGATAGAACAATAACAGAGTCCTGTGTCCCTAACTTGTGGGAAATGGCCCGTATTTTCCCTTTACATAAAGGAGGTAAGTCAACTAACATTACAAATGTCCATCCCATAGCCATCTGTATCCACTTTCTAAAATCCTTGAAAGATGTAAACACCAACAATTTTTCCACTATCTCTTATAAAATAAGCTAATCATCAATACCCAACATGGATTTCAGCCAGACCACATCAACTCCACTGCATAACTATCATTTATAGGCACTGTCAATAAAGTCTGCAACTCTAAAAACCTTGTATCTGCAGTATTTCTAGATCTATCAAAAGCCTTTGACATGGATTCTCACAGTAAATTCCTGAATCAGCTATCCACACTGTGACTAGTATCTCCATCTAGTCAATGGTTGTCTAGTTACCTTGCCAACAGGCAACCAGCTGTAAAATGGCAAGGATCCATCTCTGCATACAATCCCACTTCCACAGGAGTCCCATAAGGATCCATCTTTGGCCTTATACGGTTCAATATTTTTATCAATAACCTATGTTCATCTTTTTGTGAAGGCACCTTGATTCAGTATAAAGATGCCTCTACAATCATTTGTTTTTCAAACACTTTAACTCACCTCTAAGAAATCACTCAACAAGCTGTCATCTCCACTGAAATATGGCTTGCAAGAGCACAACTCCTACTTAACCACCCCCCCCAAAAAAACTCATTCTCTTTACCCCAAAAACTCACACTACTAATAGACAGTCTTGCAAAATCTTCTCTGCACATGGTACTGAAATTGAATTAGTCCACAATTCCAAACAGTTAGCAGTCATAATAGATGATAGTCTTAAATGTTACCTCCGCATCTAAAGTAATATTAAGAAAACCCATCAAAAAACTAATCACACTATACAGAAGCAAATCTTTTCTGAGCATACCCACAAAAATTAATCTAGTCAAAACTTATCTCTACCCTCCCTACTCTGAGTAGCACTAGTTCTAACCAACTGGCAATCCCTCATATAAAAAAATCCATGAAAGATGCTACAACAAAATCACCAAGTAGCTAGTAATTCATCCTCCTTTACCCATCACTGTAAAGTTCTGCATTCACTTAGTTGGCTGGAACTCCCTCAGCTTACCACAATTTCCATAGCTACAGTAAGGAAGCACTTAGAGTATATAAAAAAAATGTATGTCTGCGTAACTTAAAAGTAAAAGTTAGCAAATCAAAACAGATTATCTGTAATAACAGAAATAGTAAAACAACAAAATTAAAATGGGTGAAATAATCTGGAGATATTGTCAACACAAACCTCTATAGGCTTTCTTTTTATGGTGAAATGTTCTTCAGTATTAGCTGAAATTCAAAAACTCTGTTATGCCTTTCCCGAGTAGATACAGTGCTGGGTGAAATGACAATGGCATCTCTGCTCGACTGCTTACATGAAAAACAAACTCAAAGATGAACCCGTTGATTAGATTTACAAAATAAGTCTAGAGGTGCAAAATGCAGACAGTTTACTCTGACCATTATGTAAGTGATAAGGAAGGCATTATTACTCCCAGACAATTATCCAGGTATAATTTCAATGCATTATATTAGAGACTATAACTTGATAGCAAAATAAATAACATCAACCTGGGGTGATAAGCACAAATCTGAGAAGCCTGGAAAAAAATAAATGGAACGCTCAAGCTAGGTAGTGGCAAAAGCAGACCGTTAAGATGATTGGGTGCCGTACGAATATGGATTTGGTTATTTAGCAAAGTGTCAATCTAATGAATAATATAAAGTGTATTTAACATAACTGAATAAAGCTTGAAAAGGGAAAATATCTTTCAGAAATTCAAAATACAAAATTAAAGAAAGTACAGACAAGTGTGAGGGAAAAATGCAGGGTGCTTAGATATATTTGTGGACAGAATATTTTAATCAGTGTATGTGAAGTCCAAATTTGTGATAGATGAAAAACTATTAGTAGAGAGAGTGAAAACCCCCCAAGAGGTCAACGTGACATAGACAATGAGAAAAATGTAATTCACATTATGGTGCATTGTCCATTTTGTAGAAAAAAATATATATTTTACTGACATTTGTTTTGGAAAATGGAGAGTAGATGTCATATTCGAAAATCATGCAGAGACAATAGCAGCATTGTTTTCCATGAAAGAGGAAAATTCAGTTGAATTAATTCTCACAACCCCCCACCCTCATACATCATACAAGCGTATATACATATACTTGACCCCCCCCAAAAAAACTCCTTCTCTTTACCCTAAAAACTCACAGCTCCTAACAGAGTATCTTTCAAAATCTACTATGCAAATGGCACTGAAATTGAATTACTCCACAATGCCAAACAATTAGCAGTCATAACAGATGATAATCTTAAAGTTGACCTCCACATCTAAATCAATATCAAGAAAACCAATAAAAAAACTAGGCACACTATACAGAAGCAAACATTTTCTGAGCATACCCACAAAATTTAATCTAGTCATAATTTATCTCTACCCTCCCTATTCTGATTAGCACCAGTTCTAACCGATTGGCAATCCCTCATATAAAAAAAAAAAAAACTTGAAAGCTGCTGCAACAAAATTGCCAAGTAGCTAGTAATTCATCCTCCTTTGCCATCACTGTAAAGTTCTTCATTGACTTAGTCAGCTGGAACTCCCCCTCTACCTCTCCTACAATACATAAAATCATAAACAAACCGTTAGCCTACCCATTTCTTACCCTTTTTGACAAATATTCCCCAGGAGGTCAATGTCACATAGACAATGAGAAAAATGTACTTCACATTCTGCTGCATTGTCTATTTTGTGGGAAAAAATATATTTTACTGAAATATGTTTTGGAAAATTGAGAGTAGATGCTATATTCAAAAATCATGCAGAGACTATAGCAGTATTGTTTTCTATGAAAGAAGAAAATTCAGTTAAACTGTTGACCATAACCTTAACTAAAATGCAATAAATCAAGAGAAAGATTGTGAAAAATACAAAATATGAAACTCTGTTTTTACATATAAATTTATAATTAATTCTATATATGTGGATTTCTTTGCATTGTCCACTATAACCGGTTTTGAAGCAATGGAAATATAACTGAAAGATTATTTTTTTATTCCTCCTTCAACTCTTGTGTGGCTATTAAATGCAAATACAACACATTTCGGGGTGATAGAAAAAAGAATCTTATTAGAAACTGAGAGGTAGGAACAGATATTTGTGATGAGTTTATTTTTTCCTAACTTACATCTAACCATAGGATTAGTTAACATATTTGCTCATAGTGAAAAAAGACAGTTTGAATTTTATATAGCATTGATTATACCAATTATCAATATTCTAGCTGTATAGTAGTTTACTTCCCTTATATCATGCATGCAGTGCTCACATCTCACAACCCCCACACCCTCATATATCATACAAGGGTATATATGCACGTCAAAAAATGACTCACACACAGTGCAAATGGGACATGTGTATAACACACACATGTGCACACATATACACACACACGCATGCATGCGCACATTCTTTTGAGTGCATAGGTTGAAACTAGGCAACAGATAAATTAATCATTTTGTAGCCTAGCCACTACAATCTCACTGGGATACCCAAATGTTTACACCTCATGTCCATAAGGGAGAACTGGGCTATGCCTGGGGTATATTTGTAGTTTTCCATCCATCCATCTAAATTAGGTATGCAGATAACAAGGGGTGTAAGCTGCTTTAAAGAAAGTGAGAACAATTTCCAGAGGTGGGGAATTCTTTGGGTACGATATCTATCAAGCCAACTAGTTTTAGTGATGTTATCACTGTCAAGTCTCAAACCCAAGACCCTGTGGACTAGAGTCAGAGCAATGTACCACTGCACCAAATCAGCTGCTGATGTTCATTATGTTGCAATATAGAGTTATGTCCCTTGATCATTTATTTGTGCTACTACTAATTTTGCAAATATATAGTTAATTAAGCAGGACTGGGTCAATTACACCTTTGCAGGCCAGGCACAGGAAACTCAGTAGGAGTCTTTAGGAGACAGAGAAGAGAGACAGGCCTTTTAGATACTCTGGGTAACACTGGGGGCTTTGAACTGATCATCATATTGATCACTTCTGCAATAGCCTAAACAATATAGTTATATCCTGCTGCTGACAATTTAAAATTCTAAAAATGTAATTAAATTGAAGAAGCACAAACTGTTTCCCAGACTTTTCAGGAGCTTTACCATCCTTGTCTGAATGAGAAGGATTAGAATTAGGAAAATGTTTGGAAGCAGCTGGGTTAACTAAAGGTAAAACATTTGGGTCAGGTCTGGGATGATTGTATAAAAAGTTGAAAGAGTGAGGAAGTTTGCACATTCTATTTGCTTTCTTAAGTGCAGAAGTATGTTTGTCAGAGAAGGACAGGCTGTGTTGTGTGTTTTTTTTCAGCTTGGGCTAGATGTTTCATTAAGTACATATATAAAAGAGACATTGTGTTCTACAATGGGCTGAGGGATATGAGCAGAGGGAAGCAGAGGGGAATGATGACCTCTTCTGACTGACAGAAGATGCCTTTAGCAATCAGCTGAATGATATAGAAGTCCTTCTTTATGACAATGGCTATGTGGTGGTCAAAGAATAAATCATTAAACATGAATGTGCTTAGATCTGTAATAACAGTCTATTTGAAGGACTATATTAAATCACCGACCGCTTAAAAAAGCGAACAGTGTTTAATCAACCCTATGGAAGTGAAAGCCTACAATTTTGAAGTGTCAGATCAGCAATTTTTTTCCAAGGGGAAAATAATCGCTTTTCCAACAAACAAAAAAAAATAAATAAAAATCAATTTAAAACATTGCATTAAATGCCCCCCTACTTAAATATACCAACTCAGACACCGCACTACAGTGCCGAAAATGGCAAAGTACTGAATCGGCCAAGCAAATTCTTTCCCAGGGAAAGAACTCGCTTAACAGCTGCTTTGATATTTTGCGTTTTCAGCCTTTTAAGTTCAACCACAACGCATTCGAAAGAATGCATCTTCGGTCTTCAAATATAGACCCTATTTGAATGGGTGTTTCATTTATGTGGTAGGCATGCAAAAAATCTTGTTTTCTAAATAATGCACTGCTACATTTATTGTCATTCAGTTTTAGACCATTATATTGACACTATGAACCTATCTGAGTTAATCCCTCTTGGAAGATATGAGTATTTTCAGAGGAGTTGACTGCAAACTCACTTAGCAAGTGGCCTTTAATGTCAAATTTGACTGTGAAGTATATAAAAGATTGAAGTTGTCCCAGAAGAGAAACCCAGGATACACCACCAGAAACAAGTCTTATATAGGATAGATACCTTTGTCTATTAATGAGCCAGTTGGGAATCCAATAGGATGCATGAGGATTTGTACTAATTTTGACCAGTTTGTTGAAGAAGCCAGAGTAGAATATAAAGCTGAAGGCTTTAGCTAAATCTATGTAAGCTGCCTGCATGGAGTTGCCCATACTTTGCACTTCTATGACTCTTTCAGTGAAGCCATTTAGGAGAAATAGTCATTAACTTTCTTAAGCAAAGCCAAATTAGTTAAGGTCTAGGGTCTGTATGTCCCCACTGCCCATGTTTGTGAGGTCCATAATGAACTGTTCCATTGCCTTGTAAATTGTGCTGCTGAGGTTCATAAGTCTATAATTGTTGTGGTCCATATTGAGGCCCTTCTGGTGAAGGGGAAATACTACAGCTGATTTCCAGGCTTTTGGTATGTGTTCGTTCTTGTACTGGGGCTGTTATTGAACAGTTTAAGGAGGAGGAGATCTGATAGAGTGAGTTTCATACTGACCAGGAAACAGCCCAATATGTGTTAGATATTTTGATCATGGATAGCACTTTTAGTATCTTTTCAGAGGTACTTAAGGGAGATGTGTTGTATGGGAGGTGAACTAAATACATAATCTTGGGAAGTTTGGAGGTGACTCTGGGAAGACGTTTGGGCTGAATGTATCTGCCATATCCTCAGGATTCCAGTGGGTAATGCCATTATAAGTTGTTTGATACATTGCTGCATATTAGTTTTGAGATTCCTTACAAAATTAAAGAATATTTTCTAGTTATTCTTTACTGATGTGGCAATTTTTAGTTCAACATTATCTCTGCAGGTTTAATCTTGTTCTTAAGCTATTTGTTAACCTTTTCAATGTTGATAGTAACATAATGATCATTTCTTCTGTTCTTTAGGGCTGAGTTTTCTCCTTTACTGTTGAGTTCTTAGGGACTGATTTATACCACAGAAGCTTGTTTATAAACTTGATACTCTCCCCCGGATTCATGAAGCCACTGATTCCGTGCAGGATTAGTTTTAGAGCTAATCCTGGCAATATGGCCAGCGTGTGATCCAGGAATGAGCTCCCAGCATGTGCACATGAGCTCTAAAACTAATCCTGCACAGACCGAGCTCAGGGATGCAAATTACCTCATTTGCAGGTGAAAACCATGCAAATGAGGGTAATTTGCGATCCAAGAAGCTGGCAGCTGTCCGTGCATGACTAGTACAGTCTGCAGAAATGTACTTGGGTATTAACCGAGTACATTTCTGCAAACTACAAAACAGAGCCATGACAGCTCAAAATAAAGGGTGTATATCATATGCAAGGCAATATATGGCCATTGGCATGCCAAAGTATTCAGAAAGAAAAAAATAAGTTTAATTTTTTTTAGCCGATTTTGGCTTATTAAGGGTAGCACAGCGGCGTGCAAACGCGATCGGGCCAAAAATAAAAAAATCTGGAATAAGCTTCCTAACTAAAAGCAGTATTTTGCCATTATACTCAATTGCAGGCAGAAGACAACATGGGCAGGGAATGATGGTTGCTATGGGGGAAGGCTCAATGTGTGACCTGTAACTATGCATTAGTAGGCAATCCTATGCATGTGTCATGTAAGGTGTAAGCTTATTGGAGCCCTATGGCCCAGGTTTTCCCTCAGCTAAGCAAAGCTAAGGCAGGGGTGTGTGTCTAGGGCTGTCTTATATCACATCTAGAAAACCATGGTGTACACAGGGTAGGACGAGCCAAAATCTTGTAAAAGGTGCTTACAGCACTTACGCATGTGTGCACAGCTCCGTTCACATCTGAGCACTGTGTTTGTGCGGCGCGCCCCCGGGCTTAAACAGGAAGGCAATAGGAAGGGAAACCAGCAGTAGGAAGGTAACCAAGGAGAACTAGCTTAGCTGGCAGGTGAAATGTATCAGAATCAGCCAATTATACATGCAGCAGCCCAGCCCAGAATAACACTATAAACTATACAAACACCTTTCCTTCTGTTTTTTCCCATATACTCTACACCAATAGTGTAGACAGGCGGGGAAATTTTACCTAACAAAAGCAACAAAATGATAGGGGCTGCATTTGCTCTCATAAATCAAAATGTGGAAGAGGCTGAGGGTGGTGAGGATGAGAATGCTGTCAACCAACCCACAGTGAGGAGATGGAGAAGAGTGTTCAGACCCTACCAGGGGCTACATGAGCTGGAGATAGTGGAGCACTATAGAGTGGACAGGGACCTCCTACAGCAAACTGTTGAGCTGTGCCAGCCACGCCTCACACACAGAACCAACAGAGGGGAACCCATCCAATTGGATGCTAAGGTATGTCTAGGGATAAGACTACTAGCCACAGGTACCTTCCAAAGGCCCAAAAAAAAAACCACCAATAAGGAGGTAGTCAATGATGAGTAAAAAGAAGAACTTCTTTTAATCCATACGAAACATTCGTTCTGGTACCTCGACAATTCGCCTTCAATGGAACACTAACCTATGAACACATCTTCTTTTTATATTCTCATCAATTAATTCTTTAAATAATTATATTAACTCATTATCCAACTGATGCTTCAAATGTGCTTCAAACACATTCAGTTTAAACATTATTGCATGAAACAATACATTCTCACTACATATTTAGTGTGCTGCTGTTGAATTAAACAGTATAAAATTGTACCAAATACATATCAATTCATTTAACTACAATTTCATAATTAATTTAACACTTTACATACACTTAACACATTATTACCCAAATGTGCACTACATTAAATAGATGCATAATACATTTGAATACATATAAATACTTTCAAATATTTTCAAATATTTAAATTTCATAAATATGACTCAAATAGTTTCAAAACACTATATATTATACTATAATTCCACCCTCTAAATTCATTCCTCTGGGGTATAGTGTGTGGTACCCTACAATCATTCTGTGTTCTAACCTATTTAATGCTGTCTTAAAACTTCCTACACAGAAGTGGGGCCTAGCCAACACACTAAATGAAAAACCCTTAGTACTACCATTATGTACATTAATAAAATGAGAGGCCACTGGGCTTTCCATATTTCCCCTCCTAATATCCCCTAAGTGCTGTAAAATGCGTACTTTAACCCTCCTGGTAGTCTGTCCGATATACCATAAAGGTATATTACAATCACATCCCAGAATATATATCACCCCAGATGATAAAAAATTTAATTTTTCAAATGTTAAATACTTCTTACCATTTATTTTCATTCCATGCATATTTTTTACCCTATCACAAACCGAACAACAGCCACAACAATGCATGCCAACATTCACATCAGTAGAATATTCCAATTTTTTACTCAACAATTCTTTTAAATTGTGATATCTACTGCATGTGAATGTGATGTGTTTGGGAAATAGATGACCCACATTAGGGTCATCACAAACAACATGCCAGAATTCTTTCAAATTTTTTTCCACCACAATGGAAAAATTAGAAAATCTAGAAACAAAAAATATATTTTCTTGTGTAGATGTAGCAAACGAACGGGGATGATCACTATAATGCTCACCCCATCCAAAAGCTTTAGTTCTACATAGCCTATTCTTAATACCTGTATCTTAGTACCCTCTAGATATAAGTCTGGTGGAAATTTCATCACAAGCTCCTTCCCATAAACCAGGATCCGAAGTGTTCCTTAAAATTCTTTTAAATTCCCCTTCAGGTAATGCCTTAATCAAATGGGGGGATGCATGCTACTAGCATGCAGAACGTTATTCACCGCTGTTGGTTTCCTAAAGGGTTTATGTTGTATCAGATTATCCTTCCCTACATAAAATTCCACATCCAAAAATGATATGTTATGTAATGAACTTTCTGCAACAAATTTTAACCCATGTGTATTATCATTCAAATGTTTCATAAATTGTTCAAACAAGGACAGCTCACCCTTACAAACAAAAATGAGGTCATCAATGTAACGTTTATAAAAAACAACATTATTCACAAAAAAGTTGCTTTGAAACATAAATTCCTTTTCAAATTCACCCATGTATATTACTGCATATGTGGGTGCAAAAGCAGCACCCATAGCAGTCCCCTTAACTTGTAGAAAAAAATCTTTCTTCCACATAAAGTAATTATGTGTCAGGCTAAACTCCAATAAACATAACAAAAACATAGTACGAGGTCCTTCACCCATCATCTTCTGCATTGCCTCTAAGCCCCATTTCTTATTAATATTAGTATATAGAGATAAAACATCAACTGTTGCCCAATAATAGTCCTTTTTCCATTCTACCCCGCACAATGCTTGACATACATCATGGGTATTTCTTACATGAGAACAAACCCTGGGAAGATACTTTTTAAAATGAAAATCCAAAAATTTGTTCACTCTTTCAACATAAGAACCTATACCAGAAATTATATGCCTCCCTGGAGGATTTGTCATGCTTTTGTGAATTTTGGGAATTATATAGATGTATGGGTGACGTGGTTCCATGACTGTTAGCTTTTTAATATCCTTACTAGTAAAAAAGCCCAACCTTTCTCCCCTTTCTAATATTTCCATGAGTGCATCAGAATAATGTTTCAAAGGATTATTATCCAACTTAACATATGTGTCATCTCCCAACAAAGTATTGACAATACAATCATATTTATTGGTGTCCATCACTACCCAATTACCTCCTTTATCGGCAGATTTAATAGTTATCTTATCAAGTTTTGTCCTTAGCTCCTTAAGAGCCAACCATTCAGATTTTTTTTAAATTAAATGCTTTGTTCTGTCTACAAAATTCTTTGTGTGCTTTCTCAATACAAGAACATGCAACATGTTCAAATGCATTTATAGCAAGCGAATATTTAGGAGGAATAAAGGTAATGTTGTTTGAAAAACAAGGAACATCAATATGACCATAACCCCCCCCCCCGCAAAACTTTCAACCACACACGGGTTTACAACTTCAAGTGCATCAAAATCATCATATTTATCATTACGTTCATTAAACACCATCTCATCATAATCATATATACTCAAATTCAACAACTCATCATCTGGTGCAACAATACTCTCAGTGTTAAGGCATTTTTGAAATTCAGCAAAATATACCTTTAAGTTAAGTTTGCGGACAAATTTCTTAATATCCACTAATATATCCGCAAGCAAAGGTAACTTAGTAGGTACAAACTTAGTGCCTTTCAACAAAACTCTAAACATATCTTCAGACAGACTAAATCCAGAGAGGTTAACTACATTTAAATTATTTTGAACAAGATTATCAATACCAGCAGTAACACCAACAGTAATATTCTCAAAACCAGTCATTCTATCATTGTCCAAAAAAGTCTCAGAATCCAAATCAGCATCAGCCGAATGACTACGACATAATGCCTGTGATTCCAGGGGGTGTACACAACTTACTTTTAGTTTTTTGACGACGCATTGGAAGTGTGGGTTGCCTTACCCTGTTTCCTTCCAGATCTAGTCTGCACATTAGAATAAACCTTCCGATTACTTTGCTCACCTTTCTGACTCTCCACAACTCCATCTGAGCCTTCCATTACAATGTTCTCAAAGGAAACACTTTTGCGACTCACGCCAGTTTCAACTGATGACCATGACGATATCTCCAAACTTCCTGTTGAGCGTTTTTGATACTTCCGATAAAAGTGACGCCCCCTCCATGGCCAATTATAGACTTCGTTTTTTTCATAGTCTTTAATGTCTCGGTTAAGCTTGGATTTCTTCCGAGCCATAACATCTTTTTCCACCTTAGCTATCTTTTCATTAATGTTTTTAAAGTTCATTTGAAAAACAGCAGGTGAAGTTCAGCTGGTCAATTCCTGCTGTAAATTAGTTATCTTTATGTGCAAGTTTTCAGTGGCCCTCTGATTCCTTTTAATGAGGATTTTTAACCAATTTAAACAACAGTCTTGTGCTGCCTGTCTCCACACCAGCAACAAGTCATTTTCATCCTCATTAAAACCACCTGCCGGTAGTTTATCTATACACAAATCCCTAGGGGTAATACTTAGGGCTACATACTTTTCTAGTAACTTTGAGTCATAGAAAACAGTCATCTCTTTGGACATTAATTGTTCCAAATGGACAAACTCTTCCGAATGCGATTCATTCATTGACCACAAGTCAAGAGCAGCACACTTTCTTTCCCTCTCCTTCAACAATTCAGCAAATGAAAAATTCTCACCAATTTGACCTCCTTCAACACCTTCCATAATTAAAGACAAGAAATACCACAACAGCTCAAAAAAAACACCAATAAGGAGGTAGTCAATGGTGAGTAAAAAGAACTTCTTTTAATCCATACGAAACATTCGTTCTGGTACCTCGGCAATTCGCCTTCAATGGAACACTAACCTATGAACACATTTTCTTTTTATATTCTCATCAATTAATTCTTTAAATAATTATATTAACTCATTATCCAATTGATGCTTCAAATGACCTTCCAAAGGCCAACAGGGGATATCATGGGGATCTCACAAGCATCAGCATCCAGAGTATTCCACCAATTCCTGGATGCCATGTCAGCACATGCCAGTGAGCACATATTCTTCCCCACCAGCATTGAGGTGTTCATAGGTTCATAGGTTCATAGGTTCATAGGTTGGTACTAGGCTATCAGCCCTAGGGCCTATACAAGCCTAGCCATAACAATTCCCTGGCTATTTCTTCCCACACTATTTACTTCCCTGGACCCCTGTCTAGCAGGGTGACTGACGTGATCCCTGGGGTGAATTTCCTTTCTCCCATCCAATTGTCAAGGTTCCTTTTGAAGAGGGCCAAAGAGGCACTCTGCTTGACATGTATGTGCAATCTATTCCAGAGTCTGGGGAGTCTCTGGGTCAGGAACCTATCCCTCCAGCATGTTTTGTTTATTGTGATGACAAGGTTTAGATCCCTGTAGCGTGTAGCTCTGAGGGATTGGGATTTCTTTAAGTGTAGCATGTGCAACAGCTCTGGGTTTGACATGGCCTTGTATGTTAAGCAGAGATCGCCTCTGAGTAGATGATATGCGTCAGAGTATAGCTGGAGTTTTTTAAGGCGGTCAGCGTAGGGCATCTGCTTTAGGCCTGTGATTCTTTTAGTGAGGTATTTCTGTGGCCTTTCCAGTTGTTGCAGATTTCTTGAGAGGTACATACCAAACGGGGCGTTGTATTCTATAATGGGTCTAATGAGGGATGAGTACAGTGGGACAATGACCTCCTTTTTTCTGGATGAAAAACCCTTAGTGATGAGGTGTGCCATATAGAAGGATTTCCTGACTGTTGTGGTGATGTGGTTATCGAAGGTGAGACCACTGTCCACCTGTGTCCCTAAGTCTCTTATCATACTTTTGGTGTTTAGTGTACTGCCACCTATATGGTAATTCACAGATACATGTTTTTTTCCCAAAGGGGATAACTATACATTTCTTGGCATTGAGCTTGAGCCCATGGCTCCGGCACCAAGCATCTGTTTCTGTAAGGCCCTTTTGTAGAGTATCCACATCATTTGGGGATTCAATAATGGCTCCCAGTTTGCAGTCATCTGTGAATGTTGTTAGCCAGAGTCCCTTAGTGTTGGCCTGTACTTCAGAGAAGTAGATGCCAAACAAGAGCGGTCCCAGGACTGAACCCTGAGGTACTCCACTTGACACTTGTCTGGAACTGGATTTGGAGTCGGCTACTTTTACAGTGTGGGTTCTATCAGTAAGCCAGTTAGCAACCCATTGGGTGACGTAGGGATTAATGCCCAGCTTAGTATGTTTCTCTATGATTCCAGAGTGGGGGATGGTGTCAAAGGCCTTGGCAAGGTCTAGATAGGCTGTGTGGACCACCTTAACCTTATCCATGGCTCTGGAGAATGATTCGAAGAAGTCAATCAGGTTCAGGAACCAAGATCGGCCCTTCATAAACCCAAACTGGGTGGTGTCCAGTGTTTGAAGGTTGCCAGTGTCTTTGTTTATAAGTTCCATGATAATACGCTCCATAGCCTTGAAGATAAGGCTTGTCAGACTGATGGGACGGTAGTTTCCAGGATCCAAGGTGGATCCCCCCTTGTGGAGTGGGATAACTGTAGCTGTGCGCCACTCAGTGGGCATGAAACCTGAGGTGAGGCTATGATTAAACATGACACTTAGGTGAGGTGCCGGCAATATGCATCTCTTCCACTGAATAGCAGAATACCCTGAGGTAGTGGGTGCTATAGATTGCATGCACATATGCATCAAAGCACCACCCGGTGAGCAGAGTAGGGCCTACATCAAACGCAGGGGCTTCCCCTCCATCAACTGCCAGGTCGTGTGCGATGCTCAGGGCATTATAATGAATGTGTGTGCTGGCTACCCTGGAAGCTATCATGACTCCCACATCTGGCATCTGACACAGCTGTACCAGAAATTTGCCAATGGGGACATCCCTGTCGGTCAGCTAGTGGGGGATGCTGGTTATGCACTGGAGCCGTGGCTGATGACACCCATCAGAAATGCACACACACCTGAACATCAACTCCATAATGAGGCACACGCACAGACAAGAATCATAATAGAGTGTGTGTTTGGGATGCTCAAGTCATGGTTCCAGTACCTGGACACATCCAGTGGAGCCTTGCAGTAAACCCCAGCTACATATACCCAAATTGTCATGGTATGTGCCATGCTACACAATATGATCCTACAGAAACAGCTGCAGCAGGACCAGCATTGAGCAGGGCCACACAGTCCCCCACCATTGCCAAGGGCTGCACAGGCACAGAGTGACTCAGAGGGGTAACAACCTGAGCCTGCCCCAGTATGCAGAAGGAGGCATGCCCAGTATGCCTTGGCCTTGGCAAAGAGGCAAAGCATAGCACATACACTTACACAGTAGGAACCCAGGTAATGACATCTCACCCTGACTCACACATACAGTAAAAGGGATGCCAACCATGGCACTACCTGTGCTTTACCATGTATAGGCTGTGTACTATGTGCATCCCACATAGTCAGCCCTCCAGCACCATCCTCAATACTGGCACAGCCACAAGGTAAGTTACTCTTCCTAGCAATCGCCAAATTGAGTAGGATGTGTAGTTACTTGTATCTATGGTATGGATGTGATCACTCAAGGGGATCAGGTGGCTGAATGGGATGCCAGCAGATAGTAGACACCTCTAGTGGCAGCATGAGATCTGTATCAAATACTGTTGTCACCATAGTAACCAGTACTAGACAAGGTGCCAAAACCCACTGCAGGAAATGTGCTGGGACACATGGGTGTCCATATGACACACACATTCCAGTCAGGGAGATTCACATACTCAACAACAGTGTCAGCCAGCAGGACAGCTGTAGACAAACACAAACAAAGGCAGTGCTAAGGCCTCTGATTGATGGCTATGGAGAACATATCACCCCAGACCTACACAGATAGACTACAACAGGTCAGGCAGTGGGATGTTAGCTCAGAAGGGTAGGAAGTCAGAAACTGATATGTAGGACAACCAGACCAAAGAGCTGTAGTACACTGATATGTCTCTAGTCCTCACAACCACAGTGCCAAGGACAATTACCCCCAGTATAACACATGCTAGCAGTAAGCAATTGTAAATGTATGGTGGTAATATGCATCACCATAGGAAAGATGGACATGGCATGACTGTTGGGCCAGATATACAAGCAGTACATAGGGAAAGGTACCCCAGGCATACAGTATATAGTGTGTAACTGTGAAATGGACACACCCTTGGAACTGTACATACAGGTATGCATCTCATTATCTGGCCTTATAGTAGGAAATGCCAATGTCATTTGGTTAAGCACTTGCAGATCACAAAGGTGATAGAATTGATGTATTGGGAAATGGCTGATATCCCTGCACAAGCCAGCATAACTGGCATGCCCCATGCATATCTGTGAGTCAGATTCAAGTAGTGTCCATAGCACACATGCACCCAGGTCACCCAAACACCAACTACAGGTACCTCTCTGGTCATATCCCTGCTGTTGGGAGGGGTACAATATGACCCCCACACGTGTATGGCAATAGCAAAAGAATGCAGCATGCAGTGCAGGTGTCCCATGCTGGTGTGTCCCTAGCTGTAAGTAGCACCCTGCCACCATACACACCACCTGATCAATACCAATATACAATATTGGCATGAATACCTAGCACACCTACCCTGTCACCCCAGGGAAATATACTGTATGGCAGTCTGGTACTGTAGGAATGACAGAATGCAATGGCCTGCTACAGCTGGCCTGCCTTACCACCAAATGGCCTGCAGACCTCTGCCACGGCATGTGTCCCACCCGCACTGCCAATGTATGCTATGTAATGGACACCCAAATAACAACATAACACACTTCTCACAAGCCATATGCAAGGTCATGTGGACAAACCACAGTAACATGTCCACCATGTTCCACTGCATTAACTGTGGACCAACACCAAAACACAGCTGTGATGAAGTACTAACTATAGGACAAGTATCAGCAAATTTATGCATAATGTATGGATGAGGATAGAATAATCAAGGGGTGGGGGTGGGAGCATGGGCAGCATGGAATATGTAAGGTCGACAAACAAAGCCTTGTTCACATACTATCCTTGGCTGCAAACACAATAATGGGTGGCTAAAAACCTGCCCATACACCACAATAGGGACAGTTCCCTAACTTATGAGCCCTGCCTCTGGGTAACCTGTGTGAATCTGTACAGCTGTGAGGTATTGCCACAGCAAGATAAGGCCATAGTGTCATGTCAAAGGATGTACAAGTATTGGATCCTCTGGCATCATGGTACCAAGGTGCTGAACTGGATACACAGACCCAGCAGCAAGTGTCTGCAGCTCATCCCCCAGAATGCCATAACCTTCCATGAATATGTAGGTGTCTGACCACAATACTGCACACAGCTGCATTCACCCTGTGTTCTCCAGTATATCACTGTAAGCAAAATTATCCACCTGAAAGGACTTGAAGACATAAATCATCACAGTGTATAACAGTATGCATGCCTGAATAGCTCTGCTAACACTAGTACTATGTAGCAGAAGCAGCACAAACACACTCACCTATGGTACACACTATCCCTTGCACAGTCTGACCCCATATTGCCAAATGATCAACAGATATCTTGCAGAAACAGTTTGCTACCCATAAGTGTAGAACACATAGGTCTGCACTGGAGTACAAACTACCTTAAAGGGATCCACACATTCAATACAGAAGGGCATACTGGGCATGCTCAAACACTTGGCGAAATTAAGGCAATGTCTGACAACATATTGAAAGGTCATACTGGACATGCTCATACACTTAAGCAAAGGAAGCCCATGTCTGCCAACAACAGTGGACTATGCATATCTGACAGGTGCAGATGTTAGTGCATACACCCCTCAGTATGCACCAGTCATGCTTTGCACACACATTGGATAGGAATACACACATATATTCAAGGACAACACACAATAATATGCCAAAAGTACACATAGACAGATGTGTGGAAGACAGTGACAGTAACAAGGAGCCTGCCATCATCAGGCCTGTCCCACCCAACACCCAGCCAAATGGCTACAACCACAGGATGTGTAAATGTCACTCACCATAGAAAGTGACCACTGGTATCCCTCAGCATTACAGACTGGCTGGTGCAAGTGCTAGCTGTGCAACATGACTGTACAAGCCAGTAGTCATCTAGCATTTATATACACATACCTGTGAATTTTAAACCTGCATGTGCCTGACTGTGGTGTGTCTAACTGTAGATGAATGGGTTATGGCCGATGCACACACACTGGCCTCCCTGCAGCCCTACTATTACAAGGCTGGTGATATCATCCGCATTGGAATACACCTTTGGGAAAAGAATAGCCCACTAATCTCTGTGGTGCATCCTATAACTGTTTAATGCTGTAGTGTGATGAACTACTTAGGCAGGTGTCCTATTCCCAGACATGACAAGTGTGGATGTGTGTGTGTGTGTGTGTGTGTGTGTGTGTGTGTGTGTGTGTGTGTGTGTGTGTGTGTGTGTGTGTGTGTGTGTGTGTGTGTGTGTGTGTGTGTGTGTGTGTGTGTGTGTGTGTGTGTGTGTGTGTGTGTGTGTGTTCCTTTATCAGTGTAGTGAGCAATGCTTTTGAGACCATTCACAGGCACTACAACCTACATTGCCCTACTTTGGCAAGTCTGCTGATGTCATCAACTGTGAAATACACCTTTGGGAAAAAAGTAACCCAGTAATCTGAGTGGCATGTAGTGTAATTGTGTAATGCTGTAGTGTGATGGATTAAGTTAGGTAGGTGTTCTATTCCCAAGTGTGGATGTGTGTGTGTTCCTTTATCAGTGTAGTGTGCAAAGCTTTTGAGACTATTCACAGGCACTGCAACCTCCTTTGCCCTACTTTGGGAAGTCTACTGATATCATCAACTGTGAAATACAACTTTGAGGAAAAAATAGCCAAGTAATCTGTGTGGCGCGTACTATAACTGTGTAATGTTATAGTGTGATGAACTAGTTAGGTATGTGTTCTATTCCCAGATATGGTATGTGTGTGTGTTCCTTATCAGTGTAGTGAACAATGCTTTTGAGACCATTCCCAGGCACTACAACCTACATTGCCCTACTTTGGCAAGTCTGCTGATGTCATCAACTGTGAAATACACCTTTGGGGAAAGAGTAGTCCAATAATCTGAGTGGTGTGTGCTATAACTGCATAATGCTGTAGTGTAATGAACTAGTTAGGCAGGTGTTCTATTCCCCAACATGGTAAGTGTGGATGTTTGTGTGTGTGTGTATTCCTTTATCAGTGTAGTGAGCAATGCTTTTGAGACCATTCACAGGCACTACAACCTCCATTGCCCTACTTTGGCAAGTCTGCTGATGTCATCAACTGTGAAATACACCTTTGGGGAAGGAATAGTCCAGTAATCTGAGTGACATGTGCAATAACTGCGTAAATGAACTAGTTAGGTAGGAGCTCTAGTCCAAGACATGGCAACTGTGTGAGTGTGTGCATTCGTCAGTCATATCCTGTGTGGAGGTGGTTGTGAGTGTGTAACAACTGGACTTGTTGAGGAGTGGGTTTTGTTGTTTTCCTATATGGTGGCCATATTATATGTCACAATGCCTACTTCACAAGGATTATAGCTATCAATCAGTCGAGAGACTGGGGTGGCAAGCCATACCCCTACATGTAATACAAGGCCTGGTGAACAAAGTAAGCAACACTAATATTACCCAGACTACACTCTGAACTCATGTCTCATACACAAACACACTTGCCTAGGAAACTACTGCTATGTTGCTAGTACCTTGAATATTCTTGACAAATAAGCATGGTGTGATTGCAGTGGTCTACAGAGGGCATGACACCCTGTCCATCAGTACAATAAACACATAATTGCGGACAATGCGCCTTCACTATGTTCTCCAGTGGACATGTGCAACATATGTGGTGCCATCAAATGTGTTCCACAAAGGACAGACAATGCCTTACACACATGCCTTGCATGGACAGATGCCACTGACACCAGGGAATACCTGTATCATGCTATCAATGCAGGTGCAGGATCAACCTGCTGTCTATTAGCAGATCCTGTCACAACAGACCAGGATTGGCACATCTGATGATAACAATGTGTGTACACAACATGGACCAGGCAACCCAGGTACACTTACACATGTCACTGTACATTAATGTGGGATGTGTGCACATACCAGACAATGTCCATGTCAGGGACTATCAAACACAGACATGGCAATCATTGCACAGCACTGGCCACAAACAATAGTAAGTCAGGTGACTGAAAGGTTAATACAGTACCCATCTGTGTGGGACATTGCAGACACTACACCCCTGAACCACACTGCAGACCATTGCCATGTGGCCTGATGCCAAGGTATACCACTCACCCAGCCTTGTACAGCCATCTGGAACAGCCAACCACTACACACCAGTGAAACAATGCACACATGCATGTCAGTACTGGCACATTGTGTCGTTGTGGGGAGTATGATGTTTCCATCCACATTGACACCCAGTAGAACTCCCATTGGCATATTGAAGCATACTGACCGATGTCTGACATGTTCACATGCCATTTGCCCATAGAACCTCAGGATAACACCTATGATGCATGTGATACCTGTGCATTACTGTATTGTGGCAAACTAAGTGTTTAGGAAGTGTATTTGTGACCCTGCCAACGTGTGTATGAGTCCCTTAGAGAGTGTGGCTGTGTTGACACTGACACTTGTTCATGTGGACAGGCATGTGTGATACACCTAATGTATTTATACTATATCACTGTTGCAGATGTCACTCACCGGCACATAGATGTTTTGACAGCTCACCAACATGTCAGCTATGTGGCACATGCAATAACTGCATGTATATGTAATAGTAATGCATAGCCAGTCAGGGGTTTGAACCCCTATAGTGGTAAGTGTGTGACACAAACATCCTTAGGTTTTACTCTCCCACCCCTTCTCTGATGTACTTTGTCTCTGTCTGTCCCGCCCACACACTCTCTGGTGGATGTGGAGATGTGCACCTGCTTAGCTTAGGCAGCAGCTTGTGTTTTGTAAGTGATGTTCATGATCAGCTGATGGCCTCTGCACCAATTGCAGTTCTTCTCTAGCTGATTGAATGTGGAACAGCTGTGGTAACAGTCCCATAGCCGATTGCATGGAAACACAATTAAATATCTAGGAACACCATGTTGGTGTTGGGCCAAGACAGTCACTGTGAGTGGAACCTAGATGTGGTGTTTGGCAAACAGCATCACAGATGAAATCTGGATTTACCTCAAACAACATACCCTGTGGAAAAAAGGCTAAAGACAGGAGGGCGATGTGCCAGACATGACTACAGCATGTAAGTCTAGCTATGCTTAATTTAGACTACTGTCAGTTTAACAGGTTGTGTGTGGTAATGGCTAATCTGCATGTTTTAACAACTGTCATGACAGTGCTATGTTTGTGAGGAAACCCCCATCTGTAGGGTCATCTGTGGACTGCTCAGTGTGTAGAACCATTTGTTTCTTGTTTTACTCACAGAACACCTATCTGAGAACTGCAGAAGCATAGTGTGAGGATTGCAGTCAGTACAGGGTGACAGCCACAACAGTTACTGACGTCATACCCTGATTGGACATGTCACATAAAACAGTGGTATGACAGTAAATGACTGAGGTTATCACAGCAACATGCCAATATTGGGCCAGTGTTCATAGCTGCAATCACAAGTCAGTTACCCTTTGTACAGATGTCATGCAGTATATATGCATGTGTTCTGCTTGCTCTGCAACTGTGCGAAATCTGGTGTCTTGGGTTTATGGGAATATCTGTGCATACTGTTATAACTAATCCTGAATGCTGTTGACTATTACTAAGCCACATCTGTCTTAAAACTACAACATCATTGGTCTCATGGGATTGCCAGTCCCAGCGGACCCACCTGTCCCACATCAGCTGGCCATGGCACCAGCCAGCAGCATGTCTGGGGACCAGTCTGGGACCTCCTCCTCTGTTGGCCCTGCACCACCTTCGGGTGGAACCATTGCAGGGGATGGGGCTCACCCCCCCTGAGAGCTGGGACAGAGAGGAACCTGTCACCCATCGTCATGTCCGGCCCGTGGTGCATAGTGAGCTCGACAAGGAGTTTCAAGACCAGGTATGCCAGATTGAGGGCCGAGTGGTGCAATTAGAAGGTGAGCCTTCCCCTCCTACACAACCCCCAGCACAGCCACCTTTGGAGCCGTGAAGCTACAGTGGTGACTGAGCATGGGAGGGGACCTCAGTCCCACTGTTTCCATTTGGGGACTCATGGGCTTGCAGCTTCCAAACAGCCCTCCTCATCCAAGGTATATCCCTCACACATGTGTCATATACCACCCCTGTATGCTGTCTTGTCTGTCTTGTCTGTCATCCTACCCAACATATCCTCCCTGAGCATACCTACTCTCCTTCCCCAACATCCCACTCTCACCTTAAAAAAAAATAGGGCACTCTGTTCCCAACTAAACATAACGCCTCATACATAGCTGTCCATTTTGCACACATGTCCACTGGACACATGTAATCTGATCTAATTGGCATCACAACATATTATTGTTGTCCTCACCCATCTCTCAGGGGTTGGAGTATCCAAATGTATCTCCAAATTCATTGTATATGCACAGCTGTTGCTGTAGAAGAAATGTGCAGCTATGGACCTTCCTCACACCCTTCCTGCACATCCCTAACTATCTAGCCTACTGTGTTTCCCTCTTTGTGCCCCTTTTTCACCACTTTCCTATCACCCCTTTTTCTTTTCTTTCAAAGACATTAGCGCAGGGTAAGTGGGAGTAAGCACTTTTAAGCAGCAGTTAAGCAATGTAGAAGCTAACTGAGTGTAAGAAACTCAAACTGGAAGTTAGCAGTGCTTACTGTCATGCAAACCCATGCAAAATGGCTTACAACTGCTTAAAAGTGCCTTAATCACTCTGTATCCAATGGCCCTTGTTCTGCCCAGCAACAAAATAAACAGCCTCTGCAAGAGCTCAAACGCAGGACCCTGCATACCACAGCCAATGTGATTTACCACTAAGCCATGGCAGATATACATAACCCTGATGTTTTCACAAACATAGCATACAGCAAAATAAGTCAACAGTACAGGGAATGTACTTATACATGTAGATGTAATAGATATATACCTCTCTCGCTGTTTAATGTATATCTATATATATATATATATATATATATATATATATATATATATATATATATATATATATATATATATATATATATATATATATATATATATATATATATATATACATATATATATATATGTATGTATATATATATATATATATATATATATGTGTGTGTGTGTGTGTGTGTGCATGTGTAAGACAGAATCAAAAAAGAATTGAAAGTATTCAAATGTAGTGGGACTTGATCTGATCAGAAATGTTTCATATTAACACGTAAAGTATTGAAATGTGACCCAACTAGGTCTATTAATGTTGGAAAGTAATTTCTTTATTTTTTTACCTATTTCATTGACTAAGCCCAAAGTTTGTTCCTCTGCCTCCACTCTACTATTACCTCCTGTGCACCCTCCCAGCTCCGGCCATATGTTTATCTCTTTGTTATGCAACCACATTGTTTCTCTCCCGATTACCCCCCTGCCCCCCTTTCTTACTTACCTCCACAAGGCGGGCTGATTAAAACTGGTCCATCCAACCCTGACACACCTCCAGCCATAATTTCATACCCATTGCTCCATGCAACCGCTCTCCCACGTCCACATTAACCATCCATCCTCCGGGTGCTAGGCCAGCCTATTCACACCTCTACACACTGACCTCTCTCCACTGCTAGGGACCCAACATGGATGTTGTCTCGACCCAAGCATATTCAGGCTTCCCTACATCCTAGTCCACATTACATACATACAAGCTCTACCATTGGAGACACTAGTTAACCAAAATAATCCATTTGTATTTGTGGGTCATCACATTTAGGACAAACCTGTCTTGGTTTCAAGATTACACTTAGCGAGTCAACAGTATTTATCCCACTGGTTGTATCTGTCCACCAGTCTGAGAAGCAGCGATATGTTCCCACCCCTACTCAGCCTCTTTTCCCAGTTCCACTTAACAGACAATCCAGGCTTGACCTTCTGAGCATGTAGCATGCCCCCTCGACATGCACTCATCTGTTGTTTTCCTGTTGTCTTCCAGGTATACAAAGTGCACACATCCCCAGTTGGCACATGACTACTAAAAGGTTAGGTTCCAGGTATACATGATGGACATGTCCCCTGTATACACATGACACTGCAGGTTTCTCTCTGTTACACCTTTTTAATGATAATGAAGACGCACACAGCACCTTGCAGGACTACAGGTCCGGCTTTATCATTGGACAGGAGCTGTTTAGCTAATTTAAATAAGCAGCTCAAAATAATGTATGTAAACAATGTTTAAATGGTTGCTTGTATTACTGAAACATGTCTTTCTAAATAAGTCTTGAAATTAAATAAGACAAAAGCGATAAATAATACATGAGTTTCCATTGTTTTCCTTTTAATTCCATTTGAATGCTTTTCTGTCACAAAGTCCGTTCTTAGTTATATACAGATATATATCTATAGATATAATAGAGCACATAACAAAGACATATATGACCACAGGCACCGTTAATGGGGGTGAGGGGGCTCCAGCAACATACGTCGTACACATATCGATATTCTACCCCCCCAGCCAAACAGGTCTGCCCTGAAATACAGTACCAGCTGGTGCAAATCCCATGACCAGGACCTGACACTACATGGCCACAAGATGTTAACAGTAAGCCATGCCACCTGTATGATGTGAGGCTGGTATCGATAACATATACAGTACAGTCTGGCTGCCATAATGAATGTACAATGTGGAAGCAATAAAGCATTCCTAAGATACATATACACAGACACAGGTATGCAGATACATATATATGTCTAAATATACACATATATATACATATATATATATATATATATATATATATATATATAAAAACACATATATATATATATATATATATATATATAAATATACACATATATATACATATATATATATATATATATATATATATATATATAAAAACACATATATATATATATATATATATATATATGCAACTACACATACGCACGCAGACGTATGTCTAGGAAGAATTGCCCTGTTCGATTCTCAGATAAAGCATCTTCTGTGTGGAGACATGCATGAATGGGTGTGCCTTCGTTGAAGGTTGTGCATCAGGGCTGGCAACTCGATACATAAAAATCTACTGCCAATCATTAGCGGACCGGAGTTCTGCTGTGGCGACCCCTAACCGGGAAAAGCTGAAAGATACACCAACAACACTACACTGAACAGCCAGTATCCCTACAGTTGCAGCCTCATCAGATGGATAGTGTATGAGTCACACATACAAAAGACAACTGTTGCCTGAAACATATACCCACAGAGGAGTACAAGGATGTGACACAACACACAGGTTTGGATACGTTTTAAAGGTTTATTTGTATAGTAATACATTTGCATATGCCATGTCATATAGCTGTTAGATGTTGAAATGCATACAAAGAGATGAATGAAACCCTCAGACAGATCATTTATTACAGTAATCAGAAAACATAACATACGATGGTGTCAAGGCCAAGGCCTTCAAGTAGTACAACAGGAAAGACAGACTGGGTCACAGGATAACAATAAATCAACAGTAAGTAATGCAGCTATACAGGCCAGCAGCCTCTAAGTACACTCTGTACTCAATCCCTAGGTGGAAAGGACCTAGGCTGACACAATGGGATGTATCTGTTACATAACAATCCATAAATGAAATCATCACAATTGCACTGACAAACAGAACAGGCTGTATGGCAGTAATCAGTAGGGCAGCAATGTTCACAAGGTGAAATGTATGGTAATGTACAGCCACATGCCCTAAGTCAGCTTACTACTGATATACCTTATATGTTGTAACACCCTAGGTTAATTATGGTGCTCCCACCCCCTAGACTGACTTACAGGAGCATATAACAATGTTACATACACTGACCTCTACACTGCAGAAGAGCATACATGTGTTGTGCAGATGAAGCCCACATATATATATATGGTGCATATGTTCTGTACACCATTATTCATTGACATCATACCTGATAACAAGTCAGGCAGATAAAATACTGCTGGACATGCTGTGTATAGTTAAAAATAATAACTGGTAAGCTAAAAAGCCACTCAGCAAACCGTATATACTGGTTTGAACAGATTTATTAACATAAGATAAAAATAAAAAAGAAGAAATACACCGTCAAAATAAATTACATCCAAAAAATGTAACTTAGTACTAAGCGCTTTCACCCTGTCTCATTAGGGGCATCCTCAGAGTACTGAATGAATCAAATGTAAGCCAGCCCTAATATACTACAAAAACAATTGAATAATTAATTAATTAATTGTTTCAGCAAGCATAGCGTTTAAAGTAAAACTAGCAGTAACAATACTGTGTATAACATATTGTTGCAACCATAAAATCATCTTTAAAAATGAGTTTAAAATAAATTTAAAATGAATTTAAAAACAACTTTCAATAATTGATGCGATAAGTAGGTGAATAAATAAAAAAGTAAAAACAGTACCTTTATGAATATGCTTGAATAAATGTACAGTGTTATTATAATAAAAATCATACAATGTATGTATCTTAAAACCTAGCATATAGGTATTAATAACTAATAAGTCTGAAATTACACTCCATTTGAGTATTAGTATGTTGTATTGTATGAATTGTGTTGACTTGGGTAGTTGATGGTGTGAAATATAATTATATAAAAATTAAATAGTGTGTTGTATAAAATGTTGTGAATGTATAATAGATATTTAGTAAAATGCATAAAAGTTTGGAGTGTAATAAAAGTTTTGAGTGTAATAAAAATTTTATATAAAATGTGATTTAAGTTTCAACACACTAGAGATTGACACGTGTTCATTAATGCCCGGCCAATTACAGGTGTTAAGCCTGAGTTGCCAAAGACATTCCTTTGCCTCGAGCACCATCTTCTCATCTCCTCCTTTATGTACATTGTGTGGTATTCTATCAATAATGAAAAATAAAAATCTCTTAAAATTAGAACATTTAACACTGTGATTGTATAAAGCACTAGTGTTTTTATGTTTTTTAATATCTCTCAAATGTTCAGTAATACGTGCTCTTAATCTCCTAATAGTTTTGCCAATGTAGAATGCTTGGCAGACTGAACAAGATGCTGCATACACAACCATGGTGGAGTTACAATTACAGTGGCCTGGACATCTAATTGTCTTTCCAAAATTTTGATTCATTCAATACTCTGAGGATGCCCCTAATGAGACAGGGTGAAAGCGCTTAGTACTAAGTTACATTTTTTGGATATCATTTATTTTGGACGGTGTATTTCTTCTTTTTTATTTTTATCTTATGTTAATAAATCTGTTCAAACCAGTTTCTACGGTTTGCTGAGTGGCTTTTTACCATGCTGTGTATAGTATTGGCTTTTACTGAGGACATGACTTGGACAGTCTGCGGTTGTGTGTACAGTACTGTGGTCTGTGTACATAGGGCAGGAGTCTGCAACCTTCAGTATCCCAGGAGCCATGTCTGTCCCCTCTCCCACCAAAGTAAAGTCATCGGGAGCCACAACAGCTATTTGACCCCTAAAATTAAGATAACACTGCATATAAGGTTTCAAATATTGTTATACTAAATATGACAGAACTAAGTGTATCAGAGCAATACCTAACATCCGTCCATAATTGTGTTCCTGCTTTGGCCCTGGTTGATCTCTGTGTGTGTTTGTGTGTGGGTGTGGGTGGGAGGTGGGGTACAGTGGGCATTAATCCTTAGAGGTACAGGGAGCCACTACAGCAGGTTGTAGGAGCTGCATGTGGCTCCAGAGCCACAGGTTGCAGACCCCTGAGTTAGGAATTTGATGACAGTCTATGTATTGTGCATACGTACCTTGGGCAGTGCACAGACTGTGGTAGATGCAGTTGTTCTTTGTCCTGTACTATGTGATGTTACATGCTGCTCCAGTGTATGGTACCCTATTTGCTCACATGTCTGTAGGGCCAGGCACATGTGTCCCATACCACAGACAGCCAATGGACCTCACTGTGTCATGACCAGTGTATGTATGGTTACTGTGTGAGTGGTACATATGAGGATGGTGTTTACCAGATGGTCATTATAGTGTCACATTAAGCTTGTGTATCACATGCTGAAGTCGCTAATTGCAAGTACATGTGTATTCCCCCACAGAAAATGTAGTCCACTGCTATGGCAGTCTGCCTGTATTTTGCACAGTGGTTTGTGACATGGTTAGCAGCCTAGTGTAATTACACAGTGTGCTGTTTTGTTCAGTTATTTGCAGGACATACTGCTGCCAGGCCACCATAACTGTTGTGTATCTCTGACAAAGCAGTGGCCTGCTGTAGAGATGTATGTCACTATCTACTGGGTAGTATGTGGCCATGTGACCTTTGAACCACCAGGTATTGTGTCAGGACAGACTGGTGTGTGTGCGTGCATATACTGTGTGGGAATATGTAGTCCAATATTGTTGTGATATACCCATGTACATGGCTAGTAACATCCACATTGGGAGGCATGGTCCACATGTCTCGCATGACAGGGAAATGTGTACACATCTGGACTGACCACAGAGTGCCAGACTATCCACATATATTGGTCATATCCCTGCTGTAGTCCACAGGAGCAGTACTGTGGTGCAGTGGTACCGTAATATGTTTCCCCTAGGATGTCTGTATGTAGGCAATGGTGCACATGTCTACAGCAGATGTGACCTCGCACACCAAACATGTTTATTAAGACAACCCCTATTACAGTTGCAACAGTCTACAGATATACCTGCAATACATCCATGACATCACCTTGCACCAAGAGGTTTGGACTAATGCTGCTTAGGTTCAGCTCCACTCCATATGGTAAACATATATGTGTACATATTTATCCACATATCTATAGAGATATATACACATATACATATCCACATACATATATGGACATATACATATCCACATACATATATGGAGATACGTATGAACAGATATATACACATATACAGTCATATATATATACATATACACAACAAGGACTGCAATAATTGCCTAAGCTTCTGATGTCATTCAAATGAAATCCAGTATCTGTGTGCCTGGGACGACATGATTGACAAACCATGATGCTTTGCCAGAGATGGTCTGCACCTTTTGCCTGTGGAAATCAGGTTACTGCCTAAAGCTCTCACCACCCCCGTAGTGCTGTTTCTAGGCAACGTTCAAAGCACTAACCCCCCCACTGTAACAGATACACACCAGCTAAACTATATGTAATGCTACTCAATGCTAGAAGTGTAAACCTAAAATGCACTCTCACAAGGCACACCTACAAATGGAGATCATTGATATATGTGCAGTAACAGACAACTGGGTCGATGCTCCAGAGAGCACCCCTGCAATACCTGGCTACAACCTCTACCACACATTTGGGCCACTAAAACAGGACCAAGACACTACAGGTGGAGAGGTCTCCATATTAAACAAGTATGCACACCTCCATGCTAGTTCCCAACACAATGCATCTGCAAATCTCCACGTGCAACTAACAGTAGGTGACACTGCAATCAAAAATGTAGCTTGCGACAAATCCCCCAACATGGGTCAAGATTCTGACTACACCTTTCTAAACATACTGGACATATTCAGATACAAACAAACAACCTAATATGTGGTGATTTGAACTACCCTGCCATTAACTGGGAAAACTACTTGAGTGCCAACACCTTTTCCCAACGGTTCTTAGCATTCATGCATTCCAATGCCCTGGATCATCTAAAACATTGTGCAATCAAGGGCTACAATATCCTATACATAGTCATTACCAACATGGGAGATAGATGCACCACTGCAGTGTTCACCCCATCATTGGTCAGGTCAGACCATAAGATCATCACCGTTGACATCCACATCCCACCCCCACCCCGCAGGAAGGAAACCTCCATAAAATACATCTTCAAAGCCAACTTCATGCTACTCAAGCCAATGGTGACAAACTTTGTGACACCCATGGAGACGGGAACTGAAAGATCAACTGTTGACTCCTGCAATAAGGCACTGCATGAGCACATCCACTCCTGCATGAATTGTGCTATCCCAAATACAATCTAGATGCTCTTGTCCACAAATATGAAGCCAGTCTGGTGATCCCCTGCCATAAACAAAATATACAACAGAAGGAAGAAAATGTCAAAGACAAAAGGATAATCCAAGGATGTAAACAACTCCTTTACCAGCCTCAGTAAGAAGCTGAGATCTCTCATTAAATCCTTCAAAGCTAGTTATGTAACTAACTTTGCCAAAGATTCCAAAGTCAGCCACAAGCCATTCTATACTTATGTCCAGATTTGAAATAGCAATGCTCAGAAGTGCTCTGAGTTACAACAGAATTGCATTAAAATGAACTGATGCCAAGGATTTAGCCAATATCTTGGCAGATCGATTTAGTGACACATTCCCCACCAGATGACATCCTGGGCTGTTACTACATGAATTACAACATGAACTGGCACCACACCTAAATGTCATGTTTCATCATAGCCTCACCTCAGGCTTGTGTCCAATTAGTGGCACACAGCTGCAGTTATCCCACTCTACAGGGGGGATACACCTTGGATCATGGGAAATACCGTCCCATCAGTCTGACAAGCCTGATCTGCAAGGGCATGGAATGCATTATCATGGAACTTATAAATGAAGACATTGGCCAACCTCAAACTCTGGCCCTCATCCAATTTGGCCTGGTGGAGGGCCAATCTTGTCACCTGAACCTGATTTAATTCTTTGAATCAGTCTCCAGAGCTGTGGAAGAGGGTAGGTTGGTCCACACAGCCTATCTGGACCTTGGCAAGGCCTTCAACACCATCCCCCACTCTGCAAACATAGACTAACCTACTAAGCTGGAAATAAAGTCCTATGCCACTCAATGGGTTGCCACATGGCTTACTGACAGAACCCAGACTATAGAAATAGCCAACTACAATTCCAGCTCCAGATGAATGACACGTGGAGTACCTCAGGGTTCTGTCCTGGGACTGCTGTTGTTTGGCATCTATGTCTCTGAAATACAGGCCAACACTATGGGACTCTGGATAACAAATGTCATGGATCACTGTACCTAGGAGCCATTACTGAATCCCCACATGATGTGGATATTCTACAAAAGAGCCTTGCAGACACAGATGCTTGCTGCCAAAGCCCATGGGCTCAAGCTTACTGCCCAGGAATCTATAGTTATCCCCTTTGGGAAATACCATGTAGCCATGATTTATCACATATGTGCAAGTACACTAAATACCAAAAGTGTGATGACAGACCTACAGACACAGGTGGACAGTGCTCTCACCTTGACTAACATGGCCACAACAGTGAGGAAATCCTTCTATGTGGCACACCTCATCACTAAGGGCTTTTTATCCACAGTAAAGGAGGTAAATATCCTACTGTACTCATCCCTCATTACACACATTATAGAGTACTATGCACCATTTCATATGCACCTCACAAGACATCTGCAACAGATGGAAAGGCTGCAGGAATACCCCACTAAACAGATCACAGGCATAAAGCAGATAACCTGTGCTGAGCATCTAGAAAACATCCAGCTATACTCTGTGGCATATCGTCTACTCAGAGGCAATCTCTGCTTAACATACAAGGCCATGTCAAACCCTGTGTAATGACATCTGTCATAAGTGTATGTAATGCCATGTACAATACATCCGTCTATGTGCTGTCATTACAGTAGCAAGTGGCGCGAGTGTCATGTCTGGGACACACGAGTATATGAGACCTGCACAGCACTGTTATCTGTGTGAATGTGTTACATGCAGGGGTAGTAACCCAGGGTGCATGCTGTCACGCTGACATGTAGTGTAACATGGTGGTACTACTGTTGGCAGTGCTGTCCCAGGCAAGGTTAGACTGCTAAAAGTACTAATGACAACAAGCACACCTGCAGGCATAGCTGGACTCTGAGGCCTCACTGTGGTGTTCCTGGGGTGTGGACTGTGTCAGCGTATATATCTCCTACTGGAAAATGACCAGACATGCAGAATGTAACTGGGGAGTACCATCTGTAAATCACATGTTAGTAAGGGCTTACAACATGTAGTAATGGTACACATATTGTTGTCAAACATCCATCTGTCGACACAGTCATCCAAATGCATAGCTACTTGCCAAACTGATGTCTGTCAGTCCCTCTACAGATGTGCAAATGACATGTATCCAGCTGGCATACATACAGATGACCTATGCTTGATTGACACTGACATGTCTGCCCAGCTGTGTACTAACTGGCACATATAGGAGACAACACCCTGTACAGACAACATGCCATGGGTACCTACACTACACTACCATAGTCAATAGAACATGCTTGGGTACAGGTCTCCAACACAGACAGTAATCATGTGTTGTAATGCATGTTGCATACATGTCAACTGGATCACCTCAGTGGCCATGTGCAGAGGGCACCCAGAGGACATATTAAACCAAGGACATCCAAAAACTAGTTAATCACCAAACAAACCTAGCGTACTCTGAAATGTCCAAAAATATATTGTCAGCCATTAAATATTTTTTGGACTTTTCAGAGTATGCTCGCTTTGTTTGGTGAGGGCACCCAGAGGATTGGCTGATGCATGTCACTATCACCCTGATAGTCACCAACATGGTGTGTATCGATAGATTGCCTGCTGGCACATGGCATGATACCAATGTAAACACACCTCCTACACAACCAATCTCTCCAATGACAATAGCCAGGTACACAGGTATGACCACCTGCAGCAATGCACCACAGTACCGATACATGTGTACATGGGCCTTACTGATGACAGCAGTGTCTGTGTGTTAGTACACCTGTAGTTGGGAATTCCATGACAGCCTTCACAACCACCACAACAGACACTGACATAGTCAGATGTTGCTGCAGCTGTATTGGACATGACATGTACTCTGTTACACTCCTCTCCCTAATGACTACATGAGCCTTGCAGTACCAGCACAACAGTGTTGTACAAATGGGTCAATAGTCATGGGAAACCCATTGAGGTCTGGCAAGTGTGTGTATGTGTGCATGTCTGCATATCTGTAGGGTATACAATTCTGAGACCACATATTCCTATTACACTACACATTGCTACAAAGTAGTAAAGATACTGTTGTTGCTGCCCATAGGTGAGGCATGGCGATGCAACACCTTACTATGCCTGTGGCATGTGCATTGCATGTATATCCGTGTAGTACCACTGTTGTAGTATACGATGGGTTGTATTGCAGTTGTGGCCAATGTGTAATAGTGGGCATATCAGAGTGTCATCATGGGTTTCAGTGTGTACAATAACCAATGGGGGATGTGGGTCCTGTCTGCACTGTTATTACACCATGGTACACCCAGTATATGTCCCATGTACCACTTTATGTTGACCAATGCCACCATCAACCATACAGGTAAGTGACACCACAATACAGGCCAGTTACACATGTGCTGTTTGCAGCCTTTCTGTAACACATTGGACACACAGACTAGTTAGTTATCACCAAAAGGCCCAGGTCTCTTGGATGTGTGTCTGCCTGTTATGTGTCTGTCAATGTATGTATGATGGTATGTGGCACTATGTATTATCCATATATAACCATTACATCACCCATTACCATACTGTACATGTCTGTGTATGTTCTGCAAGTAACATGTAAGCTGGTGCACAACTCACCCTACATGCTGTGTGATGTGTTCATGAAAGCCACACAGTTCATTAGCACTACATACCTAGGTAGCGGTCTAGTCAGAGTGTTGCCATGTAAGAGTGTGCATGTATGTGAATGAGTCTACATAAGGTTGCAGATTATACATGTCCCAGCAGGTCACCTATCTATGTGGCACAGGCACTAACTGTTATAGAAACCTGTGACATGTGTGCAACTGTACTCCAGATATGTCACAGCCATGGTGTCACCACAGTGCCATAACCCTTGTGGAATCTGACTGCAGACCATCCTCCTGCTGACACATGTACACCTACAACACATATGGATAACATTATGGATATCACAATCACCCAGTGTTACTAACAACTGACATGCATCATAGCTGGGTGGCTACACTACCTGACATGTATGCATTACACATTACTACTAACAACATGTTATACTGCAGTACATTGCTGCACTGTATTGCAGTCACTGTGTGCATCAGAACCATATTAGCCTGTCCCTGCATTGATGTTATGGATGACAGGGATGTGGCACAGTTATCAGCATATGCACAGGATGCATTTCTGGTTTGCCAGAGGCTGAGGATGGTCCATACATTTGACACCATGTGTGTGGGTGAGGAGTTAAATTATTGGAATGGGGCATGCTGATGTGGTGTGTGTCAGTATGGTGTTGGCCAAGGCGTGTGCATAGCGTGTGGGTATGCATGTACACAGTTCTGCCATGTGGCTGCCATATACAGGTGTTTTTGGACAGCTGCAGACCATACTTGGCAGGGTGTGCAATTCACTACCTCTGGCCATGGACACGGTGACTGTGCCTGCCAGGGGTTCCATGGGCACATGTAGGTGCAGGTCTTGAGGAGGTGCTGCTCTCCCCTGATGATGACAGATGTCCACTGGAACCATGTCCCGCATGGGACTGGCCAGAGCCACATGCACAAGGCCTGCTTTGGTGTGGTGTTGACAGCACCCCCAGTGATGTACTGGGGCTACTACTTCCACTACGGTTCATAGGTTCATAGGTTGGTACTAGGCTATCAGCCCTAGGGCCTATACAAGCCTAGCCATAACAATTCCCTGGCTATTTCTTCCCACACTATTTACTTCTCTGGACCCCTGTCTAACAGGGCGAATGACATGATCCCTGGGGTGAATTTCCTTTCTCCCATCCAATCGTCAAGTTTCCTTTTGAAGAGGGCCAAGAAGGCGCTCTGCTTGATATGTATGATCAGTCTATTCCAGAGTCTGGGGAGTCTCTGGGTCAGGAACCTATCCCGCCAGCATGTTTTGTTTATTGTGATGACAAGGTTTCGATCCCTGGAGCATGTGGTTCTGAGTAATTGGGATTTATTTAAGTGAAGCATGTCCAACAGTTCTGGGTTTGATATGGTCTTGTATGTTAAGCAGAGATCGCCTCTAAGTAGACGATATGCGACCGAGTATAGCTGGAGTTTTTTAAGGCGGTCAGCATAAGGCATCTGCTTTAGGCCTGTGATTCTTTTAGTGAGGTATTTCTGCAGCCTTTCCAGTTGTCGCAGATGTCTTGAGAGGTACATACCAAATGGGGCATTGTATTCTATAATGGGTCTAATGAGGGATGAGTACAGTGGGACAATGACCTCCTTTTTTTCTGGATGAAAAGCCCTTAGTGATGAGGTGTGCCACATAGAAGGATTTCCTGACTGTTGTGGCGATGTGGTTACTGAAGGTGAGACTACTGTACACCTGTGTCCTTAAGTCTTTTATCACACTTTTGGTGTTTAGTGTACTGCCACCTATGTGGTAATTCACGGGTACATGTTTTTTCCCAAAGGAGATAACTATACATTTCTTGGCATTGAGCTTGAACCCATGGCTCTGGCACCAAACATCTGTTTCTGTAAGGCCCTTTTGTAGAGTATCCACATCATTTTGGGATTCAATAATGGCTCTGAGTTTGCAGTCATCTGCAAACTTTGTTAGCCAGAGTCCCTTAGTGTTGGCCTGTACTTCAGAGAAGTAGATGCCAAACAAGAGCAGTCTCAGGACTGAACCCTGAGGTACTCCACTTGTTACTTGTCTGGAGCTGGATTTGGAGTCAGCTACTTTTACAGTGTGGGTTCTGTCAGTATGCCAGTTGGCAACCCATCAAGTGACATAGGGATTAATGCCCAGCTTGGTACTTTTATCTATGATTCCAGAGTGAGGGATGGTGTCAAAGGCCTTGGTGAAGTCCAGGCAAGCTGTGTGGACCACCTTACCCTCATCCACAGCTCTGGAAACTGATTCAAAGAAGTCAATTAGGTTCAGGAGACAAGATCAGCACTTCACAAACCCAAACTGGGTGGGGTCCAGTGTTTGTAGGTTGCCAATATCTTTGTTTATAAGTTCCATGATAATACGTTCCATGGCCTTGCAGCTCAGGCTCATCAGACTGATAGGGCGGTAGTTCCCGGGATCTAAGGTGAATCCCCCCCTTGTGGAGTGGGATTACTGTAGCTGTGCGCCACTCAGTGGGCATGAAGCCTGAGGTGAGGGTATGATTAAACATGACACTTAGGTGAGGTGCCAGTTCATTTTGTAGTTCATGTAGTACACAGCCCAGGATGTCATCTGGTCCCATGGATGCTCTATTCTTAGCTTTGGAGAGTGCGTTTTTTACCTGTGTGGCCGTTATTACCGGAATTCTGCAATCTTCCGGTATTGAGATGGGCCGTTTAGGGGGTGAGAGGGGGGGCTGAAGTTGGTACTGAATCGATCTGCCAGGATATTGGCAATATCCTTGGGATCAGTATATTTAATGCCATTCTGTTGTAGCTCAGTGTAGATCTGAGCATTGCCTTTTAGATTCTTCACATAATTACAGAATGCCTTGCGGTTGTCTTTGGAATCTTTGGCAATTTTACTTTCGTAACTAGCTTTGTAACTACCTAACATATAGGGGCCAAGCTCACAAAATCCCAACATACACAGGGTGAACACTAAATAATAGCAGTGAGGCTATGTACAAAGTACTACACTCAGGGCATGGACTTAATGGAGTAACAGGTCTTGTGTTGTGGTCACCTTTGGAGGCATTTAGAGGAATGAGACTTTAATGAGTGGCATTAATGAGTGTATGTCACCAGATGTGATGCATGATGGGCAATGGGAGTGGCTTGGCATCCTAGCACGTCCATGTCGACTGCCAGATGTTGGTGTTTCTGGCCTATGTCCATGCAGCTGTCACACCTTTCCCACCAGGTGTTTCAGCGCAGACATACCACGGTCGAGGAGGCCCACCATCTCACCCCACCATCTATCCATGATCTTGTTGTGTTCTCAGAGGGCAGCAGCAAGTTCACGGATGTGGTAACTTACAGATAAGTAAGCAGCCTCTGCAGCCTCATACCCTGTCTGGTGTGCATTTCCATATGTGCCTGTGTCTCCATGACAGCCTGAAACATGTGCCTGGTGGTACCAGTTGTGGTGCCTCTGCCAGGGGCAGGATGACCAGTGGCCCTACCACAAGCACCCTGGCACATCCGACTATGTGGTGGTCTGTCAGACATCTGGCTATGCCTGCTGTGGACAGACACAGCTGGCATAGTCACCACACTACCCTGTGCATTGCCACTAGCCACCAACTATCCCTCAGCTATGGCCACTGGTGATGGGGTATGTATAGGCACAGAAACTGTGTGTGGGGGTGGGGTGGCTAATAGGGGGATGTCAACTGTTGTCACTGTGCTGACCCCTGACAAAGCCACCTGTGCATCAAACATAGTCTCATCATTGTCAGTGTCTGCGTGCACACCGACGTCAGGTAGCCTGCAGGAGGGACCAAGACCCACCTCACCACCTGTTGGGGGAAGACAGAAATGCACTTTAAGACCTGTCCAGCATTGCATAACAATACACACACACACACACACACACACACACACACACACACACTCCACCTTAATACCTACCTGTCTGTGATGCTACAGACAGTCCCATGTTTATTCCCATACGTTGCCCATCATGCATCACATACACTCATTAAAATTTTATTCCTCTAAATGCCTACAAAAGTGACCACAACACAAGACCTGTTACTCCATTAAGTCCATGCCCTGAATGTAGTACTTTGTACATAGCCTCACTGCTATCATTCAGTGTTCACCCTGTGTATGTTGGGATTTTGTGAGCTTGGCCCCTATATGTGAGGTGCTGATACGTTCCCTCCATAATGTCACATACTGTACTGTCATGTGTACGTATTGCTCAGTACATGCCTGACATGCTGCACATTCAACCTATCATGTGACAACTGCGATATATGTATACACTCCCTGCTGTTGTCTAGTAATTCCCCCATGCATCTGTAGTGCTGCCTACATGGGTTGTCATTCACCTCCCTGCTGTATGTGATATTGAGCGTATACCTGGTATCTACTTCCCCTCCCAATGCATGTTCCATGCTACAGACCTTAGTAGACTATCAGCTGTCCTGTGATTACATATCAGACAAGTATTCTTGTTTTGTCTTGTGTCAGTCTGTGTCCATGTACTCCAAAGGGAAGTACTGCCATATGAAAAAACTCCACAGTCACACACGTGTATACATGGCCACCCACACAACCACACACACATGCACACAGACATCCTACATGCAGCAACCTCCCTCCACTGCACCACATTGAACATACAGACAAAATGAACACACACACACACACACACACACACACACACACACACACACACACACACACACAGGTGAGGTTGCACAATGATAGTACATACATTCCTCCCATTACCCAGCTGTCAACATGCATAATATGTGGTATGCAACAGCATGCAGTGCAGCTATAGTCAATCCATGCTAGCAATGGTATACATGTGTGTGAGGCATGGCCTGTGTTAGCAAGTGATACCCCTTCCCCTGGGGAACACTGCACCCATGTACCCAGTATTGCTGTGCACCTGTTATGGACCCTGCCATGTACTGTGCACCAAAATTCACAGGTGTACATCCCATTGATGCATGTGTAGTACTGTGTCAGTTATGTCAGCTGTAATGCTCACAGCCCTTATGTTTTCCAGCAAACAATACCTGGGATGATGTGTGGTCAGATGCCAGTTGTGAATGCTTGATGTGTGATTTACAGCTCTCAACATCAGCAGACCATGTATGAACAATCCAATAGTATTACACTAGCAACTGCCAGATCATACCATGGCTATGGGGAGTCTATACACTGTTATTGATGTGATGCACCATTCCTTGATCTGTCATGGGACAACATCACTACATATATTAACAGTACATGAGCCTGATATCCACATGCAGTGTTTACTAAAGGTGTTAGGTTTGGAGATGCTGACTGCAATGCATACAGTCCTGTGTGTGCCTATGTATGCACATGATTATAATGGCGTGTTGTTGCACCCATTGTTATGTGTGCTACAGCAGTCACTATTCCTGCAAGGGGTATACTAGCATGGCCATTCTGCATTTGCTTGTGTATGGTCAGTCTGCCCTACACATGTTCCCCAACTGTGCATTATTGCTAGGTCTACTCATATGCACACCCCTTGGTGTTCACACACTGCCATCACTATTTCTGTGGATGTATATTTATGTCTGCCACAGTTACTGACCCTGTCTATGTGCAGATACAGCCATTCTTTCCATCCTTATGGCTCCCTGCTGCAGTTCACTGGTGTGTGATGCTGACAACCCTCCCCACCTTCAGCCTTTTCACAGATGATTGACAGGTATGTGCTACACATGTGTGCCAGTTTGTAGTGCACCATACACTGCAAAGCATGTGTTACAGCCAAGTCCCAGCTAATAATGTGAACCAGACTAATACATCATGTCATACTGTACATCTGTAACAGTTGCCACTGTAATACTGGTATATAATCTGTTGGTGCACTGTACAATGGTGATGTTTCACACATGTCCCTACTGTAGGCTGTGTGTGCCACCATTATGTTAATCCCCATGGACAAATTTCACAATGACAGGACTTTAGTTATCTCACAGCCATCTGACATACCTTTCCAATACCAATACCCCATCATGGTCACCACTGTGATGCAGTGCATTTCATAGCAATGTTACGTGAACATGTACAGCATGCATTCAGGGTAAGTGTGTTAGATGTGTGCATGGCATATACCAAACATCAATATAAACCATACTCACCAGCCACAGGCTGCTGCCTTGGTGGTATCCCGGAGGGACCTGCATAAGAGTGTGAGAGATGCAATGTTAGTGGCCACAGCTGTGGCATTGCTACAGGGTGGATGCAGCATTACACTACATCAACAGCACAAGTCCGCAATACTAGCAGTTATGCACATCTATTCATTACTACTATGCAACAAATAATATTTATGACATGTCAGATGTGCATGCTCTACAGATAGCTATGAAGAGGATGAGGAATGGAAAGGCTGTTGGTCCAGGTGACATACCTGTGGAAGCTTGGAGGTGTTTAGGAGACATGGCAGTGACATGTTTAACCAGGTTGTTTGATGGAATCTTGGAATGTGAAAGGATGCCTGACGAGTGGATGGAAGGTATTTTAGTACTGGATTTTAAGAATAAGGGTGATGTGCAGAGCTGTAGTAACTACAGAGGGGTTATAGTGACCATTCACAGCATGAAATTATGGCACAGAGTAGTGGAAGCTGGTTTAAGAAGGGAGGTGATTATTAGTAATCAGCAGTATAGTTTCATGCCAAGAAAGAGCACTACAGATGCGATGTTTGCTCTGACAGTGTTGATGTAGATATACAGGGAAGGTCAGAAGGAGTTGCATTGTGTCTTTGTGGACTTAGAGAAAGCATATGACAGGGTGCCTAGAGAGGGGTTGTGGTATTGTGTGAGGAAGTCAGGAGTGGGCGAGAAGTATATTAGAGTGGTACAGCATTTGTACAAGGATAGTGTGACAGCATTGAGATCTGCAGTGGGAGTGACAGATGCCTTTCCAGTGGAGGTGGGATTACATCAAGGATCAGCTCTGAGCCCTTTTTTAGTTGCTGTGGTGATGGACAGGTTGACAGCCAAGATCAGACAGTAGTCCCCGTGGACTATGATGTTTGCAGATGACATTGTGATATGTAGGGAACAGGTTGATGAGACCCTGGAGAGGTGGAGATATGCTCTAGGGAGCAGAGGAAGGAAGGTCAGCTGGACTATGACAGCACATGTGTGTGAATGAGAGGGAGGCTAGCGGAATGGTGAGGATGCAGGGCATAGAGTTGGCAAAGGTAGATGGGTTTAAATACTTTGGATCAACAGTTCAGGGTAATGGTAAGTGTGGAATAGAGGAGAAGAAGAGAGTACAGGCAGGGTTGAGTGTGTGGTGAAGAGTGTCAGGACTGATTTCTGACTGGCAAGTACCAGTAAGAGTGAAAGGGAAGGTCTACAAAAGGGTAGTGAGACCAGCTCTGTTATATGGGTTGGAGACTGTGGCATTGACAAAAAGCAGGGAATCATAGCTGGATGTGGCAGAGTTAAAGATGTTAAGATTTGCACTGGTTGTGATGAGGGTAGACAGGATTAGGAATAAGTATATTTGAAGGTCAGCCCAGATTGGACATTTCTGAGCCAAAGCCAGACAGGCAAGATTGCATTGCTTTACACATGTGCTGAGGAGGGGTGCTGGTTATTTGTGGGAAAAGGATGCCAAGCATGAAGCTGCCAGGTAAGAGGAGAAGAGGAAGGCCATAGTTAAGGTTTATGGATGTGGTGAGACAGGACATGCAGGTGGTTGGTGTGACAGAGCAAGATGCAGATGACAGATACAAATGGGACGAGGTGATCCACTGTGGCAACCCCTAACCAGGAAGAGCCAAAGGAAGAAGAAGATGCTCTACCTATACAGATGCATATGCATATGCAACAGTGGTCTACTAAAGTTCCCTGTGGTCTTACCTGCACGCTCCTCAGCTGGTGTGTAGGTAGCACCCACCTCCAAAATGCTGTCTGGCAGCTGATGTTGATTTCTATGGGCAGGTGCACCAAGGCTGCTGAGTAGTTCTTCCACTCGTGTCAGGGGGGATGGTCTGCATGACTCCCCCCTGTTGCAAGGTGATTCCCCCGGACTGCAACAGCACAGCTACGGGCACTGCGAAGCAGGTCTGAGCAACGATGCCGGACCTGCTCATAACTTCGGTTATGGTGCCCGACATCATTGACCCTGTGGATTAGCTCATTCCACAGGGTGGTCCACTCCTGCTGATCCTCTGCTCCCCTTCCAAACAGTATGGGGTAGTGGTTGGTGAGGTATCCAAGGGATGACTTCCATTTCTCCGGCAGAGTATGTTGGAAGCCACCCTATGTTCATGTTGCCTGAAAGACATAAAGACGGAAATAGGTCTGAAGAAATCATACAGCAAGATTACCATAGTTCTTAATACACATTTCTACCCCCCCGAAATATTCAACAACAACAAACTATTCACACAACTCAATAGGTATTTCACACCTTAACTAACATTGGGATATGTATGTATTGTATTGTAACACACTTTGTGCTATGTGTCTGTGGCCATGTTCCCTGTGTGGACACTATAATTGATGGCATGTTATACACTATTCACCTGCATGGCATTGTCAGGCCAATATGGTTCCATATATGCATGTGGTTTGCTTGGTATGTGATTGCTGCACATCTGACATTCTGTGTTAATGGGAATATCTATGCATACTCTTGGACATGTTCAGGGATTGTGTAGAATATTACTACCCACATATGTTCTATAACAGTGACACAATAGCATGTTTAGGGGATATTTGCCAGTAGAGCCACCTCTCCAACATCATCTGGACAGGTTGCCAGGCCACATCACATGTGGGACCCACCCTGGGGCCTACTGGTCCACACTACCTTCAGGTGGAACCTCCTCAGGGGATGGTGCCCCCCGGGGGCATACACAGACATGATCCTGTAACCTGTGGTCAGGTTCAGGGTTTGGTGTATAGGGAGCTAAACACAAACCATGGGGATATGCTACAGCACCTTGAGGCCCTCAGTACACACTCACAGGGTCCACATGCTACTCCAGCTCAGCCTCCAGCCCAGGCACCTTTATGTCCATGAAACTGCTGTTGTGACTGTCGATGGGTGGAAGCCTTGTTCTCATTGTGTCCATATGGGGGCTGATGTGGCTTTCACATTACAGATGACATTAACCATCCAGGGGGTTTGCCTACCACATGTGCCATATACCACTCCTATAGGCTCTCTTCTCTATCTACCAACCCAAACAACCGCCACAACTATACCTGCTATCCTTCCCCGAATTCCCAATCTCACCTTCACAGACAAGGACAATGAGGTCCCAACAAGGGTCTCACAAGTGACATACCTGTCCATGTTGCAAACACTTAATGCTGTAAATTTGTGTGCATTGATATGTGTGATATGGAGCATGTATATATATATATATATATATATATATATATATATATATATCTATCTATATATATATATATATATATATATATATATATATATATATATATTATGTTGTATACAGCTTTTATATATATATACATGTAGGTGTCTATGTATCTGTAGACATACATGTCGATATACATAAATACATGTATATGTATCTTCAAATATACATACATGTGTGTATATATATATATGTATATATATATATATATATATATATATATATATATATATATATATATATATATATATATATATATATATATATATATATATATATATATATATATATATATATATATATATATATATATATATATATATATATATATATAGATATATACATAAAAACTATACATACATGTACATGTATGTATGTATATGTATATATATATATATATATATATATATATATATATATATATATATATATATATAAATATATATATATATATATATATATATATATATATATATATATATATATGGGTCTACTTTATTCCTGTGAAAGCCAAGTTGATCGACTACAATTTGCACGAACCATAATGAGCAAAATGCAAATACGTCAAATGCACTAAACTGCGAAATTCGAAATCTCGATCTGTCATAGTTGGCCAACCCCACCGCCCGGATCATACTACCTACCGAAACACAGTAAAAAACAGCACATACGCACACTAACCAAAACCCTACTTCTAACCCTAAAGTAAAGCACCAAAACCCTACTTCTAACCCTACACTAAACCCTACATACACAACTATCTATGCACTATCCTTAACCCCTGCCTAACCCTAAGGTCCATAACTGCCGCACACTTACCTTATGGAGCTATTCCGCAGATGGGCCAACTATGCCAATTCGATATTTCCACTTCCGCGGCTTAGTGCATTCGACGTACTCACATTTCGCTCGTTATGTGTCGCACGAATTGTAGTCGACCGATTCGTCTTTCGCGGTAATAAAGTAGACCCTGTATATATATATATATATATATATATATATATATATATATATATATATATATATATATATATATATATATATATATCACACAGAAAAACCTAATAAAGAAAAACAATACATATATATATATATATATATATATATATATAGGTTACATTCAGACATCAGGTCCACAATCTCTAACTCTCCTTCATGCACAGCTGGAGTGTTCTGCCTTACTACAACACAGACAGGTGCCACATACGGACACAGCCTAACATTACGGGGGTATATATACAGACAGATTGCAGTTACAACTATTACACACCTATGGCATTTCAGCATGCTACATTACACATTACCCTGAGTATCCTGCAAATGGTGGGCTCTGGAACCCACATAGCCATCATTATGCCATTACCTCCACCACCGGCTATTGCCCACACTACTGTACATGTTTTCCATTACACAAAACACAGTATGATGACTTATATCTTGTCAGTCAGTTCTGCTCTGCACAGTTGATGCCTATGGCCCACTACCCACAGGGACAGACTCTATTGTCCATAGCATTTGTTCAGCTGAACATCATTACAACAACAAAACCTGCTTGCACATATAAATAATTCAGCATCATCTATCCCATTATTATGGCCCAAGTTCTACAGTCAATTAAATGCATATTTACTTCACATGCCTGTTGTGTGACTAATGTCTCTTCACAAAATTCTTTTTGTAGGCCTAGTCTATTTCTTTTTTGTTTTTTGTTCTTTAGTTTGGTCTCTGTCTGAGTGTCTCTCTCCCTCTCTCTTTCTCCAGTAACTGGATTGAGCTGCTTTGAATAGATTGTAGCATGGCTTTTGTAGGGAGGCACATGATCAGATGATGACCTCTGCACCAGTCAGTGTCCTCCACTTGTTACCTGCATGCAGCATGCTGTGTAGTACTTCCAGTTACCACTGTCATGGCAACCCACTACTATAAATCCCTACATCATTTGAGCGTGGTCCCTTTACCTTTCCTGTATCATGGACATCCTTCCTGTGTGTGGGCAGCAGTGTTACAGACAGCAGGTTGCAAGACCTCTCAGATGTGGAATTGCAGTCTCAAGGCAGCTACATATTTGTATCAGGTTCAAGAACTACAGACAGGGTATGAGTAGTGTTAGTATATTATTTGTATAATACCAGTGTTGCAGGGTTTGTGTGTACATACTAGTTTAGCATGGACTGCAGTCTGTCTGCATAGTTCTCATATGTGGGCCTATGTTTTGTCTGTCCACCATACAGGTCTTGTGTCAGTTATATCACTGGCAGTGTGTGTGTTGAGTGCTATCACTAGGTGGCTACATCCATTTGTGTTTATGATGTCACATTTTTGTCTGTGTGTTGCAGACTATCCTGTAACAACAGCAACATGCTCAGTGTATGACAACACTATTTCACATATGGGCCTGTGTACTGGCCTCTGTCCTCCACCAACATACCAGGCTTCATCCATATGACATGCAGCAGGGGGTTATTATGTGTTGGTCAGTGATTATGTCATGCTGCCATTCCTGCCATCATTCCAGTGCTGTTGGGCACCCACACATATTGTGGGGAAGGGCCCATATATATGTAGGCTTCATCTGCACACCACATGTATGCCCCTTTGCAGTGCAGAGGTCAGTGTATGTAACAGTGTTTTATGCTCCTGTAAGTCAGTCTGGTGGTGAGGGGGTAAGCACCATTATTAACCTAAGGTGTTACAACATGTGAAGTATATCAGTAGTAAGCTGGCTTAAGGTATATGGCTGTACATTACCATGCATTTCACCTTGTGAACATTGCTGGCCTACTGATTACTGCCATACAGCCTGTTCTGTTTGCCAGTGCAATTGTGATGATTTCAGTTATGCATTGTTATGTAACAGATACATCCCATTGTGTAAACGTAGGTCTTTTCACCCTAGGATTGTGTACAGAGTGTAGTTAGGGGCTGCTGGGCTATACATCTGCATTACTTACTGTTGATTGATTGTTATCCTGCGGCCCAGTCAGTATTTTCTGTTCTACCACTTGAAGACCTTGACCTAGACAGCAACATAAGTTATGCTTTCAGATTACTGTCTTAAATGATCTGTTTGACAGTTGTATTAATCTGTTTGTATGTATTTCAAAGTATAAACTGCAATATGACATGGCATATAAAACTGTAATAGTACACAAATAAAGCTTTAAAACATATGCAAACCTGTGTGTGGTGTTACATCCTTTGACTTCTCTGTTGGTTTATGTGTCAGGCAACAATTGTCTTTTGTATGGGTGAGTCATACACTGTCCATCTGATGAGGTTCCAACTGTAGGGAAACTGGCTGTTCAGTGTGGTGTGCACCCTCTAATAATGTATCTTCCTAGACATACGTCTATGTGTGTATGTGTAGTTACATATATGTCTATATATGTATGTAGATCATCATTTTCTTTCAGCTGTTCCTGTTAGGGGTCACCACAGTGGATCACCTGTTTCTATTTCTTCCAGTCCTCTGCATCTTGCTCTGTCACACCAACCACCTGCATGTCCTCTCTCACCACATCCATAAACCTTATCTTAGGCCTTCCTCTTTTCCTGTTACCTGGTAGCTTCATCCTTAAGTATCTTTTTCCCAATATACTCAGCATCCCTCCTCAGCACATGTCCAAACCAACGTAATCTTGCCTCTCTGGCTTTGTCTCCAAACCTTCCAACCTGGGCTGACCATCTAATATACTTATTCCTAATCCTGTCCACCCTCGTCACAACCAGTGCAAATCTTAACATCTTTAACTCTGCCACATCCAGCTCATACTCCTGCCTTTTTGTCAGTGCCACTGTCTCCAACCCAAATAACATAGCTGGTCTCACTACCCTCTTGTAGACCTTCCCTTTCACTCTTACAGGTACTCATCTGTCACAAATTACTCCTGACACTCTTCTCCACCCACTCCATCCTGCCTGTACTCTCTTCTTCACCTCTCTTCCACACTCACCGTTACTCTGAACTATAGACCCCAAGTATTTAAACTCAGTAGATATATATATAGACATATATATGTATCTCCATACCTGTGTCTGTGTATATGTATCTTAGGAATGTTGTATTGCTTCCACATTGTAATTACACTATGGTAGCCAGACTGTAATGTATGATATGTTATCTATACAAGCCTCACATCATGGCTTACAGTAAACATCTTGTGGCCATGTCGTGTCAGGTCCTGGTTACTGGATTCACAAAAGATGGTACTGTATTGCAGGGCAGACCTGTCTGTATGGGGGGAGAATATTGTTACATGTAAGACGTATGTTGCTTGAGCACCCTTACCCCCATTAACAGTGTCTGTGGTCATATATCTCTTTGTTATGTGCTCTGTTATATCTAAAGATATATATCTGTATATATATATATATATATATATATATATATATATACACACACACACACACACACACACACACATATATATATATATATATATATATATATATATATATATATATATACATATATATATGTATATATATATATATATATATATATATATATATATATATATATATATATATATATACATATATATATATATATATATATATATATATATATATATATGTTGTTCTTCTTTCGGCTTTTCCCAGTTAGGGGTTGCCACAGCAGAACTCCGGTCCGCTAATGATTGGTGGTAGATTTTTATGGTGCCGAGGTGCCAGCTCGACGCTCAACCTTCAACGAAGGCATGCCCATTCATGCATGTCTTTCGAACACCACTTGACCATGGGGAGGACATGCGGACTCCACACAGAAGGCGTTCCAGCCAAGAATCAAATGGGAGAATCTCTTGCTGTGAAGCGACAACGCTAGCGCTGCACCACCGCGACTTTTATATATATACATGTATAAGTACATTCCCTGTACTGTTGATTTTTTAGCTGGATACTATGTTTGTGAAAACATTAGGGTTATTTATATCTGCCATGGCTTAGTGGTAAATCACATTGGCTGTGATATGCAGGGTCCTGGGCTCGAGCCTTGCAGAGGTCATTTATTTTGTTGCTAGTCAGAACAAGGGCCATTGGATACAGAGTGATTAAGGCACTTTTAAGGAGTTGTAAGCGGTTTTGTGCAGGTTTGCGTGACGGTAAGCCCTGCTAATTTCTGGTTACACTTTCTTACACTCAGCTTCTAAATTGCTTAACCTGTGTAGGCAGTGCTTTCCCCCATGCAAACAGGCTGAAACCCGCTTACTGCTGCTTAAAAGTGCTTACTCCCACTTACTCCCGTGCTAATTTCTTTAAAAGAAAAGAAAACAGGGGTGATAGGAAAGTGGTGAAAAGGGGGCACAAAGAGGGAAAGACAGTAGGCAATATAACTATGGATGTGCAGGAAGGGTGTAGGGAAGGTCCATAGCTGTCCATTTCTTCTACATCAACAGCTGTGCATATGCAATGAATTTGGAGGAACATTTGAACACTAAAACCCCTGAGAGAGGAGTGAGAACAACAATAATATGTTGTGATGTCAATTAGACCAGATTACATGTGTCCAGTGGACATGTATGCAAAATGGACAGCTATGCATGGGGAGTGATTTTTTTTTTTTGTGAACAGATTGCCCTTTTTTTTTTTTTAAGGTGAGAGTGGGATGTTGGGGAAGGAGAGTAGGTATGCTCAGGGAGGATAGGTTGGGTAAGATAACAGACAAGACAGACAAGACAGCATACAGGGGCAGTATATGACACATTTGGGGGAGAAACACCTTGGACGAGGTGGGTTGTTTGAAAGTCGCAAGCCCATGAGCCCCCAAATGGAAACAGTGGGACTGAGGACCCCACCAATGGACAGTCACCACTGCACCTTCACGGCCCCAAAGGTGGCTGTGCTGGGGACTGTATAGGAGGGGCAGGCTCCCCCTCTAATTGTGCCACTCGGCCCTCAAGCTGGTGTAGCTGGTCTTGAAACTCCTTATTGAGGTCCCTACACACCATGGCCTACACCTGATGAAGTTTGATAAGTTCCTCTCCACCCTTGCTCCCAGTGGAGGGGGCTGAGCCCCACCCCCTGCGGTGGTTCCACAACAAAGGTGGTGCAGGGCCAACAGAGAAGGAGGTCCCAGGCTAGGCCCCAGACATGCTGGCGCCCGGTGCCATGGCCAGCTGAAGTGGGACAGGTGGGTCCGCTGGGACTGGCCTTACCATACGAGCTATGTTGTAGCAGGCTTATGGAAGTTATGGGTTAGTAATAGTCAACAGCATTCAGGATTAGTTATAACAGCATGCATAGGTATTCCCATTAACCCAAGACACCAGATTTAAAACAGTTACCAAGCAAGCAGAACACATGCATATATGGAACAATAGTGGCTATTACAACAGCATGCAGGTTTTATTGATGGCAACAGGCCACCAGTATGGGGGTATTTTAACATGACACATGCATAGAAACAAATGTGAATATTTATAAACCAATGGGACATATGTCCCAACAAAAGTTTGGAGTGTATACATACCGATTGAGGTGTGTTATTGGGTTATTTTTGCACATACGGTAGGGGTGAGAGAGAGATTTCAATTAACAACTAATATATCCTTGTAGTTTTCACTACATTCTTAGTCACTGCAGTGATCTGTCCCTTGCATGTATTATTACACTACCCAATGGCCTTATATTGTACAATGGTATATTTGTAGATTATTATATATGTGACCTGCTCTATCCAACATCCTTCCCCCTTACATTCCCAACCGATCATTAAGATCCGAACACCAAAATCTAATCTCCATCCCCAGACCTAAACATCCCGCTGGCCAGCAACTACTATCCTTCTCTCTAGGTAGGAAATGGAACTCTCTCCCTCCGTCTCTTAGAACCATACCTAACACAGAATACTTTAAAACCCAACTTTTCTTACACCTATCTTCAAAATGGAAATGTTCTTGCTTTCACCCTATGTAATTCCAAGGTTCTCATAAACTAAGCTTCTGTACTCTTGCACCTTATTCACTCTAATTCTAGCTAAATACTTTTAGCTGACTCTAACTTCACTATAAGGATGAAAACATTGAAAAATTTGCAAATTTTGTTTACAAAAAAAAAAACAAAAAACAAAAAAACAAATGTTTTGTTTTTTAGCATTTGCTGTGTTCTTCTCTGTATTTTTTTCTGTGTGTACATTCTATTGTAAATTTGCGTTTCCAGTGATCTTACTATGTATTATTGCTGTGTGGACATTCTTTTGTATTCTTCTCATGCATTATATTCGTTTGTACTGCTTTTGGAGCTTTTCTCACCGGGCCTCCACTGAAAATAGGTTCTTCTTGGCCCAGTGGACTTCCCCGGTAATCAAACTGAAATAAATAAATAAATAAATAAACCTGTGTCTTACATACAGGTGTGACAAGATGCAGGTGTTAATGCAACATATTTTGACAATTGCTCTCATACACTTTAGGTGAGATGCTAGAATGACAGGTTTGTTTTCATATACATTCTCTGACTATGTACAGGTTTGACTATCAGTTATATGTCTTTAATGGCTGCCTACATTTCTTGGATCATCACACTTATTTTTCAGGGTACCAGGGTACCAGGCTGGTGATGTGGGCCATTTATCTGGACATGCTGGACAGATTGGAACAGTTGAGGGGTATGAATATGCATACAGCTTTCTATTTTAAAATTCTAGCAAATTCTGTACAGTTGTTGGGTATAATTATGCATACAGCTTTCTATCTGAACATTCTAACAAAGCTGTACATTTGTGGGGTATGATTATGCATACAACTTACTAGCACTCCCGGGATTCAAACCCCTGCTGTGTGTGACAAAAACGTTACAGTTAACATCATAGTACACTGTGCTATCAGGGAATTGTTGTGAAGCTTTCTAATGTTTTCTGTCTAAGTCTCCCTCAGTTGTACAATATGACTGACCTCTTGGCACTTCCAACATTGTTATACAGAACTTCATACACATTTTATCTGCATACCTCAGTGTGGGTAACACTGCTTAATACAGCAGTACTATGTATAGAATGCAACAGTACAACAACATATGAAAGAAGAGTAAACAGAAGCACTCCAGGGGTTATACCTTTATTCACAGAATATTACACCTTTATTTATACTGATATGACACTCTCTAAGGTTCTTATATATGTTTTTTATGACAGTACGTGCAGAATAATTAGTAACCTACCTCGCGACATAGCCTTTGCAACCCAGCATCATGGGCTTGCTGATTTGCAGTCCGCTCATCTACAGCTGTCAGAGAAATACAGTGATATTTAGCCATACCTATCCATAGTATACGCAAGCTAGGCAATTATTAACTACTTAGTAGAATGAATACTTACTCAGTACTGGGGCATTAGACATCTGCCAAGATTTCTGGATCCACTGTTCCAGTACATCCCCCCTCCACCACTTCAGGCCAGCATGGTGGTGCCTGACCTTCTCACCAGTCCGGGATATACCTGTGGCACTGGTGACGTCACAGGGAGACTGTCCCAGGCCTCCGTTTTATACTGTGAACCCTGGTACTGGCCCTGCAGTAGTCTCTGCTCATGGTGTTTTACCAGGAGACATACCATGATTTGTGACTCCTGAATGCCCCAGCGCTTCACTCTAAATTGAGTGCCTTCACCCACTCCAGCAATTCTACCTGCCCTAGGAAGCTATAACCAGTTATGGGAAGTATTCCTGCCTGTGGGGTTTAAATACAGCCAATTTCCTGCACTTTTCAGTGACTGGCTGGTTTTGAATAGGCTAAGCTATAGGCACACCTACTTACCTAAGGTTGGCAGTGCTTAAAGAGGTATACCAATAGGTAGATTGAATTGGCTGCCCTACACATTGCTTACACTTACTAAGCTGAGCTGTGCAGCACTTAGCATTGCTTAATAGTCAATTAGCATTATATTTGCTTTTTGGCAGTGCTTTATTATTCATTACAGGTTATATATGTGTCTGGTATCCATGATTCATGTGTACATACACTGTATGGGGTCCTGGGGACTTCTACACTTTATTACAATAACACCTCACATCTGTGCTTACTGCAGTACTCCAGTTCACATATTTATGTGATGTAGCTGGGTATACAGCATAAGGCTGTATAGAAAGTCCTTTCACATGTTCAGCTTGTTTTCCTATGGTGAGGTTTGTTTATTAAAACCTCAATCTTATGTACTGTTGTGCTGGCTTAGTGGTTAAGTACTGTGACTGAAGAGTACAGGGTCCTGGGTTCACTACCTGCAAAGCCTGGTTATGTTTTCCTGCCCAGAATGGTGGCTGATGCATACTGAGTGATCAAGGCACTTTTGAGCACTTGTAAGCAGGTTTGCGCAGCTTTGCGCAAGGGTAAGCAATTATAACCTCCAGTTACATATGCTTACAGAGGGTTAGCTTCGATCTTGCTTCACCTGTGTGTGCATTGCTTACTCCCATGCAAATGGCCTTAAACCCACTTACTAGTGCTTAAGTGTGCTTACTTCTGCTTATTACTGCTTACTAGTGCTACATTTTAGACAGTAATAGTGTAATGGTTCTTTGGGAGGTGGGAAATTTGAAGAAATGTATGGAGTTATCATTCATTACACAACTTACCTTCCATTTGTATCTGTAATACTGTGTGGGTCATGTGGCTATCTGTGGACTTTGCAACATTATGACACTGACTCCTCACATCTACATTAAATGCAGTATTGCAGTTCAGAAATATATGTTATTTATTAGGTTATGCAATAAAAATATTTATCATAAAAAGTGATTTGGAAGGGAACATGGGATGTACTGCATTGGGGCTTGAACCGGGAATGACTGCTTGTAAGGCAAATGTTCTGCCCAATATACTATTACTGTACTGCTTCAATTGCCTATATCTTGCTTTTTATCCTCTTTCTGCTATTTAACCTGTATTAACCATAGCTAAGTGATGGGCAAACCCACGCACCTACGGTTAAACTTTGTCTGTTTTATTAAAAAAAGTTTTATTTTTGTTCTTCAGTATTGCTTTTCTACATGTGGGGGGATGTCCTTGGGGATATACACACATCTATGAGCGGTCTCACTCATTGTTTACTCTCATTCTGCAGTTCTTCATTGCAGGGGCGTGTATATTGTGAGAGCTCTGATGTCAGACATGCCTCCCTGCACTCGTCCATGCTCCATGTAGGATTAGGAGCTCAGGCAGCACGTCTTCATTAATATGCATGGCGCGCTGCAGTCAGACTTCTAAACAGCCAATTCCGTGCATGACTACCTTAGTCATGCATGGAAGGATAGTGAATCTGGGGATCTATTTATGATGAATATGATAGTCTTTTATATGAAAACCAGAATGGGAGTGTAAACTTTGGGTATATATGGCTGTAATTGCTATAGGGTCTTTGAGGGGTGGGGACTTACTGTTTAATAGTCCAGGTTATCATCAGGCATGTAGGAATTGGCCTTGCAGAAATCTCTAAAGGCTGCTTGGGTGGTTGTTTCCTAAGACTAGAGCTGCACCATACATAAGACAGTACAATGATCTGATTTAATCAGTCAGGGTGTGGCAATGAGGAAAGAGAATATAGGGATTTTAGCTGTGAGAAAAACATTAAGTGTGATAATCCCTCAAATAGGGGAAAAGGTACAATTTGATCAAGGAAGTTTGCAATGATAATGTCAAGGAAATATTGAACATATTTGTTTGTAGAAGTGTAGGTGTGCCAATTTATGGAGTAGGTATTTGAAGGTCCTTTAAAAAGATGGTGTTTGAGTTAGTAGAGAAGGAGTCTATTTAATTATGATATGTTTTGCGACTGCTGGTGTCATGCATAGGGCACTATAGTTGGTAAGGAAGTGGTTTGAAATTTTGTTTACTAGTAATTAAAATATGAAGGCATTTGAGTTGATTTCTATGGTTGACTGATCAGAGATGATGATATTTCAGATAAAGACAGACGTGTCACTACCAGTGTTACTGCTGTCTACACTTGTGGGCCTAGGAAGAATTTTAGCAGACATGACAGTCAAGTAGAGAGTACTGTCACTATTCTGTAACTTGGTTTCAGTGATAACACAAACATCTATGAGTTCCAGAGAGAGGAAGGCCTTGAGATAGGATATTTTCTTAACTGGGCTCCTTGTGCTGAATAGTACTACATTGAAATTTGCCAGATTAGAATTTGTATTTATTAGGTCAGTAGCCTGACTAGGCCAACATTCCTAAAAGTGGCATTATGGTGTATCGTCAGTATTATAGGTTCATAGGTGTGTACTAGGCTAATGGCCTTGGAGCCTTTACAAGCCTAGCCCATAGGATTACCCTGGCATCATACCACCCAACCTTAGTTCCCAGTGCCTCTGTCAAGTAGAGCCACTGGAGTGATCCCTGGGGTGAATTTTCTATTTCCCATCCACTCATCAAGATTTCTCTTGAAGAGGACCATTGAGGTGCTTTGTTTGACATATATGGGAAGTCTATTCCATAGCATGAGCAGTCTCTGGGTTATGAACCTGTCCCTCCAGCACGTTCTGTTGATTGTGGTAATGAGGTTGAGGTCTCTGGAGTGTGTGGTGTGGAGAGACTGGGATTTCTTTAGATGTAGCATTTCGAACAGAGTTGGGTCAAACATGGCTTTGTAAGTCAAGCAGAGATCACCTCTAAGTAGGTGATATGAGACAGAGAATCACTGGAGATTTTTGAGTCTGTCCATATAGGACAAGCGTTTAAGGCCTAGAATCCTCTTTGTGAGGTTCTTTTGTGGCCTCCCCAGTTGTTGCAGGTGTCTAGTGAGGTACATGCCAAATGGGGCATTGTAATCGATGATTGGCCTAATGAGGGAAGAGTAGAGGGAAGAGTAGAGGGAGACAAAGACCTCTTTCTTCCTGGATGCAAAACCCTTAGTAATGAGATGTGCCATATAGAAGGACTTTCTGACAACAGTGGCAATGTGGTGGTCGAAAGAGAGGTTGCCGTCAACCTGTGTTCCCAGATCTCTTATAACACTTTCTGTGTTCAATGGACTAGCATCGATGTGGTAATTCATGGGAACTGGGTTTTTCCCAAAGGGGATGATGACACATTTTTTGCCATTGAGCTTAAGGCCATGGTTCTGACACCAGTCGTTGGTCTCAGTGAGGCCTTTCTGTAGGATGTCAACATCACTTGGGGAGTTAATAATAGCTCCCAACTTGCAATCGTCTGTGAACTTTGTCAGCCAGAGTCCCTTCATGTTGGCCTGGACTTCAGAGAAGTAGATACCAAACAGGAGAGGACCCAGGACTGAAACCTGTGGGACTCCGCTCATGACTGGTCAGCAGTCTGACTTGGAGTCGGCTACATTCACACTGTGGGTTCTATCTGTGAGCCAGTTTGCAACCCACCTAGTGATATAGGGGTTGATGCCTAGTTTATTGAGTTTTTCTATGATTCCTGAGTGGGGAATGGTGTCAAAGGCCTTGGCCAGATCAAGGTAGGCTGTGTGAACCACTTTGCCTTCATCCACATCTCTGGTGACTGACTCAAAGAAGTCAACCTAGTTGAGCAGGCATGATCTACCCTTCACAAAACCAAACCGTGTGAGATCCAGAGTTTGAAGATTTCCTATATCCTTGTTTATTAGGTCCATAATGATGCATTCTATAGATTTGCATATCAGACTCATTAGGCTAATGGGACGATAGTTCCCATTGTCTGTAGTCACTCCTCCTTTGTGGAGAGGGATGACTGTAGCAGTGTGCCATTTAGTAGGGACAAAGCCTGAGGTGAGGCTGTGATTGAACATGGCACACAAGTGGGATGCCAGTTCATTCTGTAGTTCATGTAGAACACAGCCAGGGATATTATCAGGTCCCATAGAAGCTGTATTCTTGGACTTGGACAGTGCTGTTTTAACCTGTGCAGCAGTAATACTGGGTGCTTGGCAATCTACTGTTAATGTGCTAGATCTTTTGGGAGGGAAGAGAGGGGTAAAATTGCACTGAATCAGTTGGCCAGTATATTGGCAATATCTGTTGGCTCGGTATAGGAGGTACCATTGTGCAGTAGCTCAGAGCAAATCTGGGTATTGTCATGGAGATTCCTTACATAACTATAGAAGGCCTTGTGGTTGTCTTTACTATTGCCACAATTCTGTTTTTATAGCTAGCTTTAGAGGACTTGATGAGGGATCCCAACTTTTTGTTGAGGCTGATAAGGGAGTTTTTCCAGTCTTGGGATTTCATCTTATTCTGTATCAGTTTCCTCCTTCTGTTGTAGAGTTTGTTTATGGCAGGGGACCACCAGATTGTCTTCCTATTTTTGGAGGAGAGCATCTTAGTTCTATTGGGTATGGCGAGATCCATGCCTTTGTGTATGTGTTCGTACAGTGCATTGTTGTATGATTTGGCAGTCATGCAACTGCTCTCCATTTGCATGGGTGCCTTGAAGTTAGCCACTTGTGTTTTTAGAAGCCCAAAGTTAGCTTTGGAGAAGTTTTTCATGGTGGTTACCTTTGTGTGTGTGTGTGTGGGGGGGGGGGTAGGAGGGATGTGGATTTCCAAGGTGATTAGTTTGTAGTTGGATCTAACCAGGGAGGAGTTAACTACTGGTATAAAGCAGCGGTCACCCATGTTAGTAATGACCAGGTCAAGGATGTTGCTACCTTTAGTGGGAGTAAGAACGAACTGGTCCAAGGCATTGGAATTAATGAATTTCAGGAAACGTTGGGCAAGTGTATTGGTACATGAGTAGTTTTCCCAGTTAATGGATGGGTAGTTGAAGTCGCCCAGTATGAGAGTGTTAGGTTGGACCCTAATATTCTCCAGGGTGGTTAGGAACGTGGAGTGTGAGTCTTGGGACATGGTTGGGGACTTATAACAGGCTACAACCTGAATTGCTGTCTTACCTAATGTTAGGTGCACCTGAAGTATCTCCGATGTGTTATGTTGGGTTACCAGTCTGGAGGTGTGTGCATACTTTATGAATATGGAAACACCGCCACCTTTGGAGCTTCGGTCCAAGTTCTGCAGCTGAAAGGTGTGGAATGAGTTATAGCCTGGTAGTGCAGAGGTGCTTTCTGCTGCCTTGAGCCAGGTCTGTGTTACAGCATAAATGTTGATGTTCTCCATTTTAAGGAGTGCTATGCAAAAGCCCCAATGAGAAAGCTGCAGGCCATTGGTGGTGAAACAGTTGTGACTGACTTTAAGTGAAAGGGAAGTAGGACAAACACAGAATTACATAGACCCTTAAGTCTACTTTCATGCTGTGGAAAAATAATGGAGAAGGTAATCTTGGATAAGTTATTGTCAGAACTGGATAGGTTGGGACTTGAAACCATATATCAGTATGCATATGTTGAAAATAGCTCTATTACCACGTGTAATATGATGCTCTATAACAATATAATAATAGCTATGAATAAAAAATTGTGCTGTGATGTGATTTATATAGATTTAACTTCAGCATTTGACAGGGTCATACACAAAACACTGATCAATAAATTAGTACAACTAGGTATTGATGTACTGTTGATAATATGGAAAGCTGCATGGCGTACAAATAGGACATGGCAAGTACCACACACCAGCTAGACAGGTGAAATCCTTGGTTACAGTCAAGGTGTCCCACAGGGCTCTGTCCTAGGCCCTTACTTGTTTAGATTGTATCTTTCAGACCTTACTTTTTCATCTGAGGTTTCTACAGTGTATATGCTGATGACCTGAAATTGGGTAAACTGATTACAAGTGTTACAGATAAGGCATATCTGCAAAATAATTTGACTAACTTGATCATTTGGGCACAGGAGAATAATATGTTGAAAAATACATAAAAAAACTAAGCATATGAGATTTGGGAGACATAAACTGTAAGGTGAATATTTAATACAGCACATAGTGATTGAAACTGTAGACTCATTTAAGGACCTGGGTTTATGGGTAGATTCAGCTATAAGCTTTTCTAATTATATCAACCAGTCGGCTAATGATAGTTGTAGAACTATTGGTTGTATAAAAAGATTTATAAAGTCTAGGAAATCAAACATAATGAAGTCATTGTTTGTTAGTTACTTTAGACCGAAACTTGAGTATGGAATAACAATATGGAAACCCTGTAGGAAAACAAGCATGAGTAAACTGGAAATGAGTACAGCGGAAATATACCAAGGGCACCCATGGATGTGAAAATCTAAGTTATTATGAAAGACTAAAATACCTGAACTTGTACAGAGTATCTTACAGATATTTAAAAGGAGATCTTATTCAGGTATATAGGGCATTTAGGGACAACTACCTCTGGGAATGTTAGGGTTATCAAAAAGTACTAGAGAATCATCAGATAACCTATGTAGAAGATTCTATAGGAATGAGAAGTGTACTAATTGGTTCTCTGACAGAGTAGCTGATGCTTGGAACAGACTACCAAATTACATTAAAGCAAGTACTAGCTTAGATATTTTTAAGAACAGCCTGGACATTTATTATGGGAACAAGTGTTTTGGTATATTGGCAATCTAGAAGGGCACCTGTGCTTGAAACATTTGTATGTATGTAAGTCTGTTTCCAGTGTTAAAAACATACTTAGAGAGGTCCATCATTTTCCTGTTTATGTAGTCTAAGGGAGTTCATCAGAAGTCATTCACACCCTCACACCCTCACAAACAATGGCTTTGTCACAGTCATACTTGGAATGAAGGCATTTGAGTGCCATGGTGACTTACAGGATTCTCTCACCTGATAGATTGACTGTTACTATGTCTACATCTGCCTGTTGGTTGGAGTAGCAGTGTGCCAAACTGTGGAATCACATATATCAAGTAAACTATCATGGTGAATGGGCTGTTTTTGTAGGCTTAATGGCTTGGCCAAACCTCTCTGATGACTTCTGCATGTGGTCATGATGGACAACACTACATGTGGTATGGAAAGAGTTTTAAGTCTATTGCTAAGATTTGGCTTTCAAGAACATGGTTTTGCAACTGACTCTTTTTTTTTTTGTCTTACTTGATATAGGCATTACGTTATTATGGGCATTAAAAACCACTCTGAGTGAAATATTTGACTCCAGTAATAAGTAATATGCATTTACATCTCAAACATATGTCTTCCTTCTCTTTTAATAGCAAATGGTTTTCAATAAGCATGTGGCAGTTGGTACACTGCCTCAGGGTACAGAGTGCTAGAAGGTTGGCAACAGATAGCCAGCTGTTATACAGACAGACAGAACAGAAAGCCATAGAATGGATCCATGTTTATTGTAGAACTACCATATGACATACATTATTTAATGTTATGGAATTTTATGGTACTTAACATCTATCTACCTATTAAACTGTTTATCTATCTATCAATATCTATCTATCTATCTATCTATCTATCTATCTATCTATCTATCTATCTATCTATCTGTATATAGAGGGGGGGGGATGAAAGACTGAAACACACACACACACACACACACACACACACACACACACACACACACACACACACACACACACACGCGCACACACACACACACCCACATTTATGTACAAAATTAGTTTCTTTCCTAAATGTCAAAAGGCTTTGCTCTGCTTCAAGGATCTAAAATGCATAGAGAAGCACAAAATAATCCAACACTGAATAACACCTGTTCAGTATTTAGTTTTAGAGAAGTAAACTCTTCATAACTACACACTATGTGAAATATGAACCCTCCAATGCAAATCAGTTTCCCTTTTATAACATCATCACTGCTTATGTAAAAATATAGCAAAAACAACGTTAAGCAACTTATGATGGCAGGAAAAAACATTTTTTTTAGGAAATATTATATTCACAGTACAACAGAGACATTGTTGTTTCCAGTAATATTAAAAGAAAGCAATAATGCCTGACAAGGTAATTTCTGATAGAGGTTGTATTTTAGATCCAAAATATATATTATGCAAATATTCAATAATGTTTACACACATACAAACACATACACACACACAGACATACATGAACACATAAACACACACACACATACAAAGTTACATATGCACACATACAAAGGGATGCAGAGACAGAGAGACACCCTCTCTCACATATACAGGTGGATGCAAGCACACACAGATACACACACACACACACACACACACACACACACACACACACACACACACACACACACACACACACTACAGAGAGTCATATACACAAACAGATGCATTGTCACAGACAGACTCACAAAGAAAGATACACACAGATATAGAGACACAGAGGCTCAGACAGATTTACTCAGATGTTCGCAAAACACATACACACACACACACACACACACACACACACACACACACACACACACACACACACACACACACACACACACATACACACACGCACACATGCACACACACACACACACACACACACACACACACACACACACACACACACACATGCACAGACGTGCACACTCACAACTATGGTCGATTTAGAGTGTCTAGTCAACCTATTGCATGTCTTTGGAATGTAGGAAGAAACCAGAGCACCTGGAGAAAACCCATGTTAACACAAGGAGAACATGCGGACTCTGCACAGAATGCACCCCAGCCAAGAAGTGAACCAGAGAAGCTTTTGTCGTGATGATGAACTTGTATCCCTTCCTAGGATGGATCTCTATATTACATCCCTGCTTGTCAGGCTTGGCACCAATTCCCAGTGATCTTTTACAGGATATACCAAGTATTTGAGAGTGGATAAATAAATGAATTAGTGTTGTCACATTTGACTTGCTTTATGTTATTACCCTTTACACTCTCCTCCATAGCATGTGTAAGACTAAGAAGAGTACACATGCTGCTTTTTCAAGTACCAAAATAAGTAATTACAGCATCTGCTTGTTTCTCTAAATAAATATATATATTTTTTTTCATTTACACTCTAAGAGATCACTTTAAAAATTCAGACCAAAAATGTTTTAGTGCTGCCTTTAATTATTAGTGGCATTCTTTTGTAACATTTTCAGGAAACTAAGTCTGATTTCTTTTGTTTTCAGGCAATAAATAATGGGGTTCATCAGTGGTGGAAATATGTTCTGGAAGACACCCACAAGTACAGATAAGCTGAGATAACTGTCTCTAATTTGATATGACAATAATATCCCACCTTGTACACAGATAAATACAAAAATGACAATAAGGTGACTTACACAAGTTGAGAATGCCTTCTGATGTCCCCCAGGAGAAGCCACTTTGGTTACTGTTACAAGGATTTTCATGTAAGTAAGGGCGATAAAACACATTACAATACACATAATTACCAGAACCAAGGTTACAGTTATTAGAGAATATGTGCTAACATCAATACAGGACAATATTATTATTGATAAATGCTCACAGAAATAATAGACAATTTTATTTGGTCCACAAAATGGTAAGGTAAAGACTGTCCATGTATGGCCAACACCAACCAATATTCCTGGCACCCAACAGGAAACAGCGAGTCTGGATGCATGTCCATTGGACATTACTGTAGGATAATACAATGGATTACAGATTGCTTGGTACCGGTCATAAGCCATGACTGCCAACATAAAACACTCTGTAACATTGAAACATATAAATAATCCCATTTGCACTATACAGGATTTAAATTCAATGTAACTGTCATTCCATAGTAACTGGTGCATTACCTGAGGGACTGTTACTGAAGTTAAGCAGATATCCAACACAGCTAGATTGCAAATAAACAGGTACATTGGTGAGTGTAGGTGAACATTTTGTTTAATAATTAGGAGAAATACTATATTTCCTAGGAGTGTCATGATGTAAATTAGAAGAAAAAACATGAAAACAGTTATCCGAAACTGTGAGTTCTGTAGTCCATCAAAACCAGTAATTATAAAATGTGATATCAGAAAGTCTGATTGGTTTTTCTGTGCCATGGTGGGTGAATTGCATTCCCCGATTCACTAGGACAACTAGAACAGATGAAATAATATGACATTAAGTTAAAAATTTGTTTTAATGTTTGTACGTTAAGATAGCAATGAGAATTAGGCTTTCCTTATAAAACATCTCAACAAGCACTCTTGAGGAAGTACTTATTCATTACAACTGATCACACTATACAGTTCCCATGTAGATAAAAATAAAAAACCTTTTTCTTGAAAGTAGTAAATCCACTTCCACCACCATGCGGGTATTTTAAGCCTTTCCATACCACATGAACTTTAATTTCTCTATAACATAGCAGCAGGGAAGGGAATGAATTCCTTAAATTAGTGCACAGTGGTCTCACACAATTAGCAATAATGTTATCACACAGAAGCCAAGATACAAACAGGAAATCTATCACTTCTGAATAGGAAGTGAGTACTTAATCCAGTATACATCATGCACATCATGCAAATGTCACTTCTGAATAGGAAGTAAGTACTTAATCCAGTATACATCATGCACATCATGCAAATGTCACTTCTGAATAGGAAGTAAGTACTTAATCCAGTATACATCATGCACATCATGCAAATGTCACTTCTGAATAGGAAGTGAGTACTTAATCCAGTATACATCATGCACATCATGCAAATGTCACTTCTGAATAGGAAGTAAGTACTTAATCCAGTATACATCATGCACATCATGCAAATGTCACTTCTGAATAGGAAGTAAGTACTTAATCCAGTATACATCATGCACATCATGCAAATGTCACTTCTGAATAGGAAGTAAGTACTTAATCCAGTATACATCATGCACATCATGCAAATGTCACTTCTGAATAGGAAGTGAGTACTTAATCCAGTATACATCATGCACATCATGCAAATGTCACTTCTGAATAGGAAGTAAGTACTTAATCCAGTATACATCATGCACATCATGCAAATGTCACTTCTGAATAGGAAGTAAGTACTTAATCCAGGCTACATCATGCACATCATGCAAATGTCACTTCTGAATAGGAAGTGAGTACTTAATCCAGGCTACATCATGCACATCATGCAAATGTCACTTCTGAATAGGAAGTACTTAATCCAGTATACATCATGCACATCATGCAAATGTCACTTCTGAATAGGAAGTAAGTACTTAATCCAGTATACATCATGCACATCATGCAAATGTCACTTCTGAATAGGAAGTGAGTACTTAATCCAGTATACATCATGCACATCATGCAAATGTCACTTCTGAATAGGAAGTGAGTACTTAATCCAGTATACATCATGCACATCATGCAAATGTCACTTCTGAATAGGAGTAAGTACTTAATCCAGTATACATCATGCACATGCAAATGTCACTTCTGAATAGAAGTGAGTACTTAATCCAGTATACATCATGCACATCATGCAAATGTCACTTCTGAATAGGAAGTGAGTACTTAATCCAGTATACATCATGCACATCATGCAAATGTCACTTCTGAATAGGAAGTAAGTACTTAATCCAGTATACATCATGCACATCATGCAAATGTCACTTCTGAATAGGAAGTGAGTACTTAATCCAGTATACATCATGCACATCATGCAAATGTCACTTCTGAATAGGAAGTGAGTACTTAATCCAGTATACATCATGCACATCATGCAAATGTCACTTCTGAATAGGAAATAAGTACTTAATCCAGTATACATCATGCACATCATGCAAATGTCACTTCTGAATAGGAAGTAAGTACTTAATCCAGTATACATCATGCACATCATGCAAATGTAGGACTAGTGTGAATTACTTTCTTTAATTTCTTGTTCTGTTTTCTTACAGGGATTTCTTCTGCCATAACTACAGGCTTTAATTTTACTGAGTCATCAGCCTCTAGTTGCTAAAGTGATGCAGCTGTGGTTACCTGAACTAAAGCAAAATGTTTCTGAAATTATCTGATTTTCAATTGTTCGGAATGCAAATTATGCAACATTTTTGCAGCTAAGTACTTTTATTTCAAGAGTTTTAGTCTAATTATGTCAAGGGCTTGCAAGATACACCAGACACACACACGGAGACACACAGACACATAAGCGCATGCACACACACACACACACACACACACACACACACACACACACACACGCACACATGCATGCATGCACGCGCGCGCACACACATGCGTGCGCGTACATATACATGCGCACAAGCACACATATGCATACACACAAACTGAAGCACACATACTTGGCTTGATATATATTTCTCATTTTAGCATTTTCTGTCTTGCTGTTCTGAAAGTTGCAGTTATGTTGCTTGGAATTTTGACCAGAACCATACACGCATTCACACTTAGAAAAACACATAGCATGCAGATACTGTAGCACTGGGGTTTGGAGGGATGACTAAAACCCAGGTGACTCAGGTCTGATTAGGGAACCTGACCATGGAGGTGTTGACTGCAGGGATGTAGAATGGCAGTATTCTTGCCATTTTATCCATAATGGGTGGCAGAGATGGAGTTTACAGTTAAAGGATATCAGTAGTTGATTAGGCACAATGACACCATTCTCAAGTTGTGTGCATATGTAATGTACATTGGAAAAGTAGCCATGACAATCAAAAAAAAGCCATAGACAGCTGTCAGGTATGCAAACTACAAGGCTGCTTTGATCTCTTCTTTACACACTTCAAGTGGCTGCTCAAACATTGGTCTTCCATGTCTGAAATGGCAAGTCACACAAGTGTCTGGGAGGGTGGAGCAGAGACAAGGAGGGGCTCTGGGATATGGCTCACATCACAGACCTGAGACAGAAAACAAATAAAGTGAAAAAGGAACATAAAAACACTCAGAAATACTTTTCTGGTAAGCTACTCTCTTCACATCAGTTCACAGAAATTAAATGCTGCTGTTCAACAAATGAATATTTGCAATTCTGTCAAATAATAATTGAATATGTTTATGTGATTATGGTTATAATCAGCTCCTTTGCTTCATGGGAACACCCTCCAAAATGCTTAACTTTTTCCTTCTTGTTTCTAGAATCATTCAAGGATGTGCTTTACTTCAAACAATTACAAAACTGACTAGCAGCAGGGCACTGGGCCTTATATAAGCCTGTTTGTAGTACCTTAAATGGACAGGCCTCCAGTTACTATGCTATATGATTTCTCTAGTGTGTAATTATCAGTCTGAGCTTCAGCAGTGGGGCTGTATGCCTGGGATAGGCCATCTGGCTTCAAGTGGCTTTGACCTAGCTAATGCATTGTTTTAAAATAAAAGGGCTGTATGGTCAGTGTCCACCCAGATTACTTCAGGTTGATATATTTTTGTATGTATAGACAATGAAGTGGGGCATGGACTGTCTTAACCATTAAGACCCTGTGGTGAGGTCCACTTCATTGCTGACCAGTCTCTTTCAATAGCTGAGCTTTATTCATCTTTATATTATACAGCAGATGGAGTGTTGATCCCCATTTGTAACATGTAATAAGGCTTCACCTATGTCCAGATTAATGACATCTGTGTGCATTAAGAACTACTATGAAAGTTCAGTGACATGGTCTGAGCACAGTACATTATTTAGGTACCTAAAGGCTTATTTAAATTCCTTTTTTCTATTTCACCATCAGTGCAGCCATACCTCTGGTCAAGTCACTCAGGCTGCAAGGTATACGGGTAAAATCTGGAACAAATTTGTGATAGGAACTACCCTGGCTAAAAAAAGCTCTGACTTGCTTTTCTGCAATTGATTCAATTTTTTCAGTCTGTGGTTTCACTGTAAAAACACCAAACAAGGAAAGTGGATCTTAAAACATACTTTATTAAGTCCTCTCGTATCTCAACAATATCTTTAGAGAAGTTTCAAAAAAGTCACACACAAAAGCCAAGCTAACAAAAACACTCACCAAGTAAGCAATCAAATAACCAGTCTATTATATTAGAAATTTCCAATTACACTCCATAGTCAACCCACAAGTCTCAATGTATTATATTTTAAAATATATATAAATTATTAATATAAAACTGTTTTTCAAATTCATACTTTCTTAAATATTTACTTTGATTTGTTCAAAAAGCATAGCTCTGATCTATAATTACAATCATGACATTCTTTAAAGTCCACTGTCACAAGGCTTTCCATCCATCCATCCATCCATTCATCCATCCATCCATCCATCCACCCATCCACCCTTCCATCCATCCATCCATCCATCAATCCATGCATCCATCCATCCATCCATCCATCCACCCATCCATCCATCCATCCATCCATCCACCCATCCACCCTTCCATCCATCCATCCATCCATCCATCCATCCATCCATCCATCCATCCATCCATCCATCCATCCATCCATCCATCCATCCATCCATGCATGCATCCATCCATCCATCCATCCATCCATCCATCCATCCATCCATCCATCCATCCATCCATCCATCCACAGCTCCTTTTTTCCATTTTTACAAATGAGGTTGGGTTGTCACTTCAACAGTGATAATCATCTAGAGTCAAGGTTTAAACCACCAGGTGGCTGGCCATTTTTACCAATATTAACATCTCCTTACATTTTGCTGCAAATTAATTCTCAATGTTTTCTTTGTTTCACCTGTGTATACCACATTATAAGGGCATTTAAGGCCATACAATACTCCCTCTCTCTCTCTCTCTCTCTCTGCAGGACAAGTATATCCATCGCATCCATGTAATCTCACCTTATTTATTCTCTCACGAGTATTGCATATATATACACCATCAAACATGACAAGGAGCACACTGGAAAGTACCCTGTTAGTTATAAAGTTACTATATATCCCTTCACCAGGATGTTCATAATAACTATGATTAAATGTATTACCTATATAGTTCCCCCCTTTTAAAAGAAATGTGGGGATTCCTCTGAACTCTATAATTAAAAAAAATATCTTGTATTAATAACTTACAAGATCTATTAACCCATTCTATAACTTTTTCAGAACAAAATATTATAGACTGTCATAAAATACATTTTTTGTTTATTCTAATGTAGATACATTTTTGATTTTTTTATTAATTTCCTGAAGTAAGCTACTGGAGATCTTGTACTTCTATATACTAGCAACTTGAAAATAAGATTTCATGACTTGGATCTCACTATAAACCTGTACTAACAAACACTGTAATTTTATTTTAGTTTCTTTAAAAAATAAGTGCATTCACTATAAAGCTATCACAACCTCAGTGAAGACAATAAGGGAGGCAGAAGACCGCTGGCACCATACACTTATTTACCATTGACTGTTATGTTTCCATGCACACTAGTTTTTATTTATTTAATTAATAATACTTTATAAATTTAAATAAAAACATACTGTACTCCAACATGTAAATGATGGAATACTCTCGGTATTAATTTTAAACCATATTTCAGAGCAGTGATCTGATAGTCTATCAATTCATATCTAGATATATTAACTGCAGAAATAATCTCTTTGTTCAAATAAAGTCAGGGTGTACCTGCTGAAATATTACTTTGCCAAACTGCACCTTATTGCCTTCTCATCTCTTATTCTGATGACATTGCTGGAATTTATTCAAATTATTATTTATTCCATTATGTCCCTATTTCTGTTTCTCCCACGGAACCACATTTCTCCCTAACATTTTACCATATTATTATTTATTTGTTGTTCTTGATTTAAGTAAAGCTGGAAGCTCAGGGCTGTTCAAGAAACATTTACAAATACTCAGCAGCAGAAACACAGAATGGAATGAATCAGAAAAAATGCTAAGCTTGTGAGTTCATGCTCATGTTCATCTTTGTTATACTGCTTGTTTCATCACTCATTCCCTCCAGTGGAGCTCTTTTCAGTTTACACTCTAACTCCCAGTGGGTGTGGCCTGAGCCTTTTAAGAAATTGTTATCCCCTCACAGTTCAAACAATGTCCATATCTGAACCATAAGTGTTAAAAAGAAAATTGTAAATGAGAAACTATACAGCACACATTCCCCAGGATTCACGAAGCCTCCGTGTAAGAGTTATACGGAGTGATGTCAGCATGCTCTGCATATTCAGGAGAGCATGCTGAATCACACCTAAGTCTAACACGGTCCGTGTAAGACAGTAGGGGGCGTGTCCGTAGGCTGAGCCCTGCAAGCGGACACGCCCCCAGAAGTCTAAAAGTGCCCAAAGTAGACACCCACAACAGAGTCCACGGAAATGTGAATAAACACAACACAACACATGCCCCTACAGACCATAAACATATAAAAGAAATATAAATGAACATGTCATATTTTTTTAAATTGTAAAGATGTTTAACCGTGAGTGCGCTCGTTTGCGTGGGCGTGCCCGTAGCGCAGCTACAGTTAGCAGTCAATGGGAAAGCATATAAGAACTAAATATGCAAAATAAGCCAGGAAGCAATAGCGTAGCGGTAGAGATGCCGGCTGCAGAGCAGGCATTCATGGTTCGAGCCCCCACAACACAAATTTTATTTTTTATGCAAAATAAGCAGGAAACAAGTCCCTGACACATATGTAGACATAAAACCAGAATATATGTAAAATGCAATGAAATATCCCATTTATATTGAATAAATGTGAGCTAAGAAATGAATATAAACTGCCAGATGTGCCCATAGCTGAGCTACAGTACAACAGAGTGAGTGTATGTGCCCGTAGATAAGCATTGGTCCAACTGGTGCAAACTGAGTGCCCGTAGCTGAGCAGTGGTTTACCATGCTAAATATATGTGCTCCTAACTGAGCTGAGCGGAATATGTGTGCCGATAGCCAAATGAGGCTTAAACCAGCGTACCCCGTTTGCGAGCTGCGCACCGCAAACAAGCTAACCGACGGGCAACGGTGAGCAAGCCGTATCCAAAATGCCTTTACACAGACACACCCCTCAACATGTCTAGACAGTCATGAAAAATAAAAAGCAGTGACCAGGTTCGAACCCAGGATACTATACACCATAGTCAAGGTACAGAACCACTAAGCCATGACAGCAGTACCTAGAAATGCAATAATAGCTCATATATAGGAATGAATACAAACTACAGCATGACAATGCAGGTTTACTGAAGTTGATACAATTCCAAACTGGCCAATCACAGATATGTGCGGGAAAAACGGACTATATAAGCCCCATAGGCGGGAATACACAGCATAAACGATTGTAGAACAGACCTGCAGGCAGAATGTCAGGTGTAGGTGAGGGTAGTCGCGCAGAGGTGGGGTGTTGAGGAGTCCAGGTACATGGCCTGGCTCCTAGTCCACAACCATGAGGCCCAACTCATGCAGGGCCAGGTCCTCTGGGGAGCGTGCAGGGCTGAGGCGTGGGACCAGTTGGCTCATGAACTCACCAGTGCCACAGGAATTCCAAGGACAGGTGAGCAGGTCCGTCACCACCATGCGGACCTGAAGAGACGCAAGCAGGACCAACTGAACCTTTGGATCCAGGAGGCCCGGCAATCACCCAACGCCCCACCACTGAGTAAGTAACAATTAATTATGTATGTAGAAAGTTAAACTACCTGAAATTATGGAGATGTGTATTCCAATATTACTTAATTTATATTACAGCTGCAGGTGTCCGTTCTGCGAACCGCAGAGCCTATGCCAATAGGCTGGTGCGCTTGCACCACCAGGCAGGTCAGTAATCCACTACTAGTAACTGTAAAGATATATAAATGTATGACAGTCAGCAAAAGAGTGCAGTGTAGCCAGGAAGGAATTAAATCTGCAAGTAAAAGTGTGAAAGTGTATGTAAGTATTGCCTGATTACAACAGTTCACAGCCTGTAAGTGTAAACTAAACATGACACTGTCCAACATATATTTTTGAGTAAAACTGCCCTGCCTGTAAGAAAATAGTACACAACCTGCAGCAGCATGTAAAGTATAGCTGCAGAAGAGGATGAAATCACATGTGTGAAATATATCCCTGTGGAAATACTGAAACATGACAGAAGTGAGACTGCTGGAAAGAACTGTAATAACTGTTGTTAAAACATGTCAATAAAGCCTAGAAGTACCAGTCTGAATAGTAACATGAAAGCAAGTGAGAGAGTGTGAGAAAGTGTCAGGAATACAGCAATACAGTAGTTATAACCCCTGAATAAACCATACTGCAGTTAGGACAGAATTAAATGCATGTGAGACTCAGAACCAAACAGCAAAATCTGTTCAAAGTGTTGCTGCATGTGGAATGTGTACACCAACATCTGGATATGTTTCTCCCAGTCTGAAATACGCAGATAGGATGATTGTCTGATATACCAAACATCCACACTTGTCCACAAGTATATCAAGCACAGGTAACAGGATGATGTATCTGAACAAAGCTCGATATGAATGTGTATGAACAGCAATAAAATGTAGATTGATGTTGCAGTAACAGTTCCATCTGCAAGGTTAAGTAGTTAACATATAGGACACTGTAGTTAGAACAGTAGTGTGTATATAACTGTAGCTATTAGAAATGTACAGCATATGTATTTGTATTCGAAGGTGTTAATATTACTTTATTTACCCCACCCTCTAACCACCTATAACCCATTCCACGTGAAAATGGTATGTGCAATCACAATTACCACCCCTGGACGTCTGTCCTGTTGGGTCATATATATTTGCATGTCTGTTGATGCATCCGCCCTGTTCATACATCCACACCTGATGGCCTGCTGCCATCAATCAACCCTGCATGTTGTTGGACTGTGTATTACTGTTCAAATTATGCATGTGTTATGCACGCTGTTCAATGGTGTGAATATCTGGGTGTTTGGTTAATGGGAATACTAATGCATGCTGTTACAACTAATTGTGAATGGTATTAAATGTCACTAACCCAAACTGTCATGACATAATGCAAAACATAGAACGACAGGGAAGGCAGGTTCCAGCGGACCCACCTCTCCCACCTCAGCTGGCAAGTGCACCTGGCACTAGTGCCGAGTCTGGACCCTCCTCCGGTGGCCCTGTGCCACCTGCGGGTGGAAGCGCTGCAGGGGATGGGGCTTGCCCCCCCCTCTGCAAGTGTGGCCGGAGGAGATCCACCACTCACCCTCCGTAGCGTCCGGACTGTGGTGCGTAGGGAGATTCGGGACTCTGTCCTCGAGCCCCTATGCCAGCTCAAGGCACGGGTGGCGCAAATAACGGGCATGCCCGTTGCCCCGCCTACACAGCCCCCAGCACAGCCCCGTCCTGGGCAGTGAAGGAACAGTGGCAACTGCCTATGGGTGGGGATATCAGTTCCACTGTTGCCATCTGTGGGCTCATGGGCTCTGGATATCCAAACCTCCATCCCCGTCAATTGTGTAACCCCCCCACACGTGTCATACACCGCCCCGGTATGTGTCTTGTTTGTCTTGTCTGTTAACCTACCCAACCTACCTCCCCAGCTGTACCGACTACCTTCACCTGACATACCACTCTCACCTGAAAAAAAAAAAAAAAAAAGGGCACTCTGTACCCACAAAAAAATTACGCCCCATACATAGCTGCCCATTCCGCACACATGTCTACTGGACATGGAACCTATCAATTCCAATTGGCTGTACAACAAGTATTATTGTTGTCCTGACACCTCTCTCAGGGGTGGAAGGTTTCAAATGTCACACCAAATTACATACATATGCACAGCTGTTGCTGCTGAAGAAATGGGCAGCTATGGGCCTTACCTACATCTCTCCTGCACATCCCAAGCTTGTTTCCCTACTGTCTTACCCTCTTTGTGACCCCTTTTTCACCACTTTCCTGTCTCCCCATTTTCTTTTCTTTCAAGGAAAATAGCGCGGGTGTGCGCAAGAATAAGCACGTTTAAGTGGTTGTAAGCGGGTGTGCGCTTTTGTGCGCGGAGCTAACCGCCAGTGCGCATGCGTGAGCTCCGCGCAAATCAGCGCTAACCCGGTTACAACTGCTTAAAAGTGCCTTAGGCACTTTGATTGACAGGTCTTGTACTAAGTTCAAATGAAAAATAAAATCCCACTGGGAGTCCCGAACCCAGGACCTTGGCAACTATAGTCTGCATGACTTACCACTAAGCCATGACTCTTATATAGAAACATTGTGCTAAAGTAAATATATCATTTAACAGTAGGAATGAATGTAAAGGGAATATAGATGTGTAGTACACAAAGCATGACATTTAGAATCACAAACAAAACTGGTGGATTTCCATAATAGTAGTGTGTGAACAGAAACAGCTATGCTAGTTGGAAGCTAGTAGGTAATAATGTCACCATAGCACCTTGCAAGACACACACATACTCACAGCAGGATAAGCACTGCCCATACCCCACAACCTCTTACAGGAACACATCCGGACGAAGTAATAAAATATGTGGAGCAAAGGCTCAAAACCAGGGACACATTACAAATAAAGTTACAACAAACGCAGACAGTTCAGAAAGTAACAGGGTCTACACCTTGTGGGATGTTTGGAAGGGTATGCAGTCTGGAACTTGAATGTTTGTCACCATATTCTGACTTGAGCCCAGACTGACTTGCCAGATAAAGGTGTGCATGAGATATTGACCAAATTATGAGGCAGAAATGTGGACAGCCTGCAAATATCTGTACACATGACGGGTCCAACACCACCATATTTGAATAGTTAAGAACCTAGACATAGCAACAGTGAATGTCTTACAGGGATGCCCCACAGACCCCATGTGAAATGTACAAACAGTAGGCAGAAAGGTGTAACACATGCAATGGTAACTATGGAGTCCGGAAAGTATTCACCACTCGCATGGCAGAAAAAGTGTAGTAATACATATGCTCATGCTAACCCACAGTCACAACTGCAGCATACCAGACATTTTAATGGGTGTACCCCACTGATATGTACCATTCCATGAGGCACATAACTGATAAACCTGAAGGTCTCTGGGGCCTGCTTAGCAGCATACTCAAATACCCTAATAGATGTCAATGTTGTTTGATTGTAGGTTGTAGTGCCATGTACAAATTAGGTTACACAGCTATGTATGTTTAGCAGTATGTTAGTGTGTGTATACAGTATAGTAGACAAATATGTTGATATACCTGTCTAACATATGAATATGTATGTATGTCAACATATGTATGTGTATATATATATATATGTATATATATATATATATATATATATATATATATATATATATATATATGATATGCATATATGTATACATACATAGAGAGAGAGATGTAGGAATACATAGACAGATGTTGATAGAATATTGTACCAACATATCTATGTAATGCACACATGCAGAAATAGATATATGTAGATACATATACATAGACAGACTGATCTGACTACCTACAGGTATGATTGTATATGATGACCTGCAACACAGCCTGTCCCACCCCCTCTGTCACTCACACCCCCTCTGTGCCCCCCTCCACATCTATGGCAATATATGTACATCAATATATATGTGTATATGTATACGGACATATATATATATATATATATATATATATATAGATATATCTATATACATATAGATATATCTATATACATATACATATATATATATATATATATATATATAGAGAGAGAGAGAGATGTATATAAAGTCTGAGTGAGGCACATGTGTACAGATGTACTGCAACAGGTGCCTGGTGACAAAGGCATGGAGTGAACACCAGTGTCACATCCAGAGTATCATACCACATTCCAGATCACCTACACCAGTAACCACCAGATATGTGATTGGCCGCCCACCACTGCATGTGTCAGGGGTGAGCAGGGTCAGAAATGTGTAGAATAGTGGCCCCAATGATAGTCACAGTGGCACACTATCCCTGGAATACCTGCACATGGTATGTGTCCGCAGACATGGTGAGTCAGGTATGGACATGTAGGTCGGTGTACCCCCCACACCACATAATGGATGCCATGGTATGGACCTCACATTACAGCAACAGATATGGAGAAGGACACAGTGACATGTACAACACTGTAACAACGCACTCATACACATTACCAATGCACAGTGACTGACAACACCACAGAGTACACATATGCTACCCACATAGAGGTTACCACTCCCAGATTTACATATGGAGGTCACACCCATGACAGATGTCCAACAACCATAGTAACACCTCCCACCATCCACAACCTACATGTCTGCTGTGTGTCGTCCATGCCACTGCAATAGTGTGCACATGTGGAGGTAAGAGTTCCTACTCACAGATAAGACACACCCTGCAATAAACCACACAGTGTTAAGAAGCGAGACTCCCCATGAGTACATGTCACACATACCCCTGCTGAATGTTAGTCAGATAGGTAATATGCCATATGAGTCACCCTGTGTAACTGTGTGACAGCAGCAGTTACCATCACACCACATGTGTCACAATGGTCAGGGTAGCAGAACAGTACGCTGCTGTAGACACAGGGGCGATAGCATATTGTATAGTATTGTATTGTAATGTAATGTATTGTGTTGTATTGTATTGGTATGGTGAGGTGCCTCCTTCATGGAGTGGAACCACTGCTGCTGTGCACCAGTGTACAGGTACATATCCTGTAGTCAGGCTAGTGTTACATAGCACTTCTATATGTGTGTTTAGCTCCTGTCAGAGGTTATGTAGCATGCAACTGGGGATACCATCAGGTCCCATCCATGTTGTGTAATCTGCTGTCCTGCGGTGTCTCTCACCTGGACATCTGTGATGACGGGGAGGTTACAGTCAGCTGGGATAACTATGCCTTATTACAGGGGAGAGGGCGAGGTGACACCTGCACTGAACCTGTCCGCCACAATGTTGTCGATATCTGTGGTGTCAGTGAAATATGTGTTGTGTACTACCTATGGGCATAGAGGATGGCTCCTGACCAGGTTGCTAACATAACTGAGGAAGGCCTCCTGGTCATCTGTAGTGTCACTCTTGATTCCCTCTCAACGTTGCCCATGTAGTCAGTATGATGGGAAATAGATCCTTACCAGTGCTGCTCAGACATGCCCTCCCTTCAGTGAATGATGCTCTGTCTTGCAGTAGCTTCCTTCTTCTGTAATACAATCTGTCTATGGCTGGGGTCCACCAGACAGGATGCTGCCCTTTGTGGAGAGTGTCTTGGTCAGATATGGGATTGCATGATCCATGCATTCTTGGAGATGTCTGTAGAAAGCAATTGTGTAGGGGTCACCATTGTGGGTTGTATCTGCCACTGGCCCAGTGGGCTGTAAGGATACCATATCACTGTTACAAAGTGTAAAGTTTGTATCTGTAATGTTATGCACTATAGTCATCTGTGCTGGTGGTGGAGGTGGGATATGTATATCCAGGGCAATCAGTGTGTGGTCAGCCCACAGTAGTTGTCGATGTAGGCCATACAGCACCTAGATACAAACCCCCAGAGTGAGGAGGTGCTTCTGACCTGAATCGGTGTTCTGACTGCTGGTGTTTGGTAGTATGGCGTCTGCCAGGTACTGTTGCACAGTTGCTGGCCGAGCACTGATACCTGGCCATCTACATGTGTATCCACCAATAGACAGACAGATGCTACATATGTGAGATATGTTGTATCATAACAGTCGAGTAGCATGTGTAGTATGTGTGCCAAAGTCTGCTGACATATATTGCTGATACCAGGTTATTTTCTTTCTCAGGTACATGGCCCACCTGGAACCCCACCTACTCCACAGCTGAGGATGAGGAGATACACCAGAGCCTGGTGTGGACTATGCAATACTCTTTTCCCGCACCAGCCAGAATCAGCAGGAAAGGGCTGCACTGTGGCAAGACCTTGTCCGTCGGGTAAATGATATAGGCACGCATAATAGGACATATGAGCAGGTACGACATCACTGCAGTGATTTAATCAGACATGTCCTTCAGCGTGCGTCAGATATCCACAGGCAACAGGTCGCCACAGGTGGTGGGGTGGCTACACATCCCCCACTCACCAGACTGGAGGGACTACTCCTGAGTGTAGTGGCTCCAGTCCACCAGCAACAACAACAGCAGCAGACATGCATCATGATGGAGGCTGGAGCCACACAGCAGCAAGACGGTGAATGAGCAGGTAATATGTCATATGTATAGTTGACTGTTGTGTACACTGGTAGTTAATGCATGTGTGAGGTGTGTCCTTGGTTTGTAGCTGTCACCATAGTATTTAATGTGCAAGTGTGATATCCTCAATATTAGCTGCCGACCTGTGAAAGGCGACTGTTGTACTCCTGACCTGTATCATACTCAGTAACAATGGCACAGTTGTGCCCACTGACATTAGTTTCTTCATGTCTGCAGGACCCTCTGGTATAACTGCAATGCAGCCTATCCATGCTGGTGAGTGTGTATTAACAATTCCTGTAATAGTGTTGATAGTAATAGTACTATTTGGCTCACTTAGTAGTGCTCTTTGTATGCATGTAGGTGTGTCTGTGTCTGTGTGTTGATATCACGCATACTGAGTACTGTACAATTGTGTGAAACTGTGTGCATGTGTGCATGTGTGCATGTGTGCACCTGTGCATGTGTGCACCTGTGACGTGTGCATGTGTGCATGTGTGCATGTGTGCATGTGTGCACGTGTGCATGTGTGAACCTGTGCACGTGTGCATGTGTGCATGTGTGCACGCAGTGCATGTGTGCACCTGTGCATGTGCATGTGCATGTGCATGTGCATGTGTGCACCTGTGCTTGTGTGCACGTGTGCACGTGTGCATGTGTGCATGTGTGCACCTGTGCATGTGTGCATGTGTGCATGTGTGCATGTGTGCACCTGTGCATGTGTGCACCTGTGCATGTGTGCATGTGTGCATGTGTGCACGTGTGCATGTGTGCATGTGTGCATGTGTGCACCTGTGCATGTGTGCATGTGTGCATGTGCATGTGCATGTGTGCATGTGTGCACCTGTGCATGTGTGCATGTGTGCATGTGTGCACCTGTGCATGTGTGCATGTGTGCATGTGTGCACCTGTGCATGTGTGCATGTGTGCATGTGTGCACCTGTGCATGTGTGCATTCGTGCATGTGTGCATGTGTGCACCTGTGCATGTGCATCGCTGGTAATGTGTAGACATTGTAAACTGTGTTTCCTGTTTCCTTCCCACACGTTCTGTTGCTGCTCTGGTGTCATGTAGCAGGGAACCTCAGTCAGGTGCCGTGGGTACTGATAATGATGACATTGGTGTAATGGCACAGGAAGGTATGTCAGGGTCCGCCATTGGTCAGCCAATTGACAGTACACAGCTGTCGACCCCATCAATGTGCAGTTATCCTGCCAATACACCCCTTGTCACCACTGTCCCTAGGTGATGGACAGCATACAGTGGGCATTGACCAGGGTAATGTGGTATCTGTGGCACATGCTTCCCCACACAGCAGCCATGGGCATGGCCCAGAGATGGTACCACACAGACAGATGTCCAGGGGTTCTCGTGGGAGCATCCATGGGCGTACTGCCCCTGTCAGACGTGCCCACAGAGGTCTTACAACCTCGGCTATGTTTCGGACTGTCATGCAGGCACAGTCACATATGGAACGGTACACCAGACAGGCTCTGAGGGAGCTGGCAGCATGTCGCACAGCCATGAATGACAGTATGCGTGACATTGCGGCTGCCATCCGTGATTTCACCGATGTCGTAGACAGACGTTGTGGGGACATATTAGACCGGTTCCACAACTACATGTCCATGAGCCAGGGTGATGGTGGGCGGTTGAGGCGTCGACGTGGCCGTATGCCAGCAACAGCAGCAGCTGGCAGTTGGCACGGACGACAACAGGCGCTGCCGCCCGTAGTGCCAGCAGCAGCCCCAGCAATGCTGGGTCTGTGCTGTCATCAGACCGCCCCAGGAGACCACGTGCACGTGGCTCTGGCCAGGCCCGACAGGGATCTGTGTCCAGTCAACGAACACCTGCTTCTGATGACAGTACCCAGTCTGGGTTGGTACCGGATACGGTCCGTAGCAGCCCTGCAAGGCACAGGTACCGTGTCCATGGCCAGAGACACTGATCTGTATGACCTGGCAGGTACAGTCTGTGGCTGTCCACAAACACCAGTATATGGCAGCCATGAGGTGGAACTGTGTGCATCCATACACACATGCAAATTGACAACACCTAGGGCTACGCATGCGCACACACTGCATCAACATTGCCCCACCTTCTACTGCTGTCCCTCACCAACACACATACACATACATGTCAATTGGTGGTATGGGTGGCTGACTCAGGCATACCAAGTTCACACACTGTGCATATGATGAAACTGTGCCACCTCCTGCAATCTGTAACAACTGTTCAGGTACAGGTTAACATGTTGCTGATGCACAGGGTGACCACATAGATGTGCAGTAATAGTATCATGTTGTTATCAGTACTGTGTGCTGAATTAATTGTGGGTATATCACAGCATGCCTGATGCAGAAGTTGTGTGATTGTCATGTCCTGTTGTCTACACCCATGGTAAGTACCATAGTGTATCATCTGCACATGTTGGCATACTGGTGGTAATGATGTCAACAGAAGGCTACATACATAGGTAGCACAGGGGATAGGGTAATGAATGTAGTGATACACAATGATGGACATGTAAATTTCAAGTGGCATGTTGCCCACACTAGACTCTGCAATGCAGATGTTTGAGGATGTTGATATGTGTGCAGAACTACACAACTGGTACAGGACACACAGGAGCCCCCTAGCACTGCATGCACACATCTCATACCATGCTAGACAGCCCCAACACACATAACTAACTGTCACAGGAGGGAGAGTCCCCATATATGTCAGGGATACTGTGGTGGCAGGCCAGGGAGCATACATCCTACTAAGTATGGAACCACTGAGAGAAGGCTCAGTGTCTGTTATTTGACATGTGTATTACTGCAGGTATGAGCACATGGGTTTCTATCCAGTTATTGTACATCCTGACAGTACATGCACGTTCCGTACACTTGTGTGCACTGAGACTGGACCCTAGCCATCTGACCTGTGTATTTCCATGTACATGTGCATAGTGCCTGCATATTTGCAGTGTTACCTACTGGAACTGGTACAGCTTGTTTGTTGTACAATGGACTACATGGAGCCCTGTTCACTGTATCTTTGTTTGCTTGCATGTTTGCTTGCAATTACCCTGGAATACCGATCACACCTGCAATGCATAGTTATAGAGCTTCTGTGGACTCCTAGTGCCATCTGCATAGCGTACTATATGTATGTCCATGTCCCACTTGACAGGTTGCCACTGTTTGTCCTGTTCACATGTACATTGCCTGTGACACAGTGCATATGACCTGCCTGGCATGTGTCCACGTGAGCAGTCATATATGCTACTGCTAACTAATCACAGGCACTACACCTTCACACATTCATCTTCTGTTGAACTACCTGCTTTGCTAGGGACAGCCTGCACCTGTCACCCCTGGCCTTTCAGATATTGGCAAAGGCTCTTGCTACCCCCATAGTGCCTATGTTAGGCAGGGCTCAAATGACAAACCCACCTTCATAGGTATCACAAGGGATAAGACACTAAGAGCAATGCTACCCAACGCCAGATGTCTAAACCTCCAGATGCATGCACCCAAAACACTCCTTTGCATGGAAAACATCAATATCTGTGCAGTAACAGATGCCTGGTTCAGGGCTACTGAGAGCACACCAGCACTACCAGGTGTAACCCGGTTGATTTCTTTGATACAGTCACCAAGGCCATTGCCAAGGGGAAGGTGGTTCACACAGCCTACCTGGACCTTGCAAACGCCTTCGCAACAATACCCCACTTGGGCATTCTAGGGAAGCTCACCAGCTTAAATATAAGCCCCTATGTCACTAGATGGATTGCACAGTGGCTCAAGCACAGAACCAACATGGTTAGCATTGCTGGAGCCATGCCAGACCCCATAACAGTTACAGGTTGTGTCCCAGAAGGCTCAGTCCTGGGACCCTCTTGTTTGGTATATATTTATTGGAGGTACAGGCCAACACGGATGAACTGTGGCTGCCCAAATATGCAGATGACTGCAAACTGGACACCATAATCGACTCCCCAGCTGACACAAGCATCTTCCAAAGGGGCATCATAGCAACAGACAACTTGTGCCATAGCCATGGCCATCTGCTGAACAGTGTGTAGAAGGGAAATGTGCATCCTGTAGTCTGTTCACCTAGTTGCCAAAAGGGACATTTCTCTCACACACTAACCCCCCTCAGACAAACGCACACACTTGCCATTCACAGGATTCAAACCCCTATCTAATTATGTTATGACACTTGAGACGGACGCATTAGCAGAGCGCGCTATTCGCATTACTGGGAAGTTTCTTTTCTCCTGCTATACTTATAGGGTGCTGACATCATCGGTGTTTAGAAAAGGGAATGGGCATCCTGTAGTCTGTTCACCTAGTTGCCAAAAGGGGCATTTCCCTCACACAAACACACACACATGCCATTCACAGAATTCAAACCCCTACCTAACTATGTTATGACACTTGAAACGGACGCATTAGCAGAGCGTGCTATTCGCATTACTGGGAGGTTTCTTTTCTTCTGCTGTACTTATAGGGTGCTGACATCATCGGTGTTTAGAAAAGGGAATGGGCATCCTGTAGTCTGTTCACCTAGTTGTCAAAAGGGACATTTCCCTCACCCCCCTCAGACAAACACACACACTTGCCATTCACAGAATTCAAACCCCTACCTAACTATGTTATGACACTTGAGACGGACGCATTAGCAAAGCGCACTATTCGCATTACTGGGAGGTTTCTTTTCTCCTGCTGTACTTATAGGGTGCTGACATCATCGGTGTTTAGAAAGGGAATGTGCATCCTGTAGTGTCTTATCCTATTTGCAAAAGGGACATTTCCCTCACACACTAACCCCCCTCAGACAAACACACACACTTGCCATTCACAGGATTCAAACCCCTACCTAACTATGTTATGACACTTGAAACGGACGCATTAGCAGAGCGCGCTATTCGCATTACTGGGAGGTTTTTTTTCTCCTGCTATACTTATAGGGTGCTGACATCATCGGTGTTTAGAAAGGGAATGTGCATCCTGTAGTGTCTTATCCTATTTGCCAAAAGGGACATTTCCCTCACACACACTAACCCCTCTCAAACAAACACACACACTTGCCATTCACAGGATTCAAACCCCTACCTAACTAGGTTATGACACTTGAGACGGATGCATTAGCAGAGCGCGCTATTCGTATTACTGGGAAGTTTCTTTTCTCCTGCTCTACTTATAGGGTGCTGACATCATCTGTGTTTAGAAAGGGGAATGTGCATCCTGTGGGGAGGCAGACACCAAGCACACTATGGCTAAGCTGTCATTCCCTAGGGCAAACAGCCTAGTGTTGACCTCTACACCATTATGTTTAATTGTCAAATGCACATTATTTGTTGCTGATAGACTGTTTGCATATCTTTATTGCCATAGCATTCCCTGTTGGTATGAACAACTTCTGCATCTGTGGAAAATGTTTGCATATGGGAGGGATCCACTATATCAATGATGTCTCTGTAGTCATTTAACTGTGTGCACTGGGCAGACTGCTGTAATGTGGTTGGTTTCTGGCATAACACATAACAATACCAGATATGTGTGTCCAACTGCTAAACCAAGATTTGGACTAAGTGTGTGAGCATGCCCAGTTCAGCCTTCCCATGGCATGTTGTCAAAGTGTGTGAGCATGCCCAGTGTGAGCATTCCATATGTTGGACTCTGCAGCCCACCACATTTGTGGATGTGTGTGAACTTCAAAACTATCACCCGTTTATGGTTGTGGGTTGTGTGTCATGTTGTGTAGTTACTGTACAACTGCTTTGTGTGTGAACACAACAGGATTATACTGTGCCTGCAGTGTTTGCATGGGATACTTTGCATACAGTTGTCAACATCCTTTCACACTGACCTAACACTGTAGTACTGTATAGTGTACTGGTAGTACTTTGACTGTGGTGGACAGTATCCTGGGCTTTACTGCTATCACTGCTTTACATTTCGATAGTGGGCACAACAGCCTGGTTGGGGCCAGTTGTGTACATCTGACCATGTTGCATTCTGTTCAGATATGAACTACTTACACCAGGCTTGTCCAACATTGTTAGTGTATTCCACAACATAGGTGTACAATTGCAAACACTAGCGATGTGCCCTAGTCCATGTCTAATGCAAGTTGGAGAGTGTGTTTGTCCTTCAACACACATTGTAAGAGGAGTTTGCCATGACATATGTCATGGTTAGTATACTGTGCCTCTGTCTACCTGTGACATGACAGTGATACCCAGGATAAACCTACCATCTCCCGTCCACCCATCAGGATTCCTATTGGGGAAGATTGATAAGTGACTCTATGGGTAGCCTGTGCTGAGGGTTCACTCATGGGTGGGAGTGGCTTCTGTGTTATGGATCACACAGTACAGCTTGTCCTATGTAAGTCAGTGCTGGGGTTCAGGTCTCTCATGTGCATAGCTCACTGCCATTCAGATTGTACTAGGTGCAGCATGTTTATTGATGCCAGCAACACAGGCAACACATGGCATCTGTGTAGGCTGTTTGATACTCCTGATGAGGTACTGTTGGGGACTTTACAGTTGATGGAGGTGTCTGCTGAGGTACATCCCACAGGGGCTATTGTAGTCGATTGTACCACTGATGCAGGATGACTGCAGAGCCACAATGACCTCCCCTTATGTAGATCTGACAGCCTTCATGATAGGTGGGTATATGGTATGTTTCTGTAAACACTACAGCACATGTTTGAACAATGCAGGATATCTATCACCCTGTGTCCCCAGGTCTCTCATTACATGTTAACTACATAATGGGTTAACACCTATGTGGTAATTGGTGGGCACTTACTGTATATCCACGGGGGTTGACTATACACGTTTCTGCACTTAGCTTGCTGACATAGCTATGGCACCAGTTGTCTGTTTCTATGTGGCCCTTTTGTGGGATGCATGTGTCAGCTGGTGGATCATATGTGGTGAGCAGTTCGTAGTCCTCTGCAAACATGTTAGGACACAGTCCTTCCATGTTTGCCTGTACCTATGGGACATATATACCAGATGAGGGAGTTACCAGGGCAAAGCCTTGTGGGATGCCAGTTATATCTGGTTTGTAGTCTGACATGGCTGAAGCATGTCTGACCATGTCTGTTCTGTCCTTGGTCTGGTTTGCAACCCCTCTACTGACATGTGGGTTTATATTTACGCTGGTGAGCCTATCTATACTGAACATGTAGGGTATTGTATAGAAGCCTTTGCAAGGTCCAGATACACTGTGTGGAGCACATTGCCCTCATCAATGACCTTAATGACTGTTTCAATTGAGTCAAACATGGTTAGGGGCAGGATCTGCACTTCAGAAGGCCACACTGGGTTGGGTCCAGTGTCAGTAGGTCCCCAACATCCTTATGTCTGTGGTACATGCTGTTCCTTTCCATAGCTGTGCAATCTGGGCTTCTCAGGATTCTGGGGTAGTACTGTTCAGTATCCATTCAGGCAACACCTTTGTTGAGAAGGACCACTGTTGTTGTACACTGCTCTTTGGGTACATATTATGTTGTAAGGCTGACATTGAGCAGTAGTGTGGTTTGGCATTCCATTCATCTTAGAGTCCATGTTGCACTAAGCCCAGGACACCATCTCATACCATTGCTGCTGTGTGTTTTGCTTTGGAGATGTTGTCTGTTACCTCAGCATCTGCAATGTCAGGGGGCCAGCAGTCTGCTGGGATGAATATTCTGCATCTGTCGGGGGTGGGGGTTTGCACTGCACCTGTCAGGATGTATGTTGGCAATATGTGTGTGTGTTTGTGGTATTTGTTTGATTCAGGGCATATCTGTGAATTCCCAACATGGCTCCTACCATCAGTTGTGTAAGCCTTGGGATTATCCTTAGTGTCCTGTACAATTTGTATCTACATAGGTTCATAGGTTCATACTAGGCTATCCACCCTGGGCATTTGTTAGCCTAGCCAGAGTGTGTGTGGCTTTTGAGACCCCTTGCTATGTGAATATTATGGCCATTTATGATTTGCTTTGCTGTGCCTCTGTCTGGACATGACACAGTGAAGACCACCACTGTAACTCTACAATCATCCATCCACTTGGCAAGATTCCTGTTGAACAGTGTCAGTGAGGGGCTCTGCCTAACATGGAGTGGGATTCTGGTCCAGGGTGTGGGGAGCCTCTGGATTATGTATCTGTCCCACTGGCACATCCTATTTCATTATTTGTTGAGGTTGACATCTCTCACTCTTGCAGCTCCAATGGATATGTGTTGTCTGGGGTGGAGCATGTCCATTACTCCTGTGTTGGGCATGGCCTCCTACAACAGGCATGCAATGCCTCTGTGTGGGCAGTCTGTGACTGGAGTCAGCTGGGGTGTCTACAGCCAGGCAGCATATGACATATATGTGAGACACTTTATCCTCTTGGTGAGGTACCTTTGAGGTCTTTCTAACTGCTGCAGGTGTCAGGTAAGGTAGATCCCATATGAGGCATTGTACTAGATTATGGGTGTGATTGGGGAAAAGTATAGGGGCACAGTGACCTCTGTTGCCGTAGATGCGACTCCTTTCCTGATACGGTGTCACATGTAGACAGTCTTCCTAGCCACATTCGCAATGTGGGTGTCACATAACAGGTTACTGTCCACTTGTGTCCCTAGGTCCCTGGTTACTCCTTCCATACATAATGGTTTACCACCTATGTGGTAATTCGTGGTACCTTGTTTGGTATTTGGTGGGACATTCATACTGTCCAGTGTCTTCAGGACAGTTGGGGGGGGGTTATTGTGCATGAGAGTGCGGTCTGTAGCATGCTACAGACTGCACAGCAGTCTTGCCTACAGTTAGTTGCACATGGGTGAACTCCACTGCCTTGTGCATTGTCAGTTACCTGGATGTATGGGTGTCTGTGCTGCCTATGGATACTCAACCTCCTTTTATGTTGTGTTCCAGGTTTTGGGGCCATGACACATGGTACGTGGTATAACCTGGTAGTGCTGGTGTGCTGTCAGGAGCCTTGCAGCAGGTTTCTGTCATTGCACAGACATCGATGTTCTCTATTCTGGGGATGGCCTCGGGAGCATGCATATTGGGGTGTACACATCTGGCACTGGTCAGCATTTCCCTTATGTTTCTTCCCACTTATGTTTTCTCGGGTGGTGGGTCAGTCTTTTCAGCCTTGCCTACAAAAGGCTGTATGGAGGTGGAAAAGGCCTTATCCAATATTCAGACTCCCAGGGGTAACAGGTGCAGGCCATCCCAAGGGCAGCTGCATGGATTGTCAAGCATGACATCCCAAGCAGACAGACATTGGATCCCCTTGGAATGACACCAGTAAGTGTGCTACTTGCTATGACTGATCATTCCATGCTTGTACTGTGGCATTATTCTTGGTAAGGGTAGGTTGCTGCGAACGGTGAGTGTCATACCGGCCTGGACTACATAATCGGATAGCTCATCTGTGTCTCTTTACATGTAGTCTAGGGCAGTACATCTGAGGTCATTCACACCAGCATGGACTATGACTGCATCATATTTCTATTTGCTTTGGAGTGACCTACATATTTCTGTTATGTGGCATATTGTGGCAGCCTACAGGCAGCTTACTGTACCCTTTCCCTTGTTCAGTCTGGTGTGCGGGACAGCAGTGTGTCTGACTATGGAGTCACCTATTACAACTGTATCAGGCATGTTGTTTCTCCTTCTGGCCTGTGACTGTTTGGCACACCAGCTTTGTGTGCTATGTGTTGCATGTGCTATGTTTGGAGGCTGTTTCATTGGGTGTCTGCTTTAGAGGCCTCTGTTGGTGTGCTGTGTTTGTGATTTCTGCCTCCGGGAATGTATTTCTGTGTTTATGTGTTTGGTTTGCAGTTGTGATAGGTCTATGTGGGTATGTGTTTGTGGTGTGTGTGGTTACCTTCTCCTACTGACTTGTTTTGGGTGTACTGAGTTGAGGGAGCTCTGCCTCCAGTTTGGATGGATGGTTGCATCTCTCACATATATTTGTATTTCTTGGGTGGAGTTGGGGGTTGTCTGTGTACTTGGGGCAGGTGTAACATTGCCTCAGGATTCACAGATTCCACTTGTTGTGGCTGGCCTTAGTGGATTGCATGTGTGGACAGATTTTATTGCCATACTACTGATCAGTAATTACTTCATTGTTCATGTTTGCTCTTTCATGTAGTAGCTTCCTCATTCTCTTGCATGTTTTGGTTATGGCTGGTGTCCACCATGCCAGATTTAGGCACTGTGTCTTGTTTTAATTTGGGACTGCATAATCCAAGCATTCCTGGCAGTGTTCATGGAATGGCTGTATTACAGGTTCTGAGGTGTGGCCCATATTTTGCACCTGCACGGACCTTTAATGGATTCCACATCAGTTTGGAGGTGTGCAAATATTGCTTAGCACATGTTTTCCACTGTGGTTTTCCGGCCAGGGACTGTGGTCAGGATTTGTATATCCAGTGTGATTACTATATGGTCTGGTTTTACCAGTGAGCAATACACTTCTCATCTTGACATCCCGTACCCATGTTGCTGATTATCACATCCAGTATGCTTACCCTCTTGTGGGGTGGTACGTTGTTCCTGGGCCTTTTGGTTTGTGGATTTGATGAACTTTTGTCCTACACTGTTGCAGCTGGTATAATGCTCCCAGTCTATATGTCTGGGTATTTGCAGTTGCCCAATATAATGTGGTTTGGAGGACTTGATATATTCATGTATTCCAGCATGGGCCGGATGCAGTTCCTGGTGTTGGGCCAGTAGTCTGTAGCAGGCTATAAACTGGGGAGCAGTTTTAGCCACTGTTACTTGAGCATGGCTAGTCCATGCTACTTTTTGTGGTGGTACCAACATGGGGGTGTGGTTATCCTTGACAATTCTTGCTAGTCACCCTCCTTTTGTAGCTTGTTCCAAGTTTTGAGGATGTACAGCACAGTATGAGGTGTAACCTGGTAGTGTTAGGGTGCTGTTGTGAGCCTTGCCTCGGATTTCTGTTACAGCACAGTTATCAACATTCTCCATACTGGATGAGCTTAGACTGCATGCATCTTGCTGTTTCAACTTATCCCTTATCTTATTCTTATCCCTTCTGGTACCTATGGAGATAGGTTTGTGTTTTGAGCCTTACCTATTCAGGGCACACTGTGCATGACAACAGCCTTTGCCAGTATCCATACGGCCTGCACTGATAGGTGCATGCCAGTCCTAGCAGGTGGTGCATCATGTCATGCTCAGCATGTCATCCCAGACTGGTACACATTGGGTCCCCTTTGCCTAACTGCAATACTTCAGTCAATTGTTGCACTTCATCATCTCGTTGTCATGTTGTGGCATGCTGCTTGTTGAGGTAGGATGTTAGTCGGGGTCCTCAGGTGTGCATATGGTACTTGGTGTTACATTACTTAACACATAGCATTCATGCCTCAGGTGGTGCTGCAGGGCTGCCTCTGTCGGATGCACATATTACACTTCCCTGTACATGTTTGTGAGCAGGTTGTGTCACGTTAGGCATCCCTGTTACTATATGAGTGAGTCAGAGAGGGGTATCATTCCCAAGGTTCCTACTGAGCCAATGTATGTGCTATCGTTGCCTCTTTGCCAAGGCCAGGGCATACTGGGCACGCCTCCTTCTGCCTACTGGGGCAGGCTCAGGTTGTTCCTCCTCCGAGTCACGCTGTGCCTGTGGTGGCCTTGGCGATGGTGGGGGGCTGTTTGGCCCAGCCCTATGCTGGTCCTGCTGCAGCTGTTTTCACAAGATCATATTATGTAGCATAGCACATACCATGACAATTTGGGTACATGTAGTTGGTGTGTACTGCAAGGCTCCACCAGATGTGTCCAGACACCAGAACCGTGACTTGAGCAGCCCAAACACATGCTCTATTACATTACGTGTTTGCGCGTGTGCCTCATTATGGTGTTCCTGTTCAGGTGTGTGTGCGTTTCTGATGGGTGTCATCAGCCACGGCTCCAGTGCATACCCAGCATCCCCCAATAGGTGTCCGTGCGGGATGTCCCCACTGGCAAATGTCTGGTACAGCTGCATCAAATGCCAGATGTGGGAATCGTGGTAGCTCCCAGGACAGCCAGCACACACATTCATTATTATGCCCTGGGCATCACACACAACCTGGCAGTTGATGGAGGGGAAGCCCTTACGGTTGATGTATGCCCTACCCCGCTCACCGGCTGGTGCTTTGATGCGTATGTGCGTGCAGTCTATTGCACCCACTACCTCAGGGTATTCCGCTATTTGCTGGAAGAGACGCATGTTGCTGGCCAATACCTCACGAGCATTGGGGAAGTATACATGATCACCGACATGTGCTGACATGGCATCCAGGAACTGGTGCAGTACCCTGGAAGCTGATGCCTGTGATATCCCCATCATATCGCCAGTTGGTCTCTGGAAGGTACCTGTTGCTAGTATTCTTAGGCCAACACATACCTTGGTTTCCACTGGGATGGGTTCCCCTCTGTTGGTTCTGTTTGTGAGGCGTGGCCTGCACAGCTCCACTATTTGCTGCAAGAGGTCTCTGTCCACTCTATAGCGCTCTACTATCTCCAGCTCATGTAACCCGTGGTAGGTGACCCTGGGCCTGTACACTCTTCTCCGTCTCCTCACTGCGGGTTGTCTGGCACCATCTGCATTGTCACCACCCTCAGCAAGTCGCCTATGTCTCATTATGACAGCTATGGCAGCCCCTAACATTTCTGCTCTGAGTTCAGCTTTTTCAGTTTTCACTTCTGATAACTTAACTCCTGTCTTGCAGTGTCTCTTGAGAGAAACATTCTGCACTGCTGTTTGCAGAGTTTTAAGTGCTGGGCTGGCCTAGTATTCTGCCTGTGTAATTGCCTGCATCTAATTGTTTTCACCTGCTAGCTCCAGCAGTATTCCCTGCTAACTTCCTAGTACATCTGTTGCTTCCTTTTTCCTTTCTGTTTCCTCAGGGTGGAGCCGTGTGCAAACCAGCAGAAACACGCTCACAGTGGCTTACACGCGCACACATACTTACACAGTTTTGGATCTGCTTATTCGGATTAAAACGCATGCACGCTCGCGCAAACGGTGTTAAACATCTCCCAACACGCTCCCACATGCTCAGTCTGCCTTACACGTGCACACACTGTCTTACATGCGTGCACACCGCTTCGGCACTGGCGCCGTGCGTCACGCATACACGTCCAGCAAGAAACTTTGGTGTAGGCAACAGTGTACACCTTCCATTTCTTGACTTTCTCATGTTTACTTAGTGGCACACCTCTTTCCTTGATATCTGTCTGACATCTGTCATGTAACTCTACCCTCCAATGAACTGCATCTCTTTCTACCATTCCCCCTTGTGATGTCACCTATCTCCTACTCTGTTCCTCCCCCGTATGTAACTCTTACACTACTCAGAATGTGCTCATTTGCTATGTGACAGTGGAATTCAGTATCCTTACACTCATTTGCATCAGATTGCCTACTAATGCTTAGTTACATCTCTTAGACTCAGCTTCCCCCCTTAGCAACCACTACACAGTGGCCATGTTGGTTTTCTTCTGCTGGTCCCTCCATTGACATTCCATGTATTGCATAAAACCTACATTTGTAGGTTTAAAATCTTCGTTTTTATGTTCTATGCAGCGCAGCCCGTTTGCGGGGCTGCGCTGGTTTACATCGGCAATTGCCGAAAAAAAAAATTATATTTTTCAGATATTTGCATGGGGTTACCTTGCCAATGGCCACATATTTGGCCATTGGCATGCTGCCTATAACATATGCACCCTTTATTTGGAGCTGACATGGCTCCATTGCCGTGTTTGCAGAAACGTACTCAGTTGTCAACTGAGTACATTTCTGCAGCTAAAACGGCTCTTACACGGGCTGTTCTTGGCTTCCTGGATCGCTAATCAGCCTCATTTGCATGCTATTCGGCTGCAAGTGAGGTGATTAGCTTATCCACGCCCACTCCGTATAAGAGCCGTTTTAGCTTGACTCTTACACGGACTTTGGGCTGTTCCTGGATCGCGAAGGCTGCATGGAGTCTTACACTACTCTTAGACTCCGTGCAAGCCTTCGTGAATCCGGCCCTTTATCTTTTGCAATGGTTTTATTCATTCAATGCTGGGTCTTAAACTGCATTTTGTATGCGTATCGATCCTCATTAACAGGACTATTTCTGAAGGAACTATTCCCCTTATCTGGAAAGTCTTTCACATTATTCCCCTGCATAAAGGTGGTAACTCCAAGGAGTTGTCCAATTACAGGCCCATAGCCATACTATCTCTTTTGGCAAAAATAATGGAAAAGTGTATTCACCTACAACTGTCAACCTACCTACTTGATCACAATTTATTAGCACCCTGTCAACATGGCTTTAGACCATTTCATAGCACCACCTCTGCTCTCTTATCCTTCACTAACCATATTAACAGTAATCGTAATAATGATACTCTATCCTCAGCCCTATTTATTGACCTGTCTAAAGCATTTGACATGGTTAACCACCACCTGCTTATAGACACACTCAAAAACCTGTCATTGGACACCCATACTATACAGTGGTTCCAATCATACCTACATAATAGGCAACAGGCTGTACTATGGGAAAATACTTTATCTTCCCACCTCCCAGTTGCCATAGGGGTCCCGCAAGGATCTATATTGGGTCCATTACTCTTCTCCATCTTTACAAATGACCTCCATTCTGTAATTCCACAAGCCGACTGTATCCAATATGCAGATGACTCCACACTCATATGCTCTGCTACTTCTCAGTCAGAACTCCAGTCACTAACCCAACAGACCTTTAGTACAGTTGAAAACTGGCTCCTACAAAGACGTCTTATCCTTAACCCCAAAAAAAACAAAAATGCTACTATTTACCACCACCCGCAGAACCTCCCCACTTAACTTTACTATTACTTCAAATAACGGAACTATAATATCTCCTGAGCCAACCACCAAACTACTCGGAGTACTAATAGATAATAACTTGTCTTTTGAACCTCACATTAATAACACCATAAAAACAATAAACAAGAAACTAGGTTCCCTCTATAGAATCAAACCCTTTCTAACACCTCCAGCCATAGTTACCATTGCTCGTGCCCACCTTATCTCTACCTTGCTCTATGCCTCCCCTATCTATACCAAAATATGTAGAAGTAATCTGGATAAACTTTCATCCTCCTACAACAATATTGCCAGATTTGCAGTTGGGTCCTCCTATAGAATTCATCACTGTATCAACCTGAATCAGCTAGGATGGTTAGAGTTGCCAAATCTAATACTTTTTAATCAACTAATAGTAGCTCATAAGATCCTGTATTTACCTCAAAATACACCAATACTTACTTCCCTAGTCATCCCCTATAACAATCTCAAGACCTTATGCTCATCTAATAAACTACTTGTACAAATATCAAAATTCAACAATTCAGCTGGTGACACCTTGTTCTCCAATACAGTAGGTAAAGCCTGGAACATCCTCCCAAGCCAGCGAACCACAATATCCTCTGCCAGCTTATTTAAAAGCAAGCTCAAATCCTACCTTAAATCACACTGGCTATGCCCCTGTGTTAACCCAGACTAAGCACCAGGCCATCAACTAGACTCCCACGATTCCTAGTCTCTCATGATCATGATCTTGTGTTTACTCACTAATTACTAGTGAGCTTAACCTTTCTTAGGATTTTTTTCTCATGTAAATATGTATATACTGTGGAATGATCAACCACCTTCATATAAGATCACAACTTCGGTGATAAAGAACACTTTAAATGCATCCCTGTATGTTGATCTTCTATACTCTATCCATTGATCTCTAGTATTTTCTTTCTTAGGTTTATGTGTGACCTTAGTACCTATTAATATAAACTAATAGTTGTATCTAGTTTAGTCTTATATTAAGTTTTCTTTCCCTAATAGAACACATAATACAAAATCCTAGGCTTGTAATATGTTATAAAGATTTGTAATACACCATTTCTAATGCAAATGCCTTAGTCTTGTTCATCTATTCTTAGATACATATTTCTTTCCCTACTGAAATATAAAATATATAATCTTAGGCTTGTAATATTTTTTAAAACTTTTTATGTACCAAATTCTACTGTTAATGTCTTGTCTTAACCTTTTATGTTGTTGTAACTTGTGGAGCTTTTCTCCCTGGGCCTCCACTGAAAATGGACATATATCCAGCTGGACTAGCCCGGTCAACAAATGTAAAATAAATAAATGAATAAATAAATAATGTAACAATAACCACAGAAAATGTGAATTTTGCAAGCATACAGTGTCTTGATAACCCTTGAAGAAACAACTATAGTTCCAGCAACATGTTCCTCATAAAGTTGTGAGCTTTCATATGAGGCTAAACAGTTCTATTTGTGTCACTAGATTGTTACATATTTAGAAAAATATGAAAATTATTGCAATACAGGCAAACAGTACCCGTGTATTATTCAACATGTCTTTATCTGTAATAGACAGAGTTCAACTGTCTATACAGTTGTGTTTGCCACTGTGTCACTTTTAAGATGAAATCTTTTATTACTTTGTACATAACATGGTTTTATAATTATTAATGCAAATATGAACAAGCAATGTCTGTGTCCTAGAGAGGTCAGTAGGATCTAACTGCATAAAGGCCTTGATGATTCAGTAGGATAAAGGTCTGGAGCTATGAGTAGGATCTAGCTGCATAAAGGCCTAGAAGATTCAGTAGGATCTAAGTCATAAAGGCTTGGAGTAATCAGTAGGCTCTAAGGCCTGGTGCAATCAGTAGAATCTAACTGCATAAAGGCCTGGAGCAATCAGTAGGATCTAACTGCATAAAGGCCTGGAGCAATCAGTAGGATCTAACTACATAAAGGCCTGGAGGAGTCAGTAGGATCTAACTACATAAAGGCCTGGAGGAATCTGTAGGATCTAACTGCATAAAGGTCTGGAGGAGTCAGTAGACTGTATGTTTGCAAGTATAATACACATTTTAAGATGACATTCTACAATGAATAACACAATAGCCATAAGAGTAAACAAATCTGTCAAGTCCAACAAATCTTAAAGTTAATAATAATAATAATAATAATAATAATAATAATAATAATAATAATAATAATAATAATAGTAAGTAAAATAAATCTAGGTAAGTTATAGTAACACAATAGCATTCTAGAGTAAAGTTAAAGGTTGTAATCTATTATGTTGATTAGACAAAGTCCTCCATGATTAATCTGAATGACTAATAGTATCATCATCCATAAGACAGCCCTGAGAAACTAAATGATCCAGATCCATTTGATGAACAAGGAATTAGTCATCAATACACACAATTCCACTTCTGTCTTGGAAACTCCACAGGAGGCTTCCCCAACTGTAGAAGATTGTCCTAAGTTTGTTTGTTTTCTAGCATTCAGCAGAAAAAAACACTGGCATATCAGGCATCCTGCAATTTCAACTGAAATCCTCAAGATTCTCAAGAAAATTACATAAATACATAAATATGTAAATGATCATGTTGTATACTTGCCAGGTTTATGTTACCTCAACACCTACAATAAGTAGAAATCTATATAGATACTAATACCCAGGTACAGACGTTCTTGCTGCAGAAGGTTTCCTGTACAGAGTTTGACTGGGAAGTTTGGGGGGAGGGGTTCTAACTGCTAACATTCTGAGGCAGCTGCATAGAGTAGAAAGAAAGACTGACACGGCTGCTGCAGACCCAATTTTCATTAATAGCCTTGGCAAGGAAAGCAGACAGGGAAAGGAGAAATAAGTGCATGTTGCTGATATCCTCGATAGAGAGAGCATGCATGTCTTGAATGTTCATGTCTAAGTACAAGATATTTATTGTGGAGACTGAGACAACCTTCAGGAGTTTTAGCACCACAGGGGCAGTGCTACCAGTGGACAATGGTCATATGCATGAGTGACAGTCCCAGTTTGTCTCCATTGCATATTGCATTATGCAGAATTTTTAAGATGAGTAAGGGGATGATAGGTACCTGCAGGAAGTAGTGATCTAGGCAAGACAGTGGCCCGTTATTGTTTGAGATTTGTTCTTGTATGTCTGCAGTAATTCCTGGGATTTCATGGGATGGGGAAGTAAATGTATCAATGTGGTGGTGGGATAGGGTAGATGTTTGCACAAAGAAGATGAAAACAAAGAAAGTTTATCAAATTTTAGGAGGTATTGATACTTTGACTACTAAGAAAGGATTTATGATATTCACTCAACTCCTTCTATCTGACTATAGCTTGAAGTTGTTATTATGAGCAATTTTTTGAGTCCAAAAGAGCCAGGTCAATAGATTGTCATATTGGAATAATGTCTTCATACAGTTTACATGATTATATGGATAAAAATAACGAACTAAATAAATAAATAAATAATAAATACAATTTAAATAGACCAGGAAGAATAGTGTCCGCAAATAATTATACAGGGTCTTGTACATATCTCTTGGCAAACATTAAGCTTAAACTTAAAAATAAACTAAAATAAAATATCATTTGCTTCCCAAGTTGTTTGATAAGACACTCTCTTCCCAAGTAAGAAATGTTAACCATGGCTAGGATAGGTGAAACTGTGCAGGGTGTTACAAAGGGCTTATATGGAGGATGATAGCCTGCAGAAGGTGTATTGGGTTTGGCACAGTTCTGAGATGTATATGATGTGTTAATAATTAATTTTTCCTTGCAGGTATATATGATCAGTAGGTCACATCATATATACAGCACAGCAAAGTATGTGGATTCAGAATGGACTTAAGACATTGAACATTTTTGCAAGACACCACATTTCTTACTCTTAAAATGAGCGGGACATAACAAGACTCATGTTTTTCTCTTCCATGATGAATATATGAGCAAATATGCATGATGTGCTGAAATGAACAAAAGAGGTAGACGAGGGACAAAGAAAAAGTATTAGTTGGCAAATGGCTGTTTGAACATGATTCATGAGCTGTTTGGTGATGGTATTTTCACTGTATTATAATTCAGCTAAGAATGCAGCATGGAATTCCATTATGGAAAGCTGATAAGCTAGCAAAAAATACAGCACTGTGCATCGTAATTAGCAGCTGGGTGAGTGTGGTCTGACAAATTGACTGGTCAAACAAAATGCACATGAAGCAGTGCAAGCTTGATGGTCATCAAGGAAACATTGGCACAAACTGAAATCTCTGCTGAATTTGTCTAATCATGGAAAATCGTCCTATGTCCAAAGGTGGGAGATAGCTGGATGGAGAGAGGAGTTGAGATAGTGGCACTGTATCTGGGATGGTACGTCCTTGCACTTCTGGTCAGTATTTTGCTCCTTTGTGGATATCTGGTCAGGAGGAACTTAGTGTAACATTTCTCACTCATATCAGTTTATCTTACCTAAGGGGAGCGTGTCTCAGGTGTTGGAGTCATACTCATGATTAAATTTGTAGAATGAAGTGTGTCATCTACTTGTACAGCACATGGTGAGACACTGCAGACATCTAGATAGATTATTAGGCACCTGGACCTGCTGTTAGGGATAGAGAAGGTACAAAGTGAGATGAACAAACATGTCTTGCATCTGCCCAGACTGATTGAAGAAGCAATTGCGGGATACAGCAGTGGTTCACACACAGATGAAAGCCAGTAACTAAAGAATGTTTAAAGTGTGAAGATTGCACCCTGAAATGGCTGTAATAACAAGATAATGAGGAGGACAACTGTGATGGTTACTGGGTCAACATGCCTAACCACTCTTCATCTAAGTGACCTTGCAGGAGAGGACTCCATAAACTTCCAGATGTGAAAAAATTATATCAGACTTGCTTTATGGCTTGTGAAGGGTTAGTAAACGCTGGAAGTAGGGAGGACCACAGATGAAGGGGAAAATGGGAAATGAGCCAAAAATATACTTAAGGTTAAAACAATACAGCTTCCTTTCTTACATGTTTTTCAGAGAGCGTGTAAATCACTATCTACCCCCTTCAGCAACACTGTTGGGTGTGTTAGTGATTAGCTCGAGGGTGACAATGAAAGCAGACTGGAACCAAGAGGAAAAATAAGAGAGTTTAATCAGGCATCCTGTATATTCCCTGCCCTCTCTGAGGCACATGTTTGGGTGTGCCATAAGTTGATGAATGAAGCTTTGATATCTAATGTCTAGGATAAAGCACATCAAGGCCATGTAATATATTGGGTCAGAAGGGGTCAACAATGATGGAAAAAAACAGGAAACAGAGGATTTTTGTGGAGAAAGACAACTGCAGTGACTCAGCTAAGTATAGCAAGCCTTAATTTCCTCATCAGTTGTTTGCATGTCTCTGATAAGGCAGGCAGATATTGCACCTCCTGCCCATTGCTGGAGTGTTTCTATAAAAACAGAAGATGAGGACTTGCATAAGTGCTGAGGGATAGACCTACATCAAGATATAATGTCTCATTAATTTGCACAGCTGAATACTATGAGTCTAATTATTGAATTACAATATTTTTTCTCATGTGCCAGCAACATTCCCAAAATTTGACTGTTAGAGTTAGATAAGCTACAGATCTGTACAAATCACACAACAGATACTGGAATGTAGGTTACACAAATTGCACTGCATTGTCAAACAGAGGTTTACACTCAGAAGACAGCAAACAGTGAAACAATACTAGAAAATGACAATGTTTGGCGCACAAATGCATGCATGAATGCTTTTTAATGATGGCTGCCTATTTATTGGATGAAAGTGCTTTCAAGTTCATCCAGTTGTGTTAGATTCACTTTGCAATGTTTGCAATATAAAGAAAATGGAATGAAACAAGACATGGATATTACATCTGCAGGTCTATCATATCTTGAAAATGTTCTGCTTGGCTATTACTGTTTCTTTTTGTCTTTTTTTTCTGACTACAAAAAAATAAAACGTATTTATGAAATTAAAATTCATTCAGTTTACAGACATTCCCACACATTTCAAATTGGATTATGCTCAGGGCAGGATGGTACACTGAGTTACAGCAATTCTTCAAACACTTGTGATCTCAGTGCAGTATCACATGATTCACTTTTGAATCCATGGTATTTTGCTAAACAATGTTTTATATGTCTGGTTTCCTGCCGGCATATTTTATTTTAAATGTTTTTATAATAGTTCATCAATGTTGGTAAAAGCAATTCAAATGGTTTAGCTGTGGAATGTATTAATAATGAAAACAATGATATTATTAGGCTGCATACACTTTTAGAGTGTCCATATTAATATTTGTGTTTGTTTTACTTGTAATTGCAAATATTAATTAAAAAAGAAGGAAAGGTTTTGACTGACAGCTCCAAGTTATTACTTTTGAGTCTTGTGTATCCCTTTTGTGTATATTTTGTGGTCTTTACAATGGTCATTTTACATACTACAGGATTTGTGGTGCATTATGTTTGTTTGTATGTATATATGTTGATGTATACGTATCTATATATATCTATATCTATATATCTATATAGATATTGAGACAGATAGATATTTACTGTACATAAGACACCTCCAACAGACCACAAATATAAACCAAAAAAAGTCTAGGCTTCAATTACTTCCCTACTGAACCCGCATTAAAAAATATAAATATATATACCATCACCTAATGATTGCAAACTGTAACAGATTTTAATAACTCTTTCATTGAAAGCAATGCTTCCTTAACCAAAATGCACCTACTCCCAGTAACATTTTCCTTCAAATACCCATAAATTCCATAACAACTCCTAATGCTCCCCTACATTCAATTCTAAAGCAATCTATGATCGCTACTTAGCCATCCTTAATGTTATGTTTGCCAGGAGCAAAAATTAAAGATATGAGAGACAAGTCTTAGAATGCCTTAATGTAAGGAAGTACGGATCTGTCTTTATTCATGTCAGTGCAAATGATCTCACCAGTAAGGACTCTCTGACTGTTAGTAACAATTTTTTAGCCCTCTTAGATAGTATAGTTAGATAATATATTTTGTACTGGCATTAGGAAATATTTTTCACAAATCACATATAGAAAGTTTAGTTAGGTCATCATGAATGATAAGATTTTTGGGTAAATTCCTACATGGAAAAAAATGTCCTGCTTTAAAAAAATGGAAATGCATCCAAGCCTAGTTTGGGGCACACGTGTTCAGACAGGATGGCATGCATTTGTCAAGATCAGGGAAGAGAATTTTTGCAGCAGGTATTTTGCAATATTTGCAAACACTAGGCAGGATTTTGCTAGGTCAAAAATTTAACAGTTCACAAATATCAACATTTGATGACAATGACTGGAAATCAGTTCTGTTAGGGTATAAATGTTTCTACTGTAACAGACATTCTAACAAAAAATCAAGTGGAGGTGTTATGATAGGGATTAAAGATAGTTATGAGACCTGTGATTATTACATATTCAGTGATAACACAAATACTACAGATTGTGTAACTGTGACAATAAAGGCAACCTTGGTACATATAGCAATTGTCAGAATATACAGGCCACCAAAGTCAAGTGCAGATGACCTAGAGGAATTCATACATTTCTTGCATGAAACACAGGATTGAAGAATAATATTAGCTGAGAACTTACATTTACCAGAAACAGACTGGAATTATATTGATTCAACAACATTAGTAAGGAAATTATTCACAACATATGTTCAGGAACAACAGTTGCTTCAGATTGTTAAAAAACAATATTAGGGAACGGAACATACTAGACATTGTGTTCCTAAATAAATTACTGTTACTTCAAGTCAAGTTTTACCACTGTTGATGTGCAGTGATTATGGGGTTATAAAGTTTAATTTGTTGCTAGATAACGCTACCAAACTGAAATCTAAACCAATGCACAGATGGTCAATTACAGATTTTATGGAAGATTGCCAAATTCCGGTAATAATGGCCACACAGGTAAAAAACATGCTCTCCAAAGCTAAGAATACAGCATCCATGGGACCAGATGACATCTCAGGCTGTGTACTACATGAACTACAAAATGAACTGGCACCTCACCTAAGTGTCATGTTTAATCATACCCTCACCTCAGGCTTCATGCCCACTGAGTGGAGCACAGCTACAGTTATCCCACTCCACAAGTGAGGATCCACCTTGGATCACGGGAACTACCACCCCATCAGACTGACGAGCCTGGTCTGCAAGGCCATGGAACGTATTATCATGGAACTTATAAACAAAGATATTGTCAACCTTCAAACACTGGACCTCACCCAGTTTGGGTTCGTGAAGGGCTGATCTTCTCTCCTGAACCTGATTGACTTCTTCGAATCAGTCTCCAGAGCCGTGGACGAGGGTAAGGCAGTCCACAAAGCCTATCTGGACCTCACCAAGGCCTTTGACACCATCCCCCACTCTGGAATCATAGATAAACTTACTAAGCTGGGCTTTAATCCCTACGTCACTCGATGGGTTGCCAACTGGCTTACTGACAGAACCCACACTGTAAAAGTAGCTGACTCCAAATCCAGCTCCAGACAAGTGACAAGTGGAGTACCTCAGGGTTCAGTCCTGGGACCTCTCTTGTTTGGCATCTACTTCTCTGAAGTACAGGCCAACACTAAGGGACTCTGGCTAACAAAGTTCGCAGATGACTGCAAACTGGGAGCCATTACTAAATCTCCAAATGATGTTGATACTCTACAGAAGGGCCTTACAGAAACAGATGCTTGGTGCCAGAGCTCAATGCCAAGAAATGTACAGTTATCCCCTTTGGGAAAAAACATGTACCTGTGAATTACCACATAGGTGGCAGTACACTAAACACCGACAGTGTGATAAGTGACTTAGGGACACAAGTGGACAGTGGTCTCACCTTCAATAACCACATCGCCACAACAGTCAGGAAATTGTTCTATGTGTCACACCTCATTACTTCATCCAGAAAAAAGGAGGTCATTGTCCCACTGTACTCATCCCTCATTAGACCCATTATAGAATACAATGCCCCATTTGGTATGTACCTCTCAAGACATCTGCAACAACTGGAAAGGCCGCAGAAATACCTCACTAAAAGAATCTCAGGCCTAAAGCAGATGCCCTATGCTGACCACCTTAAAAAACTCCAGCTATACTTTGTCGCATATCGTCTACTCCGAGGCGATCTCTGCTTAACATACAAGGCCATGTCAAACCCAGAGTTGCTGGACATGCTACACTTAAAGAAATCCCAATCCTTCAGAGCAACATGCTCCAGGGATCTAAATCTTGTCATCACAATAAACAAAACATGCTGGAGGGATAGGTTCCTGACCCAGAGACTCTCCAGACTCTGGAATAGACTGCCCATACATGTAAAGCAGAGCACCTCTTTGGCCCTCTTCAAAAGGAACCTTGATGACTGGATGGGAGAAAGGAAATTCACCCCAGGGATCACGTCAGTTGCCCAGCTAGACAGGGGTCCAGGGAAGTAAATAGTGTGAGAAGAAATAGCCAGGGAATTGTTATGGCTAGGCTTGCATAGGCCCTAGGGCCTATAGCCTAGTACCAACCTATGAACCTATGAACCTATGAAAACAGTCACTATGTAAAACTAGCTCAAGTGACGTGTTAATTGGAAAAACTGCAGATGGAATGTGAAAAGTTTTGAAAAAGAAATTGCTCGAGTGCAAAAAAATGTTTTAACATCAGGATCTAGGCATAAAACATCGGGGGATATATTCCATAACAACAAGATAACCGATCAAGGTGAGAGACAAAAAAAAAAAACATAGGAAATGGAAGAGAGGTCAAACTACAACTTTTAAAACTGAAATAAACAAGCTAGACAAACAAATTAAGAATAGTGTGAGACAAGATCGAGAACATTTTGAAGAAAATTTTTGCAAAGATATTGAGCATAATAGGAAACTACTTTATAGATACATAAGATGTGTAAGGAGTAAAGATGTACAAATTGATAAACTGTGCAGTTTCTAAAATTTATTCTCAGACACAGCAGATTATAGATATATTTACAAAATCTTATGCAAAAAAGTTTGACTCAACAAAGGGGGTGATAAGTTGTCCTACTGACATCCAGGTAATCTCAGATACTGAAATCAAATTAGATTATATTGAAAAAAAACTGCGCAAACTAGATCCAAACAAAGCACAGGGGGAGATGGAATTAGTAATAATGACCTAAGAACACTTCAGCAAGAACTTCCAGTACCATTATATCTATTATTTACTAAGTCATATAAATATGGGGAAATTCTCAGGACTGGAGACATGCGCTTAATAACCTGTCTTTAAGTTAAATGTGGGTAGGACAAACCCAGAGTGATACAGACCTGTAAGCCTACTTTCATGTTGTAGAAAAATAATGAAGAATGTAATATTGGAAAGGTTATTGTTGGAATAGCATGCATATGTTAAAAATAGATGTATTATAACCTGCAACATGATGTTCTATAACAACATAATAGCCACGAATGAAAAATTGTGCTGTGATATAATTTATATAGATATAACTCCAGCATTTGACAGGGTCATACACAAAATACTGATCAATAAATTAGAACATCTAGGTATCAATGTATTCTTGATAAGATGGATAGCAGCATGGCTTACAAATAGGACATGGTAACTATCATACATCAATTGGACAGGAGAAAGTCTTGATTACAGTCAGGGTATTCCATAGGGCTCACTCCTGGGCCCTTACTTGTTTAGATTGTACATTTTAGATCTAACTTTTTAATCTGAGGTGTTCTACAGTCTATGTGCATATGACCTGAAATTGGGTAAACTGATTACATTTGCTGTAAATAAGGCATGCCTGCAAAAGAACTTGGCTAAATTGACCATTTGACCACAGGAGAATAGTATGCTGATTAAGACATCAAAAACTAAGAAGCATATGAGATTTGGGAGACATAAACTGAAAGGTGAATATTTAATACAGCACACAGTGATTGAAACTGTAGAACCTACATATATGGGTAGATCCAGCCTTGAGTTTTTCTAATCATATCAACCAATTGGTTAATGATAGTTATCGAACTATGGGTTGTATAAAAAGATTTATTAAGTCTAGGAAATCTCTTGGGAGGGTGGCCTAATGGTTAAGGTGTTTGCCTCACAAACACAAGGTACAGGGTTTGAGTTTCGCTTAAAATGGCTTGCAAAAGCAGTTAGCTTAGTACTAACCTATGAACCTATGAAGTCATTGTTTGTTAGTTACATTAGACCCAAACTTGAGTATGGAGTAACAATATGGAAATGTTATAAGAAAACAAGCATGAGTAAACTGGAAATAGTACAATGGAAATATACCAAGGGCAACCATGGAAAATACCTGACACTGGTGCTGTTTTCTGATACTTTTACAAATTTAAAATAAGTGCTTTCTTAGTTAGATGTCACACTTGCACAGATCCCCAGGGTCTTAACGCTTTATTTTTAACATTTTTCACTGTTTACATCTTAACAATTATACTGTGGTTTTCAGCCTACTTAGGTGTTCACTTGTAGATTTATACACGTGTTCATTAATATTATGAAATGATTTTTTTACACACAAACCTGATTAACTATTTAGTTGGCACAAAATAAATCGTTAAAAGTGTTTCAGTTTATGTTACTAGTATTTATTCTGATAAATGCCTAGTGGTAGAGCTTTTTGTTAGTTAATTAGCTAGTCATTTTGTTAGTGAGTTGGTTTCTTAATTAATAAAGTTTGGATTAATAAGTTGGCTTTAATAAGCTGTTCTTATATATTTTAATTTATCTCTAGCTTTTTAGTTTCATTTCTAAGGTAGCACAGTATCAGTTTACACTATGGTGTTAAGGGGTAAGGGACCTTGGTTATAGGAATGAGTTTGTTTTTTATTGCTGTTAACAGAACCACCCCCTGTAACCACTCCCTTACTCCAAATAACCTGATTATATATAAACAATGAATGTCTTTAATGCTTTTCATTATACTCAACTAGGATCACTTGTTTGTGTGTTTCAGTAAGGGATATGCCATTCTTAACTGTCTCAACTGTGGACTGCCTACCATGTTATTATTTTGTAGTACATATTTTAAAGTTCGATTTTTTATTAGTGAACTAGGTGCATAACATATTTCAAGGAGGGAAATTTACAACCTCCTCACTGCAAAGTTTCTGCTTGGTTTGTTTATGATCCCAGTATATGTTGCATACTGAGTTTTCTGAGACTTTGAGAGATACCACAGATTTTTCTTTTTGCAGTATGTATGTATGTATGTATGTATGTATCCTTTGCTACAACTCCAGTACCAACCAACATAATAAAAAAATACTTCTTAAGCTAAAAACATGTTCCACCTCCTACAACAACCTACTACCAGTATACTCAAGGCTAGCTTCTGCTGCCACAGCTTACCCAGTAAGCATCCAGCTGAGCAGAACTATACAGGATGAACATGTTCCTTCCATCTTGAAAATATCCCATATTATAACCCTACATAAAAGGGGAAATAAAATTATGTACATCCAAACTTCACACATGGTTGGCCCAACACAAACCTCACATCCTGGCCTTATCGGAAACCTGGCTGAAACCTCATATCAATTCCTTTGAATTTCTCCAACCTCAATACAATACCTATAGGTCTGATAGAACACCCAAAAAAGGTGCTGGGGTGGCTATCTTCTACTCTGTCTCACTAACACTAACACCTATAGACATTACCCTGCCTAGTTTCTCCCCTGCTGAACTACTGCTCCTAGATTGCCACATCAATAACTATTGGAAGTTTGCTATTGCCTCTATCTATATCCCCCCAGGTAAAAACATCCCTATCCTTGAACATATACTCTTCTGGATAAACACCTCCACCCCCTATGAAACCATTATTCTTGGAGATGTTAATATAGACTGGAACTCCCTTACTGGTGACTCACCCCAACATTTCATAAACATTTATGGATTCTCAGAACTGATCACTACCCCTACCCACTACAGTAAAAATGCTACTGGTTCCACAATTGACTGGATCTTGACCAACTCTCCAAACAACTACTGTAACCCTTCTACCTTTCCTGACTCTGTTAGTGACGATTCTCCCATCTCTATCTTAAGGCACTCTCCTCATCTCTCTATGCCCCATCTCTACAGAGATTGTAGGAAACTGACTAACTTTTCCCCTGAAACTGATAACTATAGACTCTCTGCCATCAACTGGTATTTCAAAAAAACTCTCCGGCTCAATGATGCTGTTACTAAATTCAACCACATTTTCCTTGATGTCCTAAACTCTCTCGCCCCAACTTGCAAAATTAGAATCAAATCTAATTTTGCACCCTGGCTCTCCAAAACTACTCATGCTTTGATGCAAGAAAGAGATGCTGTATGGAAAAAAAAGCAAACCAGTAAAACTCCCACCTTTCTCCAAGGATATAAGCAACTCAGAAATCATGTAAAAAACAAATTATTTTGGATAAACACCAATATTTCACTAAATTTCAAAGCTGTCACCCAAATGACCACACAAAATTCTGGAGTGCTATCAACTCCCTGCTCCACACTCATTCTCCTACCATACCTAACCCTTTCCCCTATCACTCTCCCTCTGAAACTGCAGACTTACTCAACAAATGCTTCATAGACAGCATCTCTAAACTCCTACCCTCTGGTAACTCTGCTAATCCCAACTCTTCTGTGTCACCCTCACCTCCCCCTAAACCTCTATGCTCCTCTGTCTCTCAGCATTTTACCTTAAGACCTGTTTTAACTAAATATATCAAATCCTTGCTTCTTAAACTAAAACCATGTGGTCCCTCCACTGATAAACTTCCCCATCAATTTCTGAAAATTGCTGCTGACTCTATTGCATACCCTGTATCTATCTTAATTAACCAATCCATTCAGGAATCTACCATACCGGAAATATGTTAATCCTTTTATACCACTCCTCTGCACAACAGTAGCACCTCTGTTGAACCCTCTAACTATAGACCAATCGCTATCCTCTCACCACTCTCTAAGATCCTTGAAAAATGTATACATATTCAATTACTGTCCTATCTCCTTCACAAAAATCTCCTCACCTCCTAGCAAGATGGTTTCCAGCCTAAACACAGCTCCTTGACTGCCTTACTATCCTTTACTCAAAAGGCTGCAGAAGCTAGGGACAACAACCTCTTCATCTCCTGTCTATTCCTTGATTTCTCTAAAGCCTTTGACACTGTCTCATCCCATCCTTCTTAACAAACTCTCAGTCCTAAACCTCTCTCATTCTACTCTTGGCTGGTTCCAATCCTATGTTACTGGCAGAAAACAAGCTGTTAGATGGCAGCAGGCTTTCCCATCGTTCATTGCTGTTCAAATAGGAGTACCCCAAGGCTCCATACTTGGACCGCTCCTTTGCAACATTTTTACCAACAACCTACATTCATCCTGCAGTCTCTCATCTGTAATACAATAGATGACTCTACACTCTTACCTATCTCCAATACTATCTCTGAACTGCACATACTAACACAGAATTCCTTTATCTGTTGAAAAATGGCTCAGAAGCAATCAACTAATCCTTAACCCTAAGAAAATTCATCTTCTTCTCTTCCTACCTCAGACACTCTCTCACCTTAAATCCAATTTTTCTCTTTCCTCCCTAGATGGCACCACTGTCTCCCCTGGCTCACACACCAAACTCCTTGGGATAATAATTGATGACCAGCTAAAATTTGACTTGCACATACAACAGAACATAAAAAAAAACACCAAAAACTTGGACTACTTTATAGGAACAAAAGATTCCTCACTACTGCCACTAAATGCACTCTTGTGCAGGCATATCTCTTACCTAGTCTCTATACGCTTCCCCCATCCTTACCAATATCCAAACTACCTCAGTGCAGAAACTGGAACAAACATACAACAAAATTGCCAGATTGATTCTAAACCAACCACTCTTTTCACATCACTACCTTTCACTAACAAACTTCAGTGGCTGGAATTTCCAAGCCTTCTCCTACAATCGCAACTCTACACTACCTTTTCCATACTCAATAACTCTTCTGTCTGCACTGGTCTCACCTCCCATGTTATTCTCTACTCTCCCCCCAGGCCTCTCCGGAGTGCTGATCAGCATCTACTCTCAGTTTATAAACCCAAAAGGAATATTGAGAAACTACTTTACAAACACTCTGTCTCACTAAATTGGAACAAACTCCCTCTCCAAATTACATCCAACTTTTCCTTTCCCTGTTTTAAAAAGGAGCTTAAATCCCACCTAGTAAACTTGAAATTATGCCGTTGCCTTGACCACACGTAGTCTTAGTCTGACCTACTGTACAACCTGTTACATCTCCTAACTTTCTTGCTCTGTTAGTAACTTCTGTTTAAACTAACCTCCTAAACCCTCAGCTCTATTACTATAGCCCCATCCTTTCTTTCCCCCTCCGATTCTCCATGCTATTTATCCTTTTTCCCCCACTTCCTATCAATGTCTATACAGTGTTCTTCTTTTGAACAACGATTATCTTTTTGTTTTTACTCTCATATGCAGTACATTTTCACCACTGCTATGAGTGCAACCCTTAATATTCATAATTATTTTCTTTTGTTTTTCTCTTCATAATTAATTTCATATTTGCATTGTTATTTTTAATAGTTTTGTCCTGTATGTTTACCTTTGCGTATGTTGCTGGGGCTCTTTCCCCTTTGGTCTCCACTAAAAATGGGTTGCTTAATATCAATGCAATACAAATAGCTAATAACTTTTTATTTTTACAATTATTTTGTATTGTGATTGTTATTTAATGTTTGTATATTGTCGCTTTATCTTTACTTATGTTTGCTGGGGATTTTCCCCTCAGGGCTCCACTGAAAATGGGTTTGTTTTCAAACTCAGTTGGACTAACCCGGTTAACAAATGTGAAATAAATAAATACATAATAAAAATATCACATTTTCAGCCCTTTGCAATACTATCTCCTGTTTCTAAACTCTTATAGAAATGTATCCATAAACAACTTCTCCAATATGTCCTTCAAAATTAGCTCCTTACTTCTACTAAGCTGAGTTTTCAACCCACATACAATGCAACCTCCACACTTCTGTCCTCTACAAACTACAAATAAAGCAAGGGATTGATGCAATGGTGTCTGCTGTTTATTCCTTGACCTCTCTAAAGCCTTTTATACAGTCTCTCACTCTAAACTCTTATTTATCTATCTGATGGACAATAATGTAAAAATGGCAAAGCTCTCTTTCTCAGTATCTACCCAATCTTACAGATATCCCTCAAGGTTCCATTCTCAGGCCCCACATTTTAATATTTTCATCAATAACCTGCAAGCTACCTCTTGTCAAGCCTCACTAATTTGATACAGTGACAACTCTGCTTATTTGCACATATAATAACTTGTTACATCTCCATCAAATATGATAAGAAGTGTACTCCTCCACTGAGATGTGTCTCACCAATTACAAGACATGATAACAAATGACAAACTCAAATTAAATTTTCACATTTACTCTATTATCAAAACACATGTACACACACACACACACACACACACACACACACACACACACACACACACACACACACACACACACACACACACACACACACACACACACACACACATACCAAAAGCTAGGAATGCTTTATACGTAAAAATGCATCCTAAACATAGCTACTAAGGCTACCGTTGATGGCATTCCATTCCTACCCTCTTTGCTTTATGGATCCCCAATTCTCATTAACTTACAAACCTCCTGAAGACAAAAAATTTTATATTTTATAACAAAATTTAAAATTTTGCAACAAATGTCTCCCACCTCACATGCCAATGCTTACCACTAAAAACTGTAAAACAGCTTGAATTTCCTAATCACCTAACCTACCTGCAACTGCTTATAATATTTAAAATTGTACATAATCCATCAACCTGCTACTACCCAAACATATCTCAATGGTCAGAAGTCAAACAATTGTCTATTCTGCTCCTTAGCCAAAATTCCCTACTTTTGACCATCAGAACAAACTAACTTTCATGCCTTTAAACATATCTTTAAAAGACTTCCTGTTTAACTCCTGAATCTGCTTTTGCTCCAACCTAGACAGAACCCTTTCTACCATAAAACGTTCCTTTCTGTACTACACAAACCCTTTTTCTTCTCCATCTGTACTCTATCATTCTTACATGACTTTCTTATAACATCTATTTTGCCATATAATATAACTCTTCTCAAAGTCAAACTACTTTCTGATCTTTCCTATAGCTGTATAATAATACTGCTAAAATGTTACCATACTTCTGATATCCACTTTTTTACTCTATAGCACATCAAGAATGTTTATATATGGACAGACACAAATCTCTCAACATTTTCTATCCATTTCCTTTATTTCACAATCACTATTTGTACAGGAAATGTTTTTGCTGCTCTATATTTATAAACATAAATGTTTTTCCTGTGTTATAGTTAATGTAATATGTTTACATGAGTTTGTAATATAAAATGTCTTTTGCAATAAGTTTGCAAAATATAATATTGTAGAATACTTTTGTGATATAATCTGGAGCTTTTATCCTAGGGCCTCCAATGAAAATGGGTGTCAATTTGAACTTTCCCTGTAAACAAATGAAATGAAATAATCTCACTCTCTCTCTCTATATATATATATATATATATATATATATATATATATATATATATATATATATATATATATAATGTTATTGTGCACTCACAAGCAAGTGTGTGTGTGTGTGTGTGTGTGTGTGTGTGTGTGTGTGTGTGTGTGTGTGTGTGTCTGTTTGTGTGTCTGCATGTGTGATTCTTAATTTCTTAATTTTTCTGATAGTTTTCAAGGCTGCTTTACAGTCATCTATATCAGAAATTCTGCAATGTACGACAAGATATTTGGAAACTCTTTGTGCTATGACTGAGTTTTCTCTCTATCTCTTTTTGTAAGTCTGTTTGTATCAAACTCGGACATTAAAATTATATTCATTTATTCTCTGTGTACCCACTTATTCATGCTCAGGGTGACAGGGGGACCTGGGGTCTATATCAACAGTCACTGGGTGCTATACATAGAATGTAATACTGGATAGGGTGCCAATCCGCCTCAGAATGCATACACTTACTGCCATGCAGCAAACATACCACTATTCTGATGAATGTCTTATATATGGTACATTTTTGGATATAGGAGCAAACCAAAGTACACAGCAGCAATCTACATGGATAGAGGAAGAGCATAGAAATGCCACATAAAAGTCACCCCAGCCAAGATCTGAACTTGAGAGTCAGTAACTATGAGGTGGCAATGCAGACTGCTGCAATGCTATGCTGGTCATTACAACTGCAAAAATAGAAGGGCATGTTTCCACTTTGCAATGCATCATTACTTTTGCAGTGAGGGCTGTAAGACAAAAGCCATATTTATTTAGAGACTAATCTCAACTGCATCTGAAATATACATTATATCTGCAGTTGGTACAGTGAATGGGTCAAGACTAAATCCATTAGTACATTATTGCTATTAATGTTTGTGGTACATTGTTATAAGCTGCAGTAATCCATTCAGTTTGCAGGTACTGTATATGTATTTCAGAACCATAATGCAGTAAAGTGAATCAGCCAATGTATATTAGCTATAATTACTAATAAAAAAGAAAGTTTTTACCCTGTGCTTTATGCATACAGTGAAAAAGAATGCATTATTTGTCATTTCTTAATAATATGTCTACTGAGTTCTCTTTAAAGCTCAAATTAATCCATGTTTCTCCTCTACTTGCCTTCTTCAAAGCTTCCACCTTCCTTATCAGTGCTTCTTCCCAACTAGCTATCATTCACTTCTTATCCTACATCCTCATCACCTGCACATTTCACAACCTTCCTTCCCCTAACTTGTCTGTAAAGTTAAACCAACATACTTGTCAACATCTGCCTAATCTCCATTGTCAATGTTCTGATGGACCTCAGTGTATGACCTTATCATACACTCCACCCATTTGACCCATTTGAATTCTCGTTTGGCTAGTCCTCCTAAATTCTGATCTAAAGCTATGACCATCAGTTACCTTCTGGCATCTCAAGTACCCCAGCCTCCAAATCCATCTGCAGCTCTCATTCTTTCCTTTGAAAATCTCCCCATCCATTTTCTAAATAAACCCATTGCGCATCGTTTAAATGTCTCCCACCACATTACTGTGCACACTAATCGATATATATCTGTCCATTTATAGGAGTATAACTAGACTCTCCCTTTCAGTATAAAGATATTATCTATCCACTCAATCCTAAGTATTTAACACTATATTTCACCCTAAGAAAGTGGATTTCATGCCCACCATTGTTATTAATCATCAGCACCAGTGATTTTTTTCTGGATAAACAATAGCTCCTGACTCCTTACTATGTCTTTCATATAAGTCTAGAATCCTTGGCAATTTTTGACACACATATTGGAATACTTCTGCAACTTCTTTCATTTTTATGGTCTTCAAATCACCTTTGATTTCATATAAAAATTCTTAACTATTTCAGTTTATATTTTCTCATTTAAACAGCTTAACTTTAGGATTTTTTTCTAAATATCCTGTCTCTATAAATGTAATTACTCACCACCTTACATATATTTTTGGTACAATAGTACACACATTTTTGATTAGTAAATACACTTTTTATGTAAAAAGGACAACTTTTTTAGCTATTGCCAATTAGATAGCAAAACGATGGAAAACATAACGTAAAGTAACCTGGATATCAATAGTCAAGCTGCACAGTTAGTGAGCAGGCACACTGGTGTGACACCCCAGCACTGACCCAGTAATCAAGGAGCCTCAATCCTCACCACTAGAAACACTTGGAAATGAACACACTGGGAGGATGACAAGTACACACACAGTAAGGTGCAATTTCCCTTAAGAGCACACAGAGACCACTGTCAGTCTGGGGCTGGTTTCTCCCTCTTTCTCCACATCCCAGTAAAACTCTCTACTGGCACAGCTATAGAGTTGAGATCTCAGCTGAGTGGCCAAACCAAGACCTCCAGCACACTCTCTGTCCAACCAGTGCTTCATGTTCCTAACCAAGAAGTTTGATTTACACACACACACACACACACACACACACACACACACACACACACACACACGCACACATACACACACGCACACATACACACACGCACATGGACACACACACACACACACACACACACACACACACACACACACACACACACACACACACACACACACACACACACACACACACACCTGGGAAATGCTGGCACAAGTTTACTAACTATGCCCCCTTTTGCCCAAATTATAAGGTAGTTATCACTGCCACCACCCAACTCCTTGTCAAGTACTTTAAGGCTCTTAACAAAGTGTGTCCAATCTTACTGTGTAATGTTACTATTAATACAAATGGTAGTTTGACCAAGAGCAAGGCTATTAGGAGTGGCCTACCCACCAAATAAACATGCAAACACTCTCAGAGATTAAATATGTCTCACAATTATCAGCCACAGTGAAAGGATTAAATATATTTAATAATAAGTAATAAAATAACAAGAAAATGTTCAGTAAATAATCAGTTACAACAGAGTTCAAAATCACAGGAACTACTTAAAGCAACATTGCAGGACAAAATCAAATAAATAAAGAAAACATATAAGCTATATTTCATTATATTCCTGTCTGTATCTAACAGATATTACTCAACCCTAGTTAACTTACTTACAGAATAACAAGCAGGCAGATGTGGTGAGTGAATGTTATTGTCAGGCCAAAGACAAAATACAGAATGCCCAGTCTGTCTATCAAAGAGGTCTTAAATTAATATTTTAAATATTACTGCTTGGGTATCTGGCAGGCATGACATCTCTTCTTGTCATCTGGCTTTCATTTCCCAAGCACACAATCATTGATTTTAGCATCTACCTGCAAAGGCACATAGACCTCATATCTTTTTGCAAATGGTGGAAGTCGTAAAATAATTTGCATTCCTCCATATTTAAAGACAATACAAAATAATTCTCATTCAAGACAATATGTCTACTGTTGCACTGATGCTGAAAGATAACGTATTTTTTATTACGTGGTTATAAAGTAATTTAAGTTTTCAGCTATTCTTCTGAAGTTAACTTCTTGGGTTTCAGTCCCCATTGTTAAAAACATATACATCTAAACAGTTACAATAGTATATATACATTTCTGCTCAGTATTTTACAAAATATCTCTTACGTCTGTACAATATGACATACAGTTCTAATACAGTTGTAACACAAGCAATTGCATCATGCTGATATTCACAAATGACACACAGCCACTTACAAAATTCCAGATAGTTGGGCTGGTAGTATCTGCTTCTGTCGCACTTCTATATAAATCATATTAATATTCAAATGACACATAATTATTTACAAAATTCCAGATAGCTGGGCTGGTAGGATCTTCTTTTGTTACACTGGCTTTACTGATATAAAGGAGTCTAAATCTGAAATAAATATTTAATAAGAATTGAATACAATGCTTGCTTTAGCATGTATCTGTCTAGACATATGCTACAACTGGAACACCAACAGAGATACCTTATTAAAAGGCCTAAATAGCATGCCCTATATGAACGGACTCAAAGCCTTGTCACTATATTTGGTATCCTACAGACTGATAAGAGGTGACCTCTGTCTGTCATACAAGGAATCCGCTGACACATTACTGCTCATCAGCAAGTCAAATGGCACCAGAAATACTCAGTCTGAGGATCTATACCTCTTCCTCAATATTAACACAATGGTTTGGAGGGACATGTATATTTCACAGACAATACCACTGCTATGGAACAGACTCCCTATCCACATAAAGCAAAGTTCATCCCTGTACATTTTCAAGTGCAACTTAGATTTATGGATGGGAAACAGAAAAGTTATCCCTGTATTGCCCCTGTTCTACTAATAGGCAGATGCAGCTTCTAAGTGCTTTATCCCATGCATGGGTCCCTTCAAATTATCTATGGTATGATCCCACTTACTCTCATTTAGGGTAATATATTATTTTCCACCATGAGATGGGAAAGGCAAATCTATAACAAGATGGGATAGTGTATTTTGAGCACAAAAAGGGAAGTTGGCTAGGCTTAAAATGGCCTAAAGGGCAGCTAGCCTAGTGCTTATTTATGAGCTTATAAGAATATGGTTGTGAGGGATATTTCTGTTAATAGATAGACAGATAGATAGACAGACAGACAGACATATAGATAGAGAGACTCATAGACAGAAATAGATATACACATAACAGTTTGGTTTCAACATCCTAAAATGCAAAATATTACTTTAATTAATATGCTGACTGTAGATGTAAAACTTTAGTTTATGTAGCAAGTTGTAATATTTGTAAAAGCTCTAAACGCTTGTTTTAATTCTGAAACAGTTAAGAGAGATATAAAAGTCAAAATGGGCAAATACTTTGTTAAACATTTTAAGAGCTCTGAACACATTCCTTCTATTCAGTTTCAGGTTCTACAGATGATATATTTTAACCATGTTTACATGGTGTTTCTTTGCTGTGAAACATATGTCTCAACTTCTTAGCACATAAAATCTGGACAAAGCCTAGTATAATGGGGAATAAAGACCCAAAAACAGGGACAGATTTTAAATATTGTTCTTATAAACCTAGAAAGTTGTTAGAATAACAGGAGTTGTCTTAGCAATCATTTTTCTGAAGGATGTGAAGTCTGAAAATCAAATGTATGTCATTATATAGTGACTTCAATCCACAAATCATGCCAGCGATTTGCCAGAAAATCAAAAATTTTATGAGGAGCAGACCAAAAATACAAGGTAATAATCTAGACAGTCTGCAAAAATCTGGACAGTTGAGAGGTATGCAAAAGTAAATAGCAGTTTACTTTACATTCAGACCATAGGTTAGAGCTTAATAATTTATTTTAGACTGAATTTGTGGCTTAATTTTGTCTGTGTACTAACTGTGTTAGTGATGCATCGTTTACGTGTGTGTGTGCGTGTGTGCATGTGCATGAATGTGTGCATGTGTCTGCGTGTGTATTTAAGAAGTTGAGCCACGTAATGTTTCTGAATAGTTTTACCTGATAAAATACATGCTATTTATATCTAATAACTTATCCTTCTGTCCTCTACTTTTCATTTATTTATTTTTTAATAAACATATTTCTTGAGCTTGGAAAGCTGTTAAAGCATAGGGATTATTTGCACATGTGCTGATGCTTCAAAGGATCTTTTTTAGTCCAACAAAGCTCATAATTTTCTAATAATGTCTTGTTCATTTGTAATGATTTTTGAGCTGCATTTGCTTTCAGTCCAAAAATAAATTACTCCAGTTGCACCAAAAACAAAAAATATGCATTTAATATGCGAAAGAGTTACAGTAAATGCAGAAATACAAAGGAACTGTTAAACTTAGCATAGAGGATAATAATTACAGTATGGTATTAAGCTATGTTTTGTAACCTTGATGCTAAACCTGCCATTATCGTCCTATCTACGGTGGCTGTAAACAAGAAACCTAACCAGAGACAGATGCTCTGTGGTCACCCATGAAAGAAGCAGCTACAGTGTAGTGACCTAACAGGTTTGGAAAAGTAAAATACATAAACAAAATGTAAATTAAAAAGTGCTTCTCTTTAGTAACGCACACATATCATGGAAAAATGAAAAAAAAGTTGCATCACTTTCCTGCTTCCTCTCTAGTCAGCAGACATTGCCTGCTGCCACACAAAGTGACAATGAACCAGAAATGAAAAATGTTATTACGACTTACCTTCCAATTGCTTATGAAATGTGCAGTCGTTAGGAAGAGGGTAAATGTCCTTATAATTGCACCCTTATATCCCTGTGGGTTTCTTGGTATTGGTAGGAGATTTGAGCTAGAGCAGCAAACATGTTTACAAGGAAATAAAAAATCTTAAGGGGATGCATTCTCTTGAAACTTTATTGTCAAAATAAACTGGCTATTAATAAAATGCACTCAGAATCGTGATTAAAGTTACAGCAGATGTGTAACTTAAAATGCATTTTCAAGTCTTAGCTTCTTGCTACTAATCTTTGAGAAATGGGTTATTACCTCATTATTAGTTGGAAGTTTATCTCTGTTTTATGCTTTGACATGGTCTTTGCCACTCAAGTCAGTGATTTATGAAAAGATGCATATCATTTTGAGAAGCAGACAACTCTCTCTCCTTTAGGAAGCATTGTACAACAAATTCCACAGTAGTAGGCAAATGTCTCTTTTCCATTTCAAATGATGTTATTTAGTGTTGTTCTCTCAAATGAAATCATCCTCTTTCATCTCTTACTCCAGCTCTGCCTCACCATATTCTGAAGACCTTTGACTGTTCCTCCTTCCTTTTGCTTGTTTTTTTCCCTCTCATTTCTGAATGCTTCAGTCAGTTTTGCATCAAACATTAATAAAAAACAGTATCTAATATGAAAATGCACTTTCTGTTTGTGACATTTGTTCAATTAAGTATCTCAGGTGCATGTGTATGAGAATGTGTGCATTCAAGCTTAAATGTAAGAGCTCCTCCTGTGATTAGGTTGGTGTGATATGAAGTGGCAGGACTGGATCTCAGCACTGGATCCTTTCATCAGCCTCCACCCGCATTCTGTAGGACTTCCAGTACATTATATAAACAGGCCAATGTACCAGGGTAAGGTCAGGAAATAGTTCTGCCTAGCAGAAGATATTATTTTAAATGAACACAAAGTGAAGGGAACATGTGCAATGCACTTTCTGCATCCTGAAGAATTTCATGGTTATATGAACACATATTATCAATGCATCCCTATATAGTGTGACATATAATAGAAAACTGGAAAACAGAGCTGTATGTGCAGTAAAGCTCCTCTCTCACTTTTAGTGGGTGTGTCTCAGACTGCTCTCAGCTGTGCATAATCATAATATATCTCAGTAAATAAAGTATTTTGTTGTAGACTGATGCCACTCACAACCATATGTCTTTAAAGATGCTTTTAAAGTCCTCAGTTTTATAGATTTGTATGCTCTCCAACAGTAATTTCTTTTCTTGACTACTGTCCCTGTCTCAGTAAGCCATCTTATGGTTCTTCATCTTGCTCTTTTTGCATGTACATCTTGAAGTATCTTTACAGTGTTGTTTTTATTTCAGCTAATCACAGCCAGTTCCATTTTCCAGTGCACTGGTGGTGTTATAAATTAATTATTTATGTATTTATTTTATTTTATTTATTTATTTATTTCAGGTTGATAACCGGGGAAGTCCACTGGGCCGTGGAGAAAGCTTCAATGGCAATTATCAGAATCAGATCACCTCCTAGTGGCTTAATGTTCTTCACTGTTCAGAATAGATTTTGTTTTCAGGTACTTTGCTCTGAATACATTTATTTCATATTTTCCAATCATGTTTTTAAGCCTTTATAGAGGGATGCCAGATTTCACTTCATAATCATGTGTCATTTCTGTTAGGACATTAAATAAAGGCTTTTTGCGTCCAACATTGTGAATTTAAACTAGCTTAAGGTGAGTTTTGTTCTAGCTAATTCTGGGAGTCACGTTTGCACATGTCCATTTTCTTTGCTTATATCAAGACTGTTTTTAACTGAAGCTGTTTATTTATAATAAAGTCTGTGCTTACTAGATATGCCCCAGGATTCAGCAAGCTCTGTACGGTGTGCAGGAATAGTGCAAGAGCTGCTGCATGCAATATGGCCGACGAGTGATCCAGGAATGAGCTCCTGGGATGTGCACGAGCACTCCAACACTATTCCTGCATGGACACAGCTCCTGTATGCTAATTACCCCATTTGCAGGTGAAAAAAACATACAAATGAGGTAAATTAGCAATCCAGGAAGCAGGCAGGCATCTGTACAGGAATAGTGTAACCTGCAGAAATGTATTCGGCTACTAACCGAATACATTTCTGCAAATTATAAAACGGAGGCATGACAGCTCCAAAGAAAGCATGTATTCAATGTAGTAGGCATGCCAATGGCCAAATAGATGGCCATTGGCATGGTAAATAGTTGCAAAATTATAAAAAATAACTTTTTTTTTTTGGGCTGATTTTGTCTGTTTAAGCATAGGGCAGTGGTGCACAAATGGAATCTGCCGAAAAATAAAAAAAATAAAGCTGGAAATAAGCTTTTAAACCAAAGTCAGCATTGTTCCATAATAGTCAATGGCATGCAAAAGACAACAATACCACTGAATAGTGGTTGCTAAGGGGGAAGGCTGAGTTTCAGTCTTGTAACCATGCATTAGCAGTCAAGTTTTATGCAAATGAGGGGATTGAAACTGAATCACAGATTTCCCCTCAGTGTTAGCTAGCACCCAACCGTGTAAGTGCAGCAACACCATGTTGCAAGCCTAAGAGGTAGATGACCTCATAAGGGGGGGGGGTGTCATGCATGCTGTAAGCTAGTTGGAGCTCTGTGGCCCATGTTTGCCCATAGCTAAGCACAGCTAAGGAAGGAGGTGTGTCTGAGCTGCCTAGCAGTGTTTACATTGCCTAAACAGGTGTGTGTGCCGTGCGCCAGGTTTTAAACAAACAAAAAAAAAAACAGGAAATAGCAGCTCTGTTCACATCTGAGCACTGGGTATGTGTGGCGCTCCTTGGGGCTTAAACAGGAAGGCAATGGGAAGGGAAAACAGCAGTAGGAAGACAATCATGGAGAACTAGCATAGTTGGCTATTGAAATGCATCAGAATCAGCCAGTTACACAGGCAGCAGCCCAGCCTATCACACTACTATAAACTATGCAAACACCTTTCACTCTGTTTTTTCCCACAAACTCTACACCACCGGTGTACACAGATGGGGAAAGTTTACCAGACAAAACTAACAAAATGATAGGGGCTGCTGTTGCTCTCATACATCAATATCTGGAAGAGGCTGAGGGTGGTGAAAATGAGAATGCTGACGATCAAACCACAGTGAGGAGAAGGAGAAGAGTGTTCAGACTTAGGGTAACCTACCAGGGGCTACATGAGCTGGAGATAGTGGAGCGCTATAGGGTGGACAGGGACATCCTACATAAAAATTGATGAGCTGTGCCAGCCACGCCTCACACACAGAACCAACAGAGGGGAACCCATCCCAGTGGATATCAAGGTATGTGTAGGCTTAAGAATACTAGCCACAAGTACCTTTCAAAGGCCAACTGGGGATATCATGGGGATCTCACAGGCATCAGCATCCAGGGTACTCCACCAGTTCCTGGATGCCATGTCAGCACATGCCAGTCCGCACATATATTTCCTCAATGCCTGTGAGGTGTTAACCAGCAATATGCGTCTCTTCCACCAAATAGCAGAATACCCTGAGGTAGTGGGTGCTATAGACTGCACGCACATACACATCAAAGCACCACCTAGTCAGTGGGGTAGAATCTACATAAACTGCAAGGGCTTCCCCTCCATCAACTGCCAGGTCATGTGCAATGCCCAGGGCATTATAATGAATGTGTGTGCTGGCAGCTCTGGAAGCTATCACGACTACCACATCTGTCATATGACACAGCTGTGCCAGAGATTGGGTCTATATTAGAACATCGAAGTTTTAAAACTTCGAATGTTCTAATATCGACCCCTATTCAGTGAATGCTGAAAATAGCGAAGCTGCGGAACACCGAATTTCTTCCTAGAGAAGGAATTCAGTTGGCCATTTCTGTGTCTTCACTATTTTCAGCACTGCAGTGGAAAGTTACGGGTCGGGATCAGGTAAGTGTGCGATTGTGTGGAAGTGAGGGTTAGGGCGGGGTAGGTGAGTTAGGGTTATGGCACGGGTGAGATGAGTGTGCGATAGTGACAGACCTTAGGGTTAGGGTTTGGGTTAAGGTAAGTGGATAGATAGTAGTGTTTGTACAGTTTAGTGTAAGGTTAGATGTAGGATTTTAAGTGTATGTGTGTGGATTCCTGTTTGTTTGATGTGCTTGTGTTGTGTGTATGTGGTCAGAGCAGCAATTTTTTATCCCTGGGAAGAATACACTGTTCTGCAAGTTCGGTATTGTCAGCATTCACTGAATAGGGATCGATATTAGAACATTCGAAGTTTTAAAACTTTGATGTTCTAATATAGACCCCCAGAGATTTGCCAGTGGGGACATCCCATATGGCCACCTAGTGGGGGATGCTGGTTATGGACTGGAGCCATGGCTGATGACATCCATTAGAAATGCACACATACCCGAGCAAGAACTCCATAATGAGGCACACGCACAAATGAGAATCATAATAGAGCATGTGTTTGGAATGCTCAAGTCACAGTTCTGGTGCCTGGACATATCCAGTGGAGCCTTGCAGTACTCTCCAGCTACATGTGCATAAATTTTCATTGCATGTGCCATGCTACACAATATGATCCTGTGGAAGCAACTGCAGCAGGAATAGCACAGGGCAGGGCCACACAGCCCCCCACCATTGCCAAGGCCAGCACAGGCACAGAGTGACTCCGAGGAGGAACAACCTGAGCCTGCCCATGTAGACAGAAGGAGGCATGCCCAGTATGCCCAGGCTTTGGCAAAGAGGCAACGCACAGCACATACACTGACACAGTAGGAATCTAGGGAATGACACCTCTCTCTGACTCACACATACAGTAAAAGGGATGCCAACCATGACACTACCTGTGCTTTACCTTGTATAATGAATGCACTATGTGCATCTGACATAGTCAGCCCTCCAGCACCATCCTCAATACTGGCACAGCCACAAGTAACTCACTCTTCCTATCAATTGCTGAATGGAGTAGTATGTTCTGCTAGTTGTAGCTATGGTATGGATGTGAGCATGCAAGGGAATCGGGTGGCTGAATGGGATGGCAGCAGATAGTGGACACCTATATAGGCAGCATGGAATCCATAACAAATACTGGTGTCAACAAAGTAGGCAGTACTAGACAAAGTGACAAATCCCACTGCAGTACATATGGTGGCCCAAATGTGTGTTCATAGGACACACACACATTCATGTCAGTGAGGTTCACATACCCAGCAACAGCCTCAGCCAGCAGGACAGGTGTAGATGACCCTAAAGAAAGGCTGTGCTAAGGCCTCTAATTAATGGCAATGGAGAACAGCCCCACTCCAGACCTACACAAACAGACTGCAACAGGTCAGGTAGTTGTATGTTTGTTCCGCATGGTATGAAGTCTGAAACTGAAATGTAGGTCAATAAAACCTAAGATCTGTTCTACTGATATGCCTCTAGTCTGCATGATAAGTCAGAATACAAAACGAAATGGAAGCCAACAGAGTACCTGAGATACCAATACAGTCATAGCAAATGTTTACAGTTGTCAGGTGTGCCCTCCCCTACAATCCTATGTAGAAATGCAGTAACATGTACGAGTGGAGCTAATAACAGTGGCACAGAGATTACCTGAGCTGGCCCAATTTACAGGATAGATTGTTGCATGTGTACAATATGCAGGGCTGTGTCTCTTAGGTTGTTGTGTGTTGTACATTCTGCGGAAGTGGTCAGCATGTAGGCATGAAGGGTTGTGTCCCGGTGGCCTATGGCCACTGCTGTTGATGACAGGGCCATGTTCTGACAACTGCAGTGTCAACCACAATGCATCCCAGCAAGACCCGATTCAGCAATCATCCATAGTCAGTGTTCAGATGTCAATATCTGTCACCATCTGAAAGATGGACATGCCATGAATGTGGGACAAACATACACGCAGTACACAGGTGGAAGTACCCTAGACAGAGTATATAAAATGTAACTGTCAACTGCACAGACCTTTGGAATTGTACATACAGGTTAACAGCACATTAACTGTCTGTATAGTATGGAATACTGATGCAGTCTAGCCAATCACTGGCAGAACACAAAAATCACAATTATGAAGTAATGAGAGACTACCTATGTCCCTGCACAAGGCAGTATAAGGGGAATGTCCCAGGTATATCTGTGAGTCAGCTGCAAGAAGCTTCCATATCACACATGCACTCAGCTCATCCCACCATCAGCCACAGGTTTATCACAGGTCATATCCTTGCTGTTGGGAATGAATACAGCATGACCCAAAATTCTCTATGGGAATACCCACAGAATGCAGCATGCTGAAGAGGTGTCCTATGCAGGTGTGTCCCTGATGCGTTGGTGGCGTTATAAATGTTATCGCTCATTTTAATTGTCAAAAGGCAATTCTGGAGTGCAGGGGCATGTGTATTGCGAGAGCTCTGCTTTCAGACACACCCCCTGCACTCATACATGGCTCCATGTAAGTTTAACAGCACAGGTAGTGTGCCTTCATGAATATCCAAGGCGCGCTGCTGTGCTGTACAAGAGCAGTCCTTGCCATGCAGGAATAACTTATTCCTGCAGAGCTGCTCGCTGAATCCCAGGGAAGGTGTTATTTTATATATACTCAAATTATAGTTTGGCTAAATGTACTTGTAAAGCTTCCTTCCTAGTTGATATGGTGGCCGATATGTATATTTATCTATCTATATAGTTAGGCACCTATGTATCTATATGTCTCTATGCAGTTATTGTCTCTCAATGTATCTACATTTGTGTGTGCATGTGTGTGTATGTCAATATAAATATATCTCTCTCTCTCTGTTTCTGTATATATATATATATATATATATATATATATATATATATATATATATATATATATATATATATATATATATATATATATAGGTTCATAGGTTCATTATACTAGGCTATTATACTATCCTAGGCATTTAAGGCATTTAGCTACCTATTACAAATTATTTCACCCCTACGCCACCTTATAAGAAAAATACTGTTTTTACTATATATATTTACTGTGATCTCCATTCAAAAGCTTTGAGTTTTCAAAAACTCTCTCTCTCTCTCTCTCTCTCTCTCTAGATATACACACACACATATATATATATATATATATATATATATATATATATATATATATATATATATATAGTGAGCAGAGGAACTTTCACTAAAATAACTACTGCCAAAAGAGCACAAAAAACAGCACAAATCTGAAAAAGATACTCAGGCAGTATAAGGCAAGCAGTCACTTCAGGTACTCAGGCAAATAGCATAGTCTCTTGTTGAAACGTTTTATTCAGATCCAGGTAAGCACTTTCACAAATATAAAATTTGCTTCATCAGACCATCTCTCCAAACAAACCAAAATGTCATTTAAATATCAAAACACACCCTAAATATATTTAAAGCAGCCTATCAAAACCATCCATGGGCATGATGTCACTAAATTGTCATATTCTTAAAGCAGCAAATGTTATATTCGTAATAGCAGCACAAAATCAGAAAAAAAATGAATATTTCCTTAGAAGCACATACATATCATACATAAGTAACAAAACAATAATATCAAAAACATCTAAAAATACAGACTACGCTAATACAGCAACTTATAAGTTGTGTTTCATTTATATACTATATATGTAATTTCCTATTTCTGAGGGCTAGAGTAATCACAGTATGTTAGTTTTAAACCTGTTCCCAAATGTGCTTTTAAGTTCACTAGTCATTTCAGCTGTCTCTTTTCAGTTCTGTTGGACAAGTTTCCATTCCTAGCATCTTCCTTAACTAATTCAAGAACATTAAATCTGAACTGATGCTGTATATCTTGATCCAGCGTATGTTTTGCCAGCACACTATAGGTATGTCCTTTTCTGGTGCAGTATACATGATCTCTAATACACTCCCTAAGGCATCTATTTGTCTTTCCTACATAAAAGGAACTACAACATATACACTGAGCAAGGTATATTAGGTTCTTACTGTTACAATCAGCAGCTACTTTTAGTTCATAAGACATGCCTGTGTCAGGGTGTTTAAATCGTATTTGCACACTTATATAACCCCAATATGCACAATTATTACATTTCCTTGTTCCTTTACCTGCAGGAATAGGTATGTTACCAGCAGCTCTCTTAGGATAGCACAATCGCTGTTTAAGTGATTTAGTATTTCTATATGCTATAAATGATTGATAGCTTACCAAACTTGATATCTGGCTATCCTCCTGAAGTACATGACAATTCTTTTCTAGTATTGTTCTTGAATTCTTCTTATCATTGCTGTATGTAGAGGTAAATACTACATAATCTAATCCCTTCTTACACTTTTTCTCATATCTGTGTCCTGAAAAATATGGAACGGCCTCATTCATTTGTAATTCCTTTGCTTGTTTACGGGCCGCTTCTACATCCTTCTTTTTATAACCCCTCTGCAGAAAATCAGCATTTAACACACACAGTTCATTTTCAAAGTCAGTTTCTGTGTGTGTGTGTGTGTGTGTGTGTGTGTGTGTGTGTGTGTATATATATATATATATATATATATATATATATATATATATATATATATATATATATATATATATATGTATATATATATATATATATATATATATATATATATATATATCCCCTGGATTTACTATTCCTCCATGCAGGACTAGCTTAGTCCTGCACGGAGGCAGCCGTTTAGGAGCAGGATGGCAGCATGCCAAGCATAGTAATGAGGTGTGCTGCCTGAGCTCCTAGGCTTACACGGAGCGAGTAAGAGAGCAGGGAGTGTGTCTGAGAGCAGAGCTCTCAGAATATATATGCCCCCGCAATGAAGAAGAGCAGAATGGGTTAGGAAATGAATGAGACCGTGCATAGATGTTTGCATATCCCCACCAACAGTCCACCTTGTGTACAACAGCAACAGTATACATAAATAAAATGAACAAACCCTATATATGTATATATTTTTTTAAATCTGATTGAAGCTAACCGCAGGTGCGCAGGTGTGCCCATCGCTTAGATATGGTTAATGCAGCTTAAATGGCTGAAGAGGATAACAAGGAAGATATATGAAAATAAAGCACCAAAGGAATAGTGTAGTCGGCAGACCATTCACCTTACCAGCAGGCAGTCCCGGTTCGAATCCCACTGCAGCAGATTCCATTTTCTGTGGCAAAGCACTTTATGAGTAATATTTATGTTGCATAACCAACTAAATAACAATAGTTTTATGAACTGGAGTACTGCAGTAAATGCACATGTGAGGTGTCAGTATCATAATGAATAAGGCAGTAGTAAGCAGGTTTAAGCACAAATAAGCAGTAGTAAGCATATTTAAGCAATAGTAAGTGGGCTTAAGCCTGTTTGTGCGCTGGTAAGCAATAGCTACACTGGTTAAGCAGTTCTAAAGCTAACTCTCTGTAAGCAGATGTAACGGCAGCTAACAGTTCTTGCTTTTATGCAAACTTGCGCAAACCCGCTTACAAATGCTCAAAAGTGCCTTAATCACTCTTGTATCCAGCGGCCCTTGTTCTGCCCATCAACAAAATAAACAGCCATACAGGTCTCGAAGCCAGGAACCTATACACCATAGTCACAGTAGTTAACCACCAAGCCAACACAGAAGTACAGAAAAATGAGGTATCAGCAAACAAGTCCTCACCATACTAAAACCAAACTGAACCTGTGAAAGGAATCAGTATACAGTCATATGTTCCATAACCCACTACATAACATAAATATGTGAACTGGAGTACAGCAGTAAGCCCAGAAGTTAGGTGTAATTGTAATAGAGTGTTGAAGTCCCCAGTAAAACACAAAGACCCCATAGAGTGTACGAGCATATTAATCATGGATACCATGCAGATATATAAGATGTAATGAATAAGAAATCAATGCCAAAAAGGAAATATAATGCAAAGTGTAATGTAAGCAATGCTAAGCATTGCATATGTCAGCATAGGAGGTGTAAGCAATGTGGAGATCAGCTAACTCATTGTGCCCAGTGGTATACCCCTTTAAACAATGCCAACTTTAGGTAAGCAGATTTGCCCATAGCTTAGCCATTTCACAACCGGCCAATCACAGAAAAGTGCAGGAAATTGACCCTACTTAATCCCAAGAGGCAGGAATACATCTTATAACTGGTTGTAGATTTCACTTGCAAGCACTATGGCAGTAAGGGGAGAAGGTGTGCACTTTCGGGTGCAGTGCTGGTGCATCCAGGAGTCCATGGTTATGGCAGGGCACCTTGTCAAAGACCATGATTAGAGATTGCTGCAGGGCCAGTATCAGGGCTCCCAATATAAGGCAGAGGCCTGGGACCATCTTGCCTGTGACTTCACCAGTGCCACTGGCATACCCCAAACTGGTGAGCAGGTCCGGCACCACTATTCTGACCTGAAGCGGTGTAAGGGGGACCTCTTGGAGGAGTGGCTCCAAGAGGCTAGAGGAACAGGGGATATTCCAGCCATGTGTAAGTATCACCCAGTATGTGTGTAATAATTGCCAGCTCAGGTATATCATGGATAGGTATGGCTAAATATTCATCTTATGTCCCCCACAGCTGCAATGGAGCAGGCCGCAAACCAGGAGGCCCACATCTGTCGCCATGGCGAGGTTGCAACATGAGGCAGGTCAGTAATACTCATGCATTTACTGTCATAGGAAATAAAACTAAAAGTAGTAGTAAATAATTAATTGCCTGTATAAAGCCTGTATTGTTCAAGGCAAGTACTGCATACACTAGAGAATATGGCAGGAAGAGTCTCATATTGTTTGTATGTCAATAAAAGTGTAATATCTTGACAAAACAGGTCTGACTGCTGGACTGCATGTGTATATTCTGGAATCATATGGTAATGAGGATTTGCAATCATGTAATAGTACTGTTGTATTAAGCACTGTTACCCACACTGTGCACCATAAATTGAATGTGTAGGAATGTCTCTATATGACAGATGTAATCCCTGGAGGCCATTTAGTACAACTGAGAGGCACATAGACAGTAAACATGGAGAATGTAGACAACAAAAGTCAAATAGCACATGCAACTGAGATGTGAACTGTTGTTTTTTTCAGCACACACAACCACGGTTCAAATCCTGCCATTGGTTTTAGTCTACATACAGAATCACACCCCACAACTGTCTAGAATGTCTGTTAAAGTGGCCCATATCTATTGCCTATATACCTGCCCCCCCCTGGGAAATCAGTGGGATGATCCCCGATGCATAGGCAGCAAATAGGGAATACAACTGACTGACACACATCTATGAGAATAAACCTGGCACACTAGCAACTCGCCAATACCTTATGTGACTAAGAAGCCACGTATGTGCAATACACATCCCAACTTGTTAAGCTGTGGTCAGAGTGTGTACAGTAACAGAGTGAGATATATGTGCATAATAGTAATGTGGAAGCTTGTACTGTGTGTGGAAACATTCAGGTAGTGCTAATAAACATTCCTCCCACAGGTCTGTCAGATACCAACACTGTGTCCAGAAATACAAGAATAATATGCAATTGCTCTGAATAATGAGGTATTACACATCAGTGTCGCCCACACTGTCCTGCAACATATAACTGTCTAGGAAATCTGTATAAGAGTATTGTAATACAAGGTCAGAATGCAAAAGCACAGGGGATTAATAAGACAGAAAGCAGATAGGAGATATACAGCAATATGTATATAGCAGACAAAACTGTGATGGATAGTGTTTAAGTTGTAGCAGACACAGCCATGGTCTGAATCCTGGGAGTGGAAATAGGCTGCATAAGGCCAGAATGTCCAGTATACGGGCCCATATCTGCTGCCTGTCTCTCCATCCCCTTGGTAAGTCTGTGGGATGATCCCAGATATTTAGCCAGCAAGCAGAGTACAATTGATTATCGAACATCTGTGAGAACACACCTGTCACTGTAGCAACCCCCAAAACTGTTAGGAGAGTAATATTTCAAGTATGTCCTATATACACTCCCATGTTGTCAAGCTGTGACCAGAGTGTGTACAGTAACAGAGTGAGATGTATGTGCATAATGCTAATGTGTAATCTGGAGGTTTGTGTGGCAGCAGTCAGGTAGTGCTAACAAACATTGCTCCCACAGGTACATCGGATACGAACACTGTGCTGAGAAATACAGACCATTATAACCTGTACTGGTACTGTTCACTCTGGTATTGTAGGGGATTGTGAGTGTTGCAGTTTCTCTGAATAATAAAGTATCACTGATCACTGTCACCTACACTGTGCTACATAATATAACTATGTAGGAAAGCATGTATATGTGTGTGTCAGGTCACTAAAGGTGGAAGAGAGCAATATTCAAGATATGTCCCGGCACACCAGCATGTAGTCAACACATGGCCAGAGTCTGTGCCAAATGAGTTGAATAGCTATGTGCACAACATCAACCCGGAATCTGGGAGCATGTGTAGAAACAGTTAGTGTTAACAAACATTCCCTCCACAGGTATACCAGGTAAGACGTTTATACTGCAGGTAAAACCGGTTCATGTGTAACGATGATGACAGCCATATTATTGTCCAAACTAAAGCTATGGGGTAGTGTAGTAAGACTTGTAAGGTACAGATAACAGCACTGACTAGGAAAGTAATGTGGACTACAGGAATATACTAGTTGTTAATTGACATCTATCTCCCCCACCATATCTCCAACAATAATCAACATACCCACCCCAACTGGTATGTACTGACACCTAGTTTCTGATAATGTCCAATTGTTTGATAAATATTTCAATGGTTCCCATGCATGTGCTATATTGAATTATTCCAACACTGGTGGCATGGTGCCATCAATGTACCTGCATGCTGTTCTTATTATCACTGTGGTCCCATATATGCATGTGTTCTGTTTGCTATGCAACTGTTCCATATCTGGTGTTTGGGTTAATGGGAATATCTATGCAAGCTGTTATACCTAACCCTGGAATGTGTTGACTATTACTAACCCACATATGATGATGAAATCTAAACACTATAGCACACTTATGAATGCCTGTCCCAGCGGACCCACCTGTCCCACCTTAGCTGGCTGTGGCACCGGGCATCAGCATGTCTGGGGCTCAACCTGGGACCTCTCTGTCCGTTGATCCTGCACCACCATTGTGTTGAACCACCTCAGACGATGGGGCTTACTCCCCCCGTGAGTGGGTGCAGACAGGCAACTGTCACCTGTCGCCAGGTCGGGGTCATGGTGTGTAGAGTGATCAACCAGTGGTTTTGTGATCTTCTACGCCAGCTCGAGGGCTGCATATTGCAATTACAGAGTCAGCCTGGCTCTGCAACTCAGACCACAGCACAGTCACCTTTGGGGCTGTGAAGGTGCAGTGGGGACTGCCCATGGGTGGGGAACTCAGTCCCACTGTTACCACTAGGGGGCTTGCGGGCTTCCGATTTCCAAACACCCCTCCCCATCAAGGTGTTTACCCCCCTCACATGTGTCATATACTGCCTCTGTATGCGTCTTGTTTGTCTTGTCTGTTAACCTACCCAACCTACCTCCCGAAATATACTTACTACCCCTCCCCAACATCTGACTCTCACTTGAAAAAAAAAGGGCAATCTGTTCCCACAAAAAAATCATGCCCCATACATAGCTGTCCATTTTGCACACGTATCGGCTGGACACATGTTATCCAGTCTAATTGGCATCACCATGTATTACTGTTGTCCTCACCTCCTCCCAGGGGTTTGAGTGTCCAAATAAACCTCCAAATATAGTGTATATGCATAGCTGTTGCTGTAGACGAAATGGGCAGCTATGGACCTTCCCTAAACCCTTCCTGCACATCCCTGGCTATTTTCCCTACTATCTTTCCCTCTTTGTGCCCATTTTTTCACCACTTTCCTATCAACCCCTTTTTCTTTTCTTTTAAAGAAATTAGTGCGGGGGTCAGTGGGAGTAAGCACTTTTAAGCAGCAGTAAGTGGGTTTAAGCCTGTTTGCGCTGAGGTAAGCTATGCCTACACAGGTTAAGCAATTTAGAAGCTGAGTATAAGAAACTGTAACCGGAAGGTAGCAGTGCTTTCCTCTGTGCAAACCCACGCAAACCCACTTACAACTGCCTTAATCACTGTGTATCCAATGGCCAGTGTTCTGCCCAGCAACAAAATCAACAGCTTCTGCAAGGCTCAAACCCAGGACCCTGCACTCCATAGACAAAATAACATACCACTAAGCCATGTCAGATACATATAAGCCTGCTGTTTCCAAAAACATATCATCCAGCTCAATCATTCAACAGTACAGAGAATGTATTCCAACATTTAGATGTATGTGTGTGTGTGTAAATATATTAATATCTCAACAGATACAACATATCTATACATGTATATATCTATCTATATATATATATATATATATATATATATATATCTATATATATATATATATATATATATATATATATATATATATATATATATATATATATATATATAGGTTCATAGGTTCATACTAGGCTATCTGCCCTGGGGCAATTATAAGCCTAGCCCGATTCTGTATGGCTTACGCCACCCCTTAATTTGAGTATACTGTGCCCTTTTTAAGGTTTAGTTTACTGTGCCTCTGTCTAATAGTGACACGGGAGTAATCCCTGGGACAAAACTATGATCCCCCATCCACCTATCGAGATTCTTCTTGAAGAGATTCAGTGAGGTGCTCTGCCTCACATGAACTGGAATTCTATTCCAGAGCGAAGGGAGCCTCTGTGTTATGAACCTGTCCCTCCAGCAAGTTCTAATTATTTCTGTGCTGAGGTTCAAGTCCCTCAAGTGTGTGGCTCTAAGGGATTTAGATTTACTGAGGTGGAGCATGTCCATTAATTCTGGATTTGACATAGCTTTGTATGTCAGGCATAGATCTCCTCGAAGTAGGTGGTATGCAACTGAGTAGAGCTGGAGTTTTTTTAACCGAGCAGCATATGGCATATATATATATATATATATATATATATATATATATATATATATATATATATATATATATATATAGATAGCTATACATATATATAACTATATATGAATATATATACATGCAAATGCCTACACTACGGACATAGTTATATATATGTAAGCATATATATATATATATATATATATATATATATATATATATATATATATATATATATAGGTATATATGGACATACATCTGTAGATAACAATGGGAAAATAACTAAGACATAAATGTCCACATGCACCATTAATGGGGTTGAGAGGCCCCAAACAATATATGTCTTGTATGAATAGGTATACACCCCCCCACAGCCAAACATGTCCACCCTGCAATACACTACTAAGTGTTGCAGATCCCATAACCAGGCCCTGACATGACATGGGCATCCCAAAGATACATATACACAGACACATATATGCAGATACAGATATATATCTATATATATATATATATATATATATATATATATATATATATATATATATATATATGTAACTACACATATACAAGCAGAGATATATACAGTAAATTACATATGTAGTACTTGCACACAATATGGAACAGCCACTATTCCTACAGTTACCACCTTACTAACTGGAGACTGTATGAGCCACCCATAGAAATGACATTCATTGCCTGCAACATATGCCCACAGAGATATCAAAGGATATAACACCACACACAGGTGTGCATAAATGGGAAAGCTTTATTTGTGTACTATTACAGTTGTATATGCCATGTCATATAGCTGTTTAAGCACGGACATCCATATAAACTGACTAATGCAACTGTGAAACAGTAATACTAATTCAGTAGTCTGGAAAGGTTAACATATGCTGCTGTCCAGGCCGAGGCCATCAAGTAGTACAATAGTAAAGACAGACTGGTCCACAGGATACCAAACAATCAACAGTAAGTAATGCAAGTGTATAGGTTCATAGGTTCATAGGCTCATAGGTTGGTACTAGGCTATCGGCCATAGAGCCTATAAAAGCCTAACCATAACAATTCACTGGCTATTTCTTCCCACACTATTTACTTCTCTGGACCCCTGTCTAGCAGGGCAACTGATGTGATCCCCAGGGTGAATTTCCTTTCTCCCATCCAGTCGTCAAGGTTCCTTTTGAAGAGGGCCAAAGAGGTGCTGTGCTTGACATGTATGGGCAGTCTATTCCAGAGTGTCTGGGAGTCTCTGGATGAGGAACCTATCCCTCCAGCACGTTTTCTTTATGGTGATGACAAGGTTTAGATCCCTGGAGCATGTGGCTCTGAGGGAATGGGATTTCTTTAAGTACTCTATCTTGGGATTTCTTTAAGTGTAGCATGTCCAACAGCTTTGGGTTTGACATGGCCTTGTATGTTAAGCAGAGATCGCCTCTGAGTAGATGATATGCGACAGCGTATAGCTGGAGTTTTTTAAGGTGGTCAGCATAGGGCATCTGCTTTATGCCTGTGATTCTTTTAGTGAGGTATTTCTGCAGCCTTTGCAGATGTCTATCTAGTTAAGCAGCCTCTATCTACACTCTGTAGACAATTCCTAGGGGGTGGAGATCTCAGTTGACACAATGGGATGTAACTGTTACATAACAAGGCACAACTGACACCATCGCAAGCACACTGGCAAACAGAACAGTCTGTATGGCAGTGGTAGTAGGCCTGCATTTAACCAAGGTGAATTGTATGGTAATGTACACCATATACCTAAAGGCAGCTCTCCCCTGATGGACTTCAGGACTTTGGGGTTTCAGGATTCTATAGTGCTCCCATATACATATGTGCATATATAGATATATGTATACACAGATATACGTATATGTATATATATATATATATATATATATATATATATATATATATATATATATAAGTATATATAGCTATATATATATATATATATATATATATATATATATATATATATGTATATATATATATATATATATATATATAAGTATATATAGCTATATATATAAGTATATATAGCTATATATGTATGTACATCCTATGTGTACAGATATGCCTAGTTATGTTGGTATATGTGTAGATATCAATAACTATATGTGCATACATATCTATTCTGATATACCTACTACTGTCAAAATATATGTGGATATCCATACGTATATGTGTATATGTATCTCTATCTGTATATATGTAGACATATATTGCTCTGTGTATATATATATATATATATATATATATATATATATATATATATATATATATATATATAGGTGTTTATTTGTATATGTACATATACATATCCATCTATGTATGTGATATGTATATCTGCATGTCTATAGTTATCTGGATAAGTATATATGTACATATGTCATCACCATATGTCCTGAACATGGAATGTACCCCACCTCAGTCAGCTCTGCCCAACCAACTTTGTAGTGGAAGGGGATGTCATATATATATAGGTATATAGTTGTGTATCTTGTCATAGGGGATTGCATCACAGACATGGTTCATGGGAGGTGTGGGCTGCATACATGTGCACCACATCTGCACCATTGATCCTCCGCGGACATCAGTACAGCAGAGATAATGGCCAATATATGTGGACAGTCTAACACATTTTGGACAGTCAAGAGGTATAAACATAACCTCTTTGTGCAAGACATGTGGACCAATCCTGACAATGTGGATGTTAACAGCCATGTAGATGGGTATAACACGTAACTACTAGTATACATTTGCCCATATAGGTTATGCATTCACACATTCTTGTCTGTCCTAACACATAATTACTGCTGGTAAGGGGGTGCCATGGCCACATACCACCCTCTAGATAGTGGCATACATCTGTACAGCATCCCACTCTCTGTCTGACATACATGACTGTTATGGTGGCACAGCAGCAGTACATCTGGCAAGTAACTGGACATTATGTCTCACTTGGTAAGTACACTAAGTTGCTAGGCATGTAACAAAGCACTGTGTAGGCTACAGGCAGACCAGCTCAACACTGGCTTACATTTCCTATTGGGGAACGCACATGTACCTGCACATAGATATCAGGTTCTACAGGCATGCCACAGCACAGAGTAACATACACCTGTGTGTAGGTGCATCACCACAACCAATTTGAACACAGCCACAGCTACATATGGCATGCTAGCATATTGTTATTATTACAGTATATGGACTACCTGTACAACACCAACCTCATATGCGCCACACACACACTCACCCTACATATATAGGACCACTACACAGTGTGGTCCGCTGCCTGTCTGTAGTATGGGAAATGTGTGTGTATGGCCCTACAAACATGTAAGCCAATAGGGTAACATCCAATGAAGCAGCATGTAACACCAGATAGAACAGGACTAAGAACAATGACATCTACCACAGTCTGTACACAGGCCAAGGTACATATTAACAATACACACACTGCCAACAATCACTATAAGTCCACAGACCTCAGTACTGTACACACAACCACAGCATCTCCAGGTTATGTCATTAAATATAACCCCTACTATTCATTACATGTGTAGCACTTTGATATCTCACTGGCTTGTTACCAGATATGATGTCAGTAATTATTGTGTACAGTACATATGCACCCCTTACTGCATGACATATGTACAAAGGTTGTCAGGGTTGTGGCTGGAGGCACATACACAGCGCCAATATTTACATGTTGGTGTGATAACTTCATACATTTACTGTTGTAACAGGGTTTGTTGCACCACATGTCCTATGAGGGATAGGAAGTCAGTAACTCTCACAGCTGTCACCATCTACAGACTGCAATCCTCACACTACCTTCTGCAGTTCACAGATAGGTGCTGTATGGATAACACTTGAAACAAAAGGCACCGCACACTGCCCAGTCTGCAGATGGCTCTATAGATGGGTGTTCTCTCATAAACATAGCACTGACATGGCAGGTATGTAAACATGTAGGACAACCATATACACACACGCCCTGTTAAACCAACATTACTCCAAATGCGGTATAGCAGCATTTACAGTCTGTACTCAGGTCAGGCACATCCCCCTTCTGTGTGTTGGCCTGTTTCCACAGGGTATGTTGTTAGAGGTAAACCCCAATCCATCTGAGATGATATTTGCCAACCAGCAGATCGAGTTCCTGCTCACAGTGAAAGGAAGGGCCAACACCAACATGACGTTCCTAGATATTGGTGTGTGTTTCCATGCAATTGACTATGGGAGTGTTACTACATCTGTTCCACATTCAATCAACTAGAGGAGGGCTGGAATTCATAAAGAGACCATCAACTGATCCTGAGCATCACTTAAAATACACATGCTGCTACCGAAGTAAAGAAGTTGTAAGTCTCCACATCCACCAGAGAGGGAGTAAGAAAAGCAGACAGAGGCACAGAAAAGACAGACAGGAGTGGGAGAGTAAAACTTACTCATGTCTGTGTCATACACCTACCAGTATAGGGTATCAAACTCCCAACAACTATGTATTGCTATCACATGTCCATGCAGTTATTGGATGCACCACATAGGTTACATGCTGGGGAGCACTCTGAATGTATATGTGATGGTGAGTGACATCTGCAACAGGGATATGGTAGCTTTGTGGTAGGTGTAGTACAGGCACCTGCCCACATGAAAAGGTGTCAGCATCAACACAGCAACACTTTCACAGGGACACCCACACATTGCCACACTTGGCAGGGACAGGAATACAACTCATCACTAGTGAGATTGTCACAACACAGTACTGTGCAGGTATCACATGCTCCACAGGGGTCATATGGAGGTTATATGTGCAAAGGGTATGTGGAGGTGTCTGACATCAGACAGCATGCTTCAGTATGCCAATGGGAGGTGTAGTGAGTGTGGTCATATGCATCATACACCACACACACAAACATGGGCGCCAGTACTGCCATGCATGTGTGCACTGCTTCACTGGTGTGTTGTGGCTGACGGTGCTAGATGGCTATACAAGGCTATGATGGGTATCATTTGGCATCAGGCCACACGACAATGGTCTGCATAGTGGCTCAGGAGTGCAGTGTCTGGAGTTGCCCACGCAGGTGGGTATTGTATTCACCATCCAGTCACCTGGGTGACTATTGCATGTGGCCAACACTGTGCATCGCTTGTCATATATGTATTCCTTTATCCATGATATGGGCAGTGTCTGGGATGTGCACACCTCGCACATGCATGTACAGTGACATGTGGAACTGTACCTTAGGTGTCTGACCCATGTTGTGTACACAGATCATTATCATCAGATGTGCCAGTCCTGGCCTCATGTGGCAGAAACTGTTCATGGACAGTAGGTTGGCCCTGCACCTACATTGATAGAATGATACCAGTATTCCCTGGTGTCAGTGGCATCTGTCCATACAGGGCTTGTGTTTCAGGCATGTTATGTCCTTTGTGGGTCACATTTGATGGCACCACAGGTGCTGCAGGTGTCCAGTGGGGAAAATGGGGGAGGTGCACTGTTGGCATGTACATGCCTATTGGACTGATGGACAGGGTGCCATGCCCTCTGTAGCCCACTGCAATCACACCATGATTACTATCAGTGGGCAATATGCAGGGTACTAACAACATAGCGGCTGTTCAGCTGTTGCCTAGGCAAGTGTGTGTGTGTGTGTGTGTGTGTGTGTGTGTGTGTGTGTGTGTGTGTGTGTGTGTGTGTGTGTGTGTGTGTGTGTGTGTGTGTGTGTGTGTGTGTGTGTGTGTGTGTGTGTGTGTGTATGAGACATGGGTTGAAAGTGTACCCTGGGTAATACAAGGGTTGCTAACGTTGTTCAGCTGACATTGATGTCACATTTAGGAGTATGGATTTGCACTCCAGCCTCTTGGCTATTTCACATCTGTTATTCCTGTACGTTGGATATTGTGATATATACTCAGCCCACGATATAAGAAGTTTGCAAAACCCACTTCACTTTGAGTCCAGTTGTTACACACTCACAGCCACTGCCACACAGGTTACGAATGACAAACACAGGCACCTGTCATGTCTGGGATTAGAACTTCTACCTAACTAGTACATTACACTATAGCACTATGATGTTATAGGACATGCCACAGAGATTACTGGAGTTATCCTTTCCCAAAGGTGTATTTCACAGTGAATGACATCAGCAGGATTGCCAAAGTAGGACATTTGAATTGTAGTGAGCGTGACTAACCTAAAATGCATTGCTCCCTACACAAACATAGAAGCACACACACATAGACACACACAGAATTGCCAAGTCTGGGAATAGAACTCCTACCTAACTATTCTATCACACTACAGAAGTAATCAGCTGTAGGGCATGCTATGGAGATTACTGGGCTACAACCTTCCCAGAGGTGTATTTCTAGTTGGATGTCATCAGCAGCCTTGCCAAAGTAGAGCATCGGAATTTTAGAGAGTGTGACTACCCTAAAAATAATTTCTCTCTACATAGACAGGTCAGACAGACACACACACAAACACACTTGCCAAGTCTGGGATTAGAATTCCTACCTGAGTAATTTATCATACTACAGCAGTACACAGTTATAAAATGCGCTAAGGAGATTACTGGGCTACAACCTTCCCAGAGGCGTATTTCTAGGTGGATGACATCAGCAGCCTTGCCAAAGTAGAGCATTTGAATTGTAGGGAGTGTGACTACCCTAAAAAGCATTGCTTTCTCACAGATACACACACACACAAACACACACACACATTTGTCAAGTTTGGGATTAGAACTCCTACCTGACTAATTTATCACACTACAGCAGTACGCAGTTATAGGACAAGCTATGGAGATTACTGGGCTACAACCTTCCCAGAGGTGCATTTCTAGTTGGATGACATCAGCAGCCTTGCCAAAGTAGAGCATTTGAATTGTAGGGATTGTGACTACCCTAAAAAGCATTGCTCTCTACACAGACAGACACACAAACACACACACACTTGCCAAGTCTAGGATTAGAACTCCTACCTAAATAATTTATCACACTACAGCATTACACAGTTATAGGATGCACTACAGAGATTACTGGGCTACAGCCTTCCCAGAGATGTATTTCTAGGTGGATGACATAAGCAGCCTTACCAAAGTAGAACATTTGAGTTGTAGGTAATATGACTACCCTAAAAATCATTGCTCTCTACACAGACACACACACACTGTTAGAAAAATATGTATTAATGTGTGTATGCTTAATGCTAATTAATAATCAAAAGAATTAATACACTTTTCATTCTATTTTACATGCACTTTGTTATATATAAATTGAGTTTCATATGAGACTGAAAAAGATGCTTTTTGAAAACTGCAGTGTGCTTTCTGAAACTTGCAAGATGCCCTCTGATCTAGTAATTGCTAGCACAGCAATATTCATGTTTATGCCTTTTGGAAATGTACTTGAGAAGCAGGTGCTTATCTGCTAGGTCAGGAACGAATGAATGAAAAATACTATATTCTGTAAATGCAATGATTTGAAACAATCAGCTCTGTTCGAAGCATGAGAACATGTGCAGCTGCAGAAGCTTAGAGATAAAGTAGACAAAGGATTATTAGAGAAATGAACTGTTAGCATTGTGCTTGAATTAGCCATAGTACCTTGAATGGTAACATAACATGTATCTAACTGGTAGTAATCAAGGCCATGTTGTTTTCCTTGGGAAGTTTCTCACAAAAATTGATAAATCAGCAGAAATTCATGGAAATGATGGTCAACAGATGATGATGAAAAAGCTGGCAATCTGTTACATCAGCTTGGTAGGCCATGTCTAGTTGGAGAATGTATAAAAATGAAAGTATTTCCTGTTTCTAGTTAGACAAACTCTGTAATAGCACGTTTTTGTCTCCTTGCTGCAAGATTAAAGTGCCTTAACCTGAACCTACCGTGTTTTGATCATTTTTAAAGTATATTTTTCCTTTGACAGTTTGGTCCTTCGGACCGGAAAGTACCTCTCGCTCTAGGCCTAGGTCAGAATTGGGCCCGGTGGCATGCATCTGTATGGAGAAGAGGCCAAATTGGCTCTTCTGTTTTGAAAGACCTACGACTGATTGTCGTTCGAAAGAGGCCAGCCACTGTTTCTGATCTGGGATTGGAGGACAAGTCAACGATCCGGTGGATCAACTCATGGATGTCAGGTAAGGAGGAATTACCTTATTTCTGTTTTAAGATCAGGGACTAGTTGCAGAACCGTTTTTGTCAGGAAGATTTGCATGTGCAGATCAGGGACAAAAAAAGGTTACTGTTTTGTCATAGATCAGGGAAACAGAATAGGTAAGCAGTTATTCTAGATAAACTGTGAAAAGGTGTAGAAGCGTGGTGCTACGTGATAAGAAGGGTTATGTAACAATTTACAGCTTAGCTAAGGCAACAATGGGAAATCAGTGTACGAAAAGTTCCCGAGACCCGCCCCTAACTGAAGACGCGAAATATATGCAATTACAGCGTGCCGGCAATGTTAAGTACTATACAAAATGGGTTGATAAGTATAAATTCGATGGTAATTTAGATAAACTTGCACTTATTAAACTTGTCAGACAACTAAAAACAGACACAAAAGGTCAATTAAAAAAGCAACGACAGTTAGGAGTCCCTCAGGCACATAGATGGCTTGAGGAAACGAATCACGGGGAACAAAAGATTAAAAATTCAAAAACAATGTTCTTAGACAAAGAAGATAATAACTTGGTAATAGCAACGGCCCCTCCTTCACCCCCTCCACTTCCCTTACCAGAATATGAAGCGAGTGGACAAGCTGATCCACCTCCGCTATACCCAGCTGTTTCTACAGCATCAAAACCATTTGTCAGGGATCCTATCGAGACAAGGTCTCGAACACACGACTTGAGAAGGGAAATTGAACTATGTGAAATAAATAGGAAATCACAAGCTATGAGTGAGGAAAAAATATGTCCACTCATAGAAGTACCAAATCCTCAGGCAGGACAGGCAGGGCAGGATCTGACTCTTTTAGTTTATAGACCGTGGACACCGGAAGATATCCGGAAAGCCATGGAGGGAATTCCCCATCCGAAAGTGAATTTTCGAAAATTTTTAGAAGACTTACAGGGTATGAGATTAAGTTACCACTTAAATGGAGAAGTAGAAAAAGTAGTTAGACAAATTGTAGGTCCAGATTGGCACATGATCAGTGGCGACTGGAATCCCCGTGACGCACAGCTTAGACCACTCCCACATACTAATGCAGAACTGGATGGCAGAGTGAAAGGTCTGACAGACCGAATCTCTGAAAAATGTAAGCCTAGGGCTGATTGGACTTGCATTAATCAGTGCATTCAACAAGAAGGTGAAACAGTTGATAGATATTATGCTAGATTATTAGAGTGTTTTAATAACCACTGCGGAATGCAGATACCAGAAAAACAGGCACAAGATTCCTCATATGAACAACAGCTAAAGAATGCATTCTTGAAAGGTAGTAGAACTCCCATTAGCAGCTTTATTACGAAGCATATGGTAGATCATCATACGAGTAGATTGCAGCCATTACTTGAATATGCTAGACATGCAGAGAGACATTTTAAAAGTAAAAAGAAAAAGAAAACTCAAGTATTTTCAGCAGAAGATGGGTCAGAAGTATTTGTAGTACAAAATGGGAGAAAGGGAAATAAACAATCTGACAAGCAATCAGAAGATTTTGAAGAAAGAAAGAAGAGAGGTGAATGTTTTAAATGCGGGAAAAAAGGACATTTAGCAAGGGATTGCAGGCTAAATAAAAAGGTGACTACAGAAAATAAGGAAGATGAGGAATGACTATATGATAGTCAGGAATCACTGAATGAAAATAAACAGGAAAAGACAAGTGCAAATGTGATAGCAAGGGTAGAGGATGTGACAGAAGGGGTAGAGGATGTACATGAATTTGTAGACGTCGAGGAAAATGAAGTTTTGGACTTAGCCTTATTGAGCCTAGAGCTTTACTTAGCAGATACAAAACCAGAAGTGACACTTCTGGTAGAAGGGAGGGAAGTCAAATTTTTGTGTGACTCAGGGGCTTCACGGACCCTGATACATCCTTCCAAATTACCGGAAGATTCAGAATCACCAGATTATATACTAGTGAAGGCAGCTAATGGACAGCTGTATCGGGAGCCACTCTCCCATGACATAACAATAACAGACCCCATTTCAGGAATGACCAGAAAAGTAAAATTGTAGTTTCTGAAAAATGCCCAGTAAACCTTTTGGGTAGAGACTTAATGCAGATATTTGGCATAGCCATAGTTCCAACCATGCAGGGTATGGAGGCACAGTGACAAATGGATACTTTTGTAGTGTGACCGGAGGGTGAGACATATTATTGGTACAGCCAGGACTTGGTTACAACTGGTCCAGGGGCAGTAACCGAAGAACTGATGAACGTAGCCATCAGTAAATCCCCCTCCCTCGACATTGACAAACAGCATTTGTTGCATTGTACTCTATATTACTGTAGTAGACCAGGACCTGATAAAGAATATGAACAAGAATTATTTCAGAATCATGCAAACAGACTAGTGTTACCAAACTTGTACTGGGACACAGAAGGAAACAGTGTAGTAAGCTGTTCATTGCCCCAGGAATTCTTGGCACTTTACAAATCTAAATGATTGCCACATGTTAGCTTAACTAAGAATAAAAGTTTGAAATGGGCAGACTTAGGAGAAAAAGTCACAAGGTGGGAAAAACAGACAGAATTAGAACTCTCTGAACAAGGAGTACAGAAACAGAAATTGAATTGGATAACGCAGACACACCCAGCTGTGCACTCACAGGCTAGTGAGAATAGCTGAGTATTACTCTTATTGGAACAAGAGGAAAAAGCCTTGTGAAACATACCAGAGACTCTCTGGTCAACAGGGAAATCAGATGTAGGACTTATACGAACAGCAGGACCAGTTACTATTACGCCAAAGTCAGCATTTAGACCTCAGAAAAGACAGTATCCCTTGAGAAAGGATGCAGAGATAGGGATCAAACCTATAATAGCAGCCTTACTTAAGGAAGGAGTCTTAATAGAATCTCCTGATTCACCATGTAATACACCCTTATTTCCTGTCAGGAAAGCAAACGGGGAATGGCGTATGGTCCAAGATTTACAGGCTGTAAATAATGCAGTTATACCCAGGGCACCAACGGTGCCAGATCCGCCCACCTTACTGAATGATTTAAAGCCTCAGCAAAAGTATTTTTCTGTGGTAGATATTAGTAATGCATTTTTCTCAATACTGATACACCCTGACAGCCAACATTGGTTTGCATTTACATTTCAGGGGAAACGGTATACATATACGAGATTACCACAGGGATATTGTGAAAGTCCAACAATATTTGCACAAGAAATGGCAAGCAACATGGCGGGATTTATCCCACCGAAATGTAGTCAGATTTTACTTTATGTAGATGACATTCTGCTGGCAGCCCCCACCCAACAAGAATGCAAAGAGGACACCATAGCATTATTACAGTTTTTAGCTACTCAAGAACACAAAGTAAACAAAAACAAACTGCAACTTTGGAGAAAACAAGTTAAGTATTTGGGATATGTAATATCCAAAGAAGGTCGAATCTTAGACGAAGATAGAAAAAAAGCAATATTACAAGCACCTAGACCAACTACCAAGAAGGAAATGATGTCCTCCCTGGGAACTACTAACTTTTGTCGGAGATGGATACCGAATTATGCTTTGGAATCTGCTCCACTGACTAATTTGATATTCAAAAAGCCGATGGCAGCACAGGATTTATTACAATGGACACCAGGAGCAGAAGCAGCTTTCTGCAAGTTGAAACAACTGATAGCATCATCCTTAGTTTTAGGATTACCGAACTATCATAAGCAATTTTTTCAAACTGTAGACTGTAAGCAAGGTTATATGACATCAGTGTTGACACAGCAACATGGGGACAAGCAACGCCCCATAGCTTACTATTCATCACAGTTAGACCCAGTGGCACGGTCCCTGCCCCACTGTGTACAAGTAGTAGTTGCAGCTGCAATGGCAGTGCAGGCTTCGGCCTCAGTAGTGTTATTCCACCCTCTCATATTGAGAGTGCCTCATGCAGTCGCAATTATTTTACTGCAAGAAAAAGTAGCATATCTTTCTCCTGCTAGACATCTTTCCTGTATGACTATACTGTTGAGCCAACCTCATATGACAATTGAACGATGCATGACTTTGAATCCATCAACCTTGCTCCCAACCCCTGCGGATGGCAAACCACACTGCTGCCTGCAGGAGATTGAGCAGAAGACATTACCTAGACAAGACCTTACAGATGTTCCCTTGGATGATGCTGAGGTGACATACTATGTGGACGGCTCGTGCAGGAGGGGTCCTACAGGACAGATCCTAGTGGGGTATGCAGTCATTTCTGATGCTGAAACTTTAGAAGCAAAATCTTTACCACACAATTTATCTGCACAAGCAGCAGAGTTGATTGCCTTGACAAGGGCATGTACCTTAGCAAAAGGTAAGAAAGTGAATATTTTTACTGACAGTCAGTATGCTTTTTCTACTGTACACATTTTTGCGCAGCAGTGGAAAAATAGAGGAATGATAACATCTACTGGTAAACCAATTAATCATGTGCAATTTATTTTAGATTTATTAGACTCTATTCAGTTACCTCAGAAAGTAGCTATTTGCAAATGCGTAGCTCATATCAAGCAACAGGTTAGAATTTCAAAAGGTAATGTGTGGGCTGATACAGCTGCAAAACAGGCAGCTTCAGCCTCAGAAGCTTTTCTTTTGAGTGAGGAATTACAACCCTCTGAGATTTTAGATTTAGAAATGTTAAAAACAATGCAGACACTTACTACAAATGTAGAAAAACAGAGGTGGATAAAACAAGGAGCAATCCTTGAAAAGGGACTGTACATCTCCAAGGAAAAGAAACCAATTTTGCCATCTAACTTGTTTAGATATGCAGCTTTGTTGAGCCATGGGCAGAGCCATGTCTCAACAGGGGGGATGGTACAGTTAGTGAATTGAGTGTTTACAACGTATGGATTTACAAACTACACAAACATTTTTTGTGCAGCATGCCATGTTTGTAATAAGCATCATGCACAAGGGGCATTGAAGCCTAAGGAAGGGAGTTTCCCTACACCACCCTATCCATTTCATACTATTGGATGGATTTCATAGAACTGAATAAATGTGAGAATAAAAAGTATTGCCTTATCATTATAGATATGTTTTCCAAATGGTTGGAAGCTTTTCCAACTAAAAATCCAGATGCAGCTACTGTTGCAAAGGTCCTTGTTAAAGAAATTATACCCAGATTTGGCATACCGGAAAAGAGTTATAGTGATAATGGTACACATTTCGTGAATCAAACAGTGCAACAACTTAGTCGCTATTTTGGAATATCATTGAAAAACCACTGTGCTTACCACCCCCAATCTGCAGGATTAGTTGAGAGGCATAATGGGGTGTTGAAGAATAAGCTTAGGAAGTTGATGAGTGAGACACAAAAGAACTGGGTGCACTGTTTGCCTCTAGCACTGTTGAGCATGAGAACTGTTCCAAATGCAAAGGGATTAACTCCTTTTGAAACTTTGTTTGGGAGGGCATATTATACACCTCAGTGGAAACCTCTCATGTCTGCAGAGCAAGAGGCTGACAGTTCACTTGCAGGGTATATGAGACAATTTTTGAATAACAAACTTTTGCAGTTAAATTCTGTTTCAGATAAAGAGCAACTGAAATCAGAAGCACCAGTAGCCCCAGGCACCTGGGTCTGGGTGAAGATTGTGAAGAAAAAGAACTGGAGTTCTCCAAAGTGGGAAGGACCGTACCAGGTACTACTGTCGACACCCACTGCAGTCAAGATCGTGGAGCGAGCTTCCTGGATTCATTTGACACACTGTAAACTAGTTAAGAACTTTGAATTAGACAAAAACTTTGTTACTGTTGTACAATGAGAACATAATGGCCAGGTACAGAGTGAATAGAGACATTGAGTGACCTCAGAAAACTTGCATGATCATTTTGATAGCTATGCTAATCACATTGTTCTTTTTGTTGTGGCCACTCCTTTTTCCTGCCACAGAAGTTGAACTGATTAAACGTAATGAGCCAAACATAGACTGGCATCTGAACTTTAACACTTGTCAGGCAATTACACGTGTGTATGCTGAGACTTTTAATGTTTTGAACTGCTGGGTCTGTACGGCCATAACAACAGCATACGGGGGTTTATTGATGGCTGCTATCCCCCTAGGGGTCAATGAGACCTGGGAAAATCTGTTTTTTGACACAGTTGCTATTAAAGCACATGATAAGGTAGCACTGTATTTGCCTGTAACACAAAAAGGAATTGTATGTTTTTACAAAAATTATACCATGCAAGTGGGATGGAGCAAGTGTAATGCCACCGTACAGTATAAATGTTATACAAAAGCAAATGATTTAGGTGGATCTTGTAGTACAGATTATAACTCATTTTTGAAATCTATGCATAAGACTCTTGATCAGGTACAACGTAATCCTGTACTTTTTAAACAGTTATCTGTAATAGATAGGAAAATGTTTCATGCAGGGCAGTCATTTCGTAACAAAGTAACTACTAAAGTAGAGGACTGTTATTTTGTGTGTGGTAAAAAAGCAAATGAATGGTTACCTGAGAATTGGTCTGGCAGTTGTTTTTTGGGATACCTGGTCCCGGCCATACGACACACTGCAGTATTGCCTCAGGGAAGTATTCAAAATACCCAAGATGTAACCAAAACGACTGTTAAGAAACCTGAGAATCCAGTGGGACAGATCGAAGCAGGCTGGAAAGACCATCGTAATGTGGGAACCAAACTTGCGCACATGGACTTGAGTGATGCTGTCATATCATGGGCAGGTATATTACCTGCATATGGTGCAGTTAAATCGATATGGGAGCTGTGAAAACTGTCTAAACTTCTCGAAGTAATGAGTAATGCGACTTTTCTGCTCTTGAACTGATAACTGAACTGATGAACTGAATGCCATGAGAACTGTAGTACTCCAAAAACGAATGGCTCTTGACTTCACCCTAGCGGCGAGGGGTGGGACGTGTGCTTTAATCAAAGAAGAATGCTGTGCATTTATTCCTGATCATCAGCATGAGATTAATGATCATCTCTTGGTGATTCAGCAAGTGTCGGCCATGACCAAACCAAGTCCAAACCCTCTGACAGACTTTTTCCAGAATGTATTTGGGGGGTGGGGTTCCATCCTAATGAACATATTGATTGCCATTGGGGTAGGATTACTCCTAATAGGAGTTTGTGTTTGTTGTGGAATCCCCTGCATGAAGAAATTAATCAAAGAATTCATAGATATATCAGTATCTGAGACTATGTATCAAAGTACTGAATTTGAAGAGCTGCTAGAATGTGAGACACTTTCATAAAAGTTTAAACTGAATGACTTTCTTAACTGCAAATCCTGTTTGGAAGAGGTTGGGAAAAAAAGCAAACTGTTTATTCTTTTTTTGAAAATAGAATTAAAAAGTATTAACAGGAGGGAAGTGTTAGAAAAATATGTATTAATGTGTGTATGCTTAATGCTAATTAATAATCAAAAGAATTAATACGCTTTTCATTCTATTTTACATGCACTTTGTTATATATAAATTGAGTTTCATATGAGACTGAAAAAGATGCTTTTTGAAAACTGAAGTGTGCTTTCTGAAACTTGCAAGATGCCCTCTGACCTAGTAATTGCTAGCACAGCAATATTCATGTTTATGCCTTTTGGAAATGTACTTGAGAAGCAGGTGCTTATCTGCTAGGTCAGGAACGAATGAATGAACATTACTATATTCTGTAAATGTAATGATTTGAAACAATCAGCTCTGTTCGAAGCATGAGAACATGTGCAGCTGCAGAAGCTTAGAGATAAAGTAGACAAAGGATTATTAGAGAAATGAACTGTTAGCATTGTGCTTGAATTAGCCATAGTACCTTGAATGGTAACATAACATGTATCTAACTGGTAGTAATCAAGGCCATGTTGTTTTCCTCAGGAAGTTTCTCACAAAAATTGATAAATCAGCAGAAATTCATGGGAATGATGGTCAACAGATGATGATGAAAAGCTGGTAATCTGTTACGTCAGCTTGGTAGGCCATGTCTAGTTAGAGAATGTATAAAAATGAATGTATTTCCTGTTTCTAGTTAGACAAACTCTGTAATAGCACATTTTTGTCTCCTTGCTGCAAGATTAAAGTGCCTTAACCTGAACCTACCGTGTTTTGATCATTTTTAAAGTATATTTTTCCTTTCACACACACACACACACACACACACACACACACACACACACACACACACACAAACACACACAGTTGCCATGTCTGGAATTGGAACTCCTACCTAACTAGTTTATCACACTACAGTAGTACGCAGTTATGGGACATGCCACAGACATTACTGGGCTGCAACTCTCCAAAAGGTGTATTTCACAGTGGATGACCTCAGCAGGCTTGTCATAGTAGGGCTATGGGGAGGGCAATGTGTGTGAATGGGCCATACCCCATTCACCTAGAGGTCGACACACCACTTGCGGGCCCACACAGCGTCATATTTCACAGATACGTGTATACAGCTGCTAGATGACTACGTCCTTGTACAGTCATGTTGCACAGCTAGCACGTGCACCACATAGTCTGTAATGCTGACAGATACTGGTGGCTAGTATCTACAGTGAGTGACATCTGAACCTCATGTGGTTGTGGCTCTCTGGCTGTGTGCTGAGTGGGACAGGCCTGGATAGCTCCTTGTCACATTCACCCTCTTCCACACATCTATGTATGTCTACCTTTGGCATATTATAGTGTGTTGTCCTTAGATATATGTCCATATTGCTATCCACTGTGTGTGCAAAGCATGTGTGAGTCATACTGAGGAGTATCTGCACTAACATCTGCGACTGCCAGATATGTCTGGTCCACTGGTGTTTGCAGACATGGCCTTCATGTGTTTAAGTGTGTGAGCATGCCCAATATGTCCCTTCAGTATGTTGTAGACTGACATTGCCTTCATTTCTAAGTGTGTGAGCATGCCCAATATGCCAGTCTGTATTGAATGTGTGGGTCGAGTCCAAGTAGGTTGTACTGCAGTGCCGACCATTGTGCTGTACAACTACAGGTAGCATACTGTTACTGCAGGGTATTCGTTGATCAGTTGGCATTGACTGTTAATACATTTCTATATAGGATGGGGGCACACCTGACTATTTCTACATTTCTACACAGGATTGGGGGGGCACACCTGATTGTTACTACATTTCTAAGTAGGATGGGTTGGGGCACACCTGACTATTTCTACATTTCTACACAGGACTGGGGGGCACACCTGACTGTTACTACATTTCTAAGTAGGATGGGGTGGGACAAACCTGACTATTTCTGTGTTTCTACACAAGATTGGGGGGGCACACCTGACTGCTACTACATTTCTACGTAGGATGGGGGAGCACACCTGACACTTGTGCACATTTGCTATGACTGTACTGGTATGTCAGGTACTCCATTTCATTCTGTATTCTTATATATCATGCTGACTAGAGGCATACTGGTGTACTACAGATCTTAGCTTTGATTTACCTACATATTAGTTTCTGACTTCCTACCCTTCAGAACTAATGTCCCACTGCCTGACCTGCTGTCATCTTTCTGTGTAGGCCTGGGGGGAGGTTACCCATAGACATCATTCAGAGGCCATAGCATGACCTTTGTTTGTGTTTGTTTACATTCATCCTGCTGGCTGTGACTGTTGCTGGGTATGTTAAACCCCCCTGACTGGCATGTGTGAGGCACTTACCTTGTGGGTGTCCCAGTATGAGGGTGGTGCTGCAGGGCTGCCTATGTTGGATGCACATAGTACACTCCCTACATATGGTTGAGCACAGGTAGTGTAATGCTTGGCATCCCTTTTACTGTATGTGAGAGTCAGAGAGAGGTGTTATTCCCTGGGTCCTTCTGGTGTCAGTGTATATGCTATGGATTGCCTCTTTGCCAAGGCCAGGGCATACTGGGCATGCCTCCTCCTGCCTACTGAGGCAGGCTCAGGTTGTTCCTCCTCCAAGACACTCTGTGCCTGTGCAGGCCTTGGCAATGGTGGAGGGCTGTGTGGCCCTGCCCTGTGCTGTTTCTGCTGCAGCTATTTCTGCAGGATCATATTGTGTAGCATGGCACATACAAGTACAATTTGGGTACATGTAGCTGGTGAGTACTGCAAGGCTTCACCGAATGTGTCCAGGCACCGGAACCATGACTTGAGCATCTCAAACACACTCTCTACTATAATTCTGGTCTGTGCGTGTGCCTCATTATGGAGTTCTTGATCGGGTGTGTGTGCATTTCTGATGGGTGTCATCAGCCATGGCTCCAGTGCATATCCAGCATCCCCCACTAGGCAACCGTGAGGGATGTCCCCACTGGCAAATCTCTGGCACAGCTGCATCAGATGCCAGATGTGAGAATCGTGATAGCTTCCAGGGAAGCCAGCACACGCATTCATTATTATGCCCTGGGCATCACACATGACCTGGTAGTCGATGGAGGGGCAGCTCTTGCGGTTGATGTAGACCCTACCCCGCTCACCGGGTGGTGCTTTGATGCATATGTGTGTGCAGTCTATAGCACCCACTACCTCAGGTTATTCTGCTATTTGGTGGAACAGTTGCATATTGCTGGCCAACGCCTCACGGGTGTTGGGGAAATATACGTGCTCACCGACATGTGCTGACATGGCATCCAGGAACTGGTGGAGTTCCCTGGATGCTGATGCCTGTGAGATCCCTATCATATCCCCAGGTGGTCTTTGGAAGGTACCTGTAACTAATATTCTTAGGCCTACACATACCTTGGTATCCACTGGTATGGGTTCCCCCTGTTAGTTCTGTGTGTGAGGCGTCGCCGGCACAGCTCAACAAGTTGCTGTAGGTGGTCCCTGTCCACCATATAGCGCTCCACTATCTCCAGCTCATGTAGCCCCTGGGAGGTTACCCTGGATCTGTACACTCTTCTCCATCTCCTCACTGTGGGTTGGTCGACAGCATTCATATCCTCACCTCCCTCAGTCTCTTCCACAAGTTGTTGTATGATAGCTGTTGCAGCTCCTATCATTTTGCTGTTGTGAGTGTTAAAAGTTCCCCGCTTGTTTACACCGGTGGTGTAGAGTGTGGGAAAACCCAGAGGGGAAGGTGTTGTATAGTTTATAGTAGTGTTCTGGGCTGGGCTGGTCTGCTACCTGTGTAATTAGCTGATTCTGATACATTTCACCTGCCAGCTATGCTAGTTCTCCTAGATTACCTTCCTACTGCTGTTTTCCCTTCCCATTGCCTTCCTTTTTAAGCCCAGGGGCGCACCGTGCAAATAGAGTGCTCAAATGTGCACATAGCTGTTATTTTCTGGTTTAAATTTTGTTTTAAATCTTTATAACCCAGTGAGTGGTGCGCACACCCACTTAGGCAATGTAATGAATGCTAAGCAGAGTCAGGCACACCCCCTTACTTAGCTGTGCTTAGGTAGGAGCAGACCTGAGCCACAGGGCTCCAATCTGCTTACAGTGTGCCTGACAGCACCCCCCCCATGATGTCAGCTAACTCCTAGGCTTGCACCAAGCTATTCCTACTCTTACACTGTTGGGACCTGACTAGCATGCTGTGGAAAACTGGGATTCGCTATAATTTCCCTCATTTGCATAGGATTGCCTGCTAATGCATAGTTACATGTCTCACACTGAGCCTACCCCCTTAACAACCGCTACTCACTGGCCATCTTGTCTTCTGCCTGCCACTGACTTGCATGGCAGAATAGTGATTTTAGTTAGAATGCTTAATTTAGGTTTATTTTGTTATTTCCCCCCAATCCCATTTGCAGGCTGCTGCCCTACACTTAAACAGCCGAGATCAGCTAAAAAAAAAAAATAAAAGTTGATTTTTTTATTTATTTGGCTGTTTGAAATGCCAATGGCCTTATACTTGGTCATTGGTATGCTTCCTAACTGATATGCAGCCTTTATTTGGAGCTGTCACAGCGCTGTTTTGGATTTTTCAGAAATGTACTCGGTTACTAACCAAGTACATTTCTACAGATTGCACTAGTCCTGCACAGCTGGTTGCAAGCTTCCTGGATTGCAAATTCACCTCATTTGCATGGATTTCTCCAGCAAATGGGGTGATTTGCATACAGGGGTTTAGTCCATGCAGGACTCGTGCAGGAGCGCTTGTGCACACCTCTGCAGGCTGTTCCTGGATCATACAGGTGGGTATTGCATTTACTATCCAGTCACCTGGGTGACTATTGCATGTGGCCAATGCTGTGCATTGCTTGCCATATATGTGCTTCTTTTTCAATGATATGGGCAGTGTCTGGGATGTGCACACCTCCCACATGCATGTAGAGTGCATGTGGAACTGTACCTTAGGTGTCTGGCCCATGTTGTGTACACAATTCATTATCATCAGATGTGCCAGTCCTGGCCTCATGTGGCGGGAACTGTTCATGGACAGCAGGTTGGCCCTGCACCTACATTGATAGCATAATACCAGTATTCTCTGGTGTCAGTGGCATCTGTCCATACAGGGCTTGGGTTTCAGGCATGTTATGTCCTTTGTGGGTCACATTTGATGGCACCACAGGTGCTGCAGGCGTCCAGTGGGGAACATGGGGGAGGTTCACTGTTGTCATGTACATGCCTATTGGACTGATGGACAGGGTGCCATGACCTCTGTAGCCCACTGCAATCACACCATGGTTACTATCAGTGGGCAATATGCTGGGTACTATCAACATAGTGGCTGTCCAGCTGTTGCCTAGGCAAGTGTGCGTGTATGTATGAGACATGGGTTGAAAGTGTACCCTGGGTAATACAAAGATTGCTAACGTTGTTCAGCTGACATTGATGTCACATTTTGGAGTATGGATTTACACTTCAGCCTCTTGGCTATTTCACATCTGTTATCCCTGTACATTGGATATTGTGATAAATACTCGGCCCACCATATTAGAAGTTTGCAAAACCCACTTCACTTTGAGTCCAGTTGTTACACACTCACAGCCACCGCCACACAGGATACGAATGACAAACACAGACACCTGTCGTGTCTGGGATTAGAACTTCTACCTAACTAGTATATTACACTATAGCACTACACTGTTATAGGATGTGCTACAGAGATTAGTGGAGTTCTCCTTCCCCTAAGGTGTATTTCACAGTGAATGACATCAGCAGGATTGCCAAAGGAGGGCATTTGAATTGTAATGAGTGTGACTAGCCTAAAATACATTGCTCCTTACACAAACATAGAAACACACACAGCTGCATGTGTGGGGATAGATCCCCTACCAGAGGTCTATGTCACTCTACAGCATGATGCTGTTATAGGACACACAACAGAGATTACTGGAGTACCCTTTCCCAAAGGTGTATTTCACAGCGAATGGCATCAGCAGGATTGCCAAAGTGCGGCATTTGAATTGTAGTGAGTGTGACTAGCCTAAAATGCATTGCTCCCTACACAAACATAGAAACACACACACATACAATTGCCAGATCTGGGAATAGAACTCCTACCTAGCTATTCTATCACACTACAGCAGTAATAGGACACGCTACAGAGATTACTGGTTTACAACATTCCCAGGGGTGTATTTCTAGTTGGATGACATCAGCAGCCTTGCCAAAGTAGAGCATTTGAAGCTGTGCTTAGCTAGGAGCAGACCCGAGCCACAGGGCTCCAATCTGCTTACAGTATGTCTGACACACCCACCATGATGTCAACTAACTCCTAGGCTTGCACCAAGCTTTTCCTACTCTTACACTGTTGGGACCTGACTGGCATGCTGGGGAAAACTGGGATTCACTATCATTTCCCTCATTTGCATAGGATTGTCTGCTAATGCATAATTATATGTCTCACACTGAGCCTCCCCCCTTAGCAACCACTACTCACTGGCCATCTTGTCTTTTGCCTGCCATTGACTTGCATGGCAGAATAGTGATTTTAGTTAGAATGCTTAATTTAGGTTTATTTTGTTATTTTCTCCCAATCCCATTTGCGGGCTGCTGACTTATGCTTAAACAGCCGAGATCGGCTAAAAAAAAAAAAAAAATTGATTTTTTTATTTTTTTGGCTGATTGCAATGCCAATGGCCTTATACTTGGCATAATGGGTGAGGGTTCTTTCAGGTTGGTGTACTATTTTGTGGGTGGAAATGACTTGGGTGTACATTGGGTGATGGGGAAGTTCTAACCATTTTAGCTGTAAGACAGAACATTGGTTGGAACTGCGTGGAGAATTGGTAGCAAATGTAGCTATTTTATTTCAGCAGGAGTGTTTAGTTAGGTCCGTTTTGTTTAGGTTAGTGAAGATGGGTGAGGCATAGAGTAGTGTGGAAAGGAGATGAGTTCTAGATGTGTCTTATCTGGTGTGGTTAGTGAGGAAAGGCTTGATTCTATACATTGCGTAGTTTAATGTGAGTCTTCTTAATGGACTGTGCTATGTGTAAGTTGAATTTCATTTATTGTCAATTATAACACCTAGTAATTTTGTTTCAGATATTGCTGATATAGTGATGTTGTTGGAGGACTGTACTTAAAAATATGGTTGGGGATTGGGAGCTTTATTGGGGTGAAATATCATCAGCTTGGTCTTAGATGGGTTCAATATAAGTTTTGCTTCAGCTAGCCATGTTTTAATTTCAGAGAAGGATTGTTTTCTAGTGACTTCTAATTGTTTTACAGAAGATGCAATACAGAAGAGGGTTGAATCATCTGTGTATTGGATGACTGAGGCAAGAGGGGTAAACATGTGTCGCTGGTTAGAGAAAATGGTAAAGAGTAAGGGGCCTAGTGTAGAGCCTTGAGGATCTCCTGTGTTGACAGGAAATAGAGCTGAGAGCTCCTGTTGCCATTTGACAGCTTGCTCGTGGCTGGTAAGGTAGCTGCGGAACCATGATAGGGAAGAATGGCTGAGATTTAGGTTGGCAAGCTCAGACAGCAGTTTCTGGTATGAGACCATATCAAAGGCCCGAGAAAGGTCTAGAAAGATGGAAGAAACAAATTTACTCTTGTTTCTTTTTTTATTTACAGTGTCAGTGAAGCTAAGCAGGGCAATTGTGCTGCTATGCATGTTGTATGTGAGTTAAGAGATTGTTGGGTAGAAGATGGTTTAAAAGCTGTGTGTGAACACATTTTCTAGTATTTTGGAGAGGGGTGGTAAAATAGCAGTGGGTCTATAATTAGGTAGTTCAATGCAGTTGCCCCCTTTGAGCAAGAGAATGATGTAATGAGACAGGGAAGTCAATTGCATCTGCAGCTATTTTTAGGAAATCTGTAAGAAGGTTGTCTGCTGCTAGGGTGGTGGGTTTGAGCTTACTGTGTAGCTTTATGGTATGGATTGGAACAGATTTAAATGAGAAGGTATTACAGGCTTCATTACTGGTGGTTAGGATAGTTGGTGGGGTATTTTGGTGAGAGCTGATAGAGTGAATTGAGTTTGTGAAGAAGGTATTGAATTATGAGGTTATGCTGTCATGTTATTTTGTAATAAACAAAGTATTTTTATCACTGGCCTTTCCAATTTTTGGTGGTTCAATTTATGCTGTCAGCTGCTGGTGCTGTTGAAGGACTTGGGGGTTGAGGCATTTCTTGGTTGAAGGAGTTTTTTTATGGTGGACCAACATTGGTTTAGATTGTTGCAGTTAAGCTACTGGGTAAAAGTATTGCAAGCTTTTTGTCAGATTTTATTTGGGACATGGCTTTTTTTTTGTAGAGTGGTAGTTTGTTTTTTGCTGATTTTTAAGTGTAACCAGGAGTTGTCCCTTTGTTTAAGCAGATTTTTGGTGTCATTTGTTAGCCATGATGTATAGTGAATTTTTAGTTGAGCAGATTTACACAGTCTAAGCTATTTAGGATGTTGAGAAAGGTGGCATTAAAGTACTGTATTATAGCATCTACATTAGGTGAAGAGTTTTATGGGATGCCCAACTGCATTATTTTAAAAGGGAAAGGAATTTTGGACATTACATGTCTTCTTATTACAGATTAGCTGAAGCATGATTGGCTTGGTGGGCTAAGGTTTTGTTTTAGTAGATAAGTGGGGAGGTGACCATTGATACTATCAGGGAGGCAGCCATCTTGGAAGGTTGCTGATGGTTTGTTAGTAAGGGTCCAGCCTGGAATAGAATGTCTATTGGAAGTTTTGCCTATTCTGGTTGCATCTTGTATGAGATAGGAAAATGGGAGAAACTACTATGCAGGTTTATAAAGTTGGTGGGGTTATTGGAGTTATAAGTGGACCAATCAGTATTGAGGTTGACCATTATGCTGGTTTCTTGTTGGAACGTTTGGGATATTCAGTGAAAAATTACTTCAACTGTGTTAGGGCTGTCACCTGGTAGAATATAGATGGCAATAATTATTAGATGTTTGTTATTGCTGGTTTTTGGTTTGGTGAGTAGAATTTCAGCATTAGTAAATGTGGGTATGTTTGTGCTGATGAGTTTTAGTTCTAAATTTTGTTTAAACATTATGGGTAATCCACCCCCTCATTTTTTCTGATGATCACATCTGTGTAGATTGTAACCTGGCGGGAGTATTTTTTTATTTTTATTTTCTAGTTTAAGTCAGATTTCTGTCAGAAAGGTTATATCAAGGGACTACAAGGGAACTAAGGCATGGAGTCCATGTACTTTGTTGATGATACTCCTTAGATTTATACTATGTAATAGGAGATTATATCCTTTAGGGGGGCTAGGGATGGTAGAGCAGTCTTGTGGGGTATGAGTGGTGGCTAGTTTTTGATTATGTTTGGGGCTAGGGTAAGGGTGTATACCACCACTGAGATGTAGTTGTGATAATATGTTTATGGCACTTTTCATGAATTTGGTTAAAAGTTGGTTGTGATGAAGAACTATTTGAGGTTTTGAGTAAATTTGGTAGAATTTTTATATGAGGAGTAGTCTATGTAAGTAATGTTATAGAGATTAGATGCAATTTTGGGGTTGTTGGGACGTGTTTCATGGTGATGGTTATTAGTAATGATGTTGGAAGAGTTACAGTTGTGAAGTGAGGTATGGTACCATGTAAGATGGTAGGTAAGAATTAGCAGGATGAGGCTCATTGTTTGGAGGAATCAAGTTTTTAGTGTATTAATTTGGGGAGATTTGAACAGTGTGTAGTGAGAGAGTGGAGACATGTGAAGTGCGAAAGTGTGGTGTTGAGATGGAATTATTTAAGGGATGGGTTTTGAGATAGATGGTTATGAGTAAGAAGTCATAGTGGGAGATGAAGGGGATGTGATACTAGTCATGAGGGTGTTTATTTTGGAAGGGGGAGTAGACAGTGATAAGACAGAGATAGAGGCAGGAGGGGGATGGACTTGATATTTAGGGATAGGTGGGGTTATGACTGTTGTACATGTGTGAGTGATTGTAGTAGGTCAGAGGGATGCAAGGGTGTGGTTGAATTTGATCAGTTAGGGAGTTAGTATAAGGTGTGGGTAGCTGTAGTTAAACTTATGGGGGTGGTTCGGTCTGATTTGGGGGTAGGGAAGGGGATTGGAGTGAGCCCGAATGTGTCAAAGGCAAATGGAGTGGGTTGAGTCAGGTTGCCAATGTAGACTGTAGGAAAAAAGCAATCTACCAAGTAGTTTTGACCTGGGACAGGGTGCAATAAGTCTCTCAGAAATGTAGTTGCACTCCTATACCTATGTATAGTACTGTAGATAGACTGCAGGAGAGGTGCATGCAGGGATGGCAGAAGAGGAGGTGATAGGATGGGAGTTTAATGGTTCAGTGGTGAGCCTGTACCTGATAATACAGAAAGCTGAATATAAAGCAAGACTTATTACATACATGAGCTTAGAAGTCGGTTTGTTTAATTTTTTGCCATACCATCACTGTCCATAGAAGAAAGGGATAATTAATTGATATGAGTGATGAAGAAAAAGACAGATTTTAGGTAGGAAGAGAGCTGGTAATAGAGCACAATAAAAACAACCTTATTGTAATGCAGTATACAAAATGTAATTAAATCACGGAGTGCTCTGTCTAGTCTGAGGAGAAATTTATTGTGTGGTAGTGAGAGACAGGGATTAAAAAACTGTACAACACAACCCCAATATACTTATTTGATAACATGTTCAACAGCTCTGGTACATTTAAACAATAGATGGCATTAAAACAAACATTTAACTGATATAGTACTTGCTCTAATGGAAAACACTACTAAGAGAAGACATACAGCATTAGTATATTGTGTTAAACTGATTGAAACGGTTTACTAAGCAGGCTCTATCATAGCAAATGTTCAGTTAAAACTCTAGTGAAACAAACAGGAAGAGTGGCTAGACACTAGAAATTGTATCACATCTACCATGTTAGCTAAAACAAACAGAGTCAACTTTGTTTGGCCCATTTCTGTTCACTAGACTATACTTTAAAATGTATTTATTTTTATTTATTTATTTTACATTTGTTGACAGGGCTAGTCCAACTGGATATATGTCCATTTTCAGTGGAGGCCCTGGGAGAAAAGCTCCAACAAACAAAAAAAACACTATCATTTATACTATGTGACATTTACAAATGCAGCTAAATGATGAATATCTGCCACAAGTTGACTAGTAAATTTGTAGAACAGATACTCACAATAAAATTAAATAGATTCTACTAGTAGCTAGTTGCAAAAAGTGATATATGACATCCACAAGTTGGCAGGAAGTACTTTTTAGAAAGCAGTCACCAGCAATTAGCTTGAACACTAGCCACAGATGACAGAAGTTATTAGACAGCAGTTTCCTTGCATAGACTTAGAATACCTTCAGCTATGTGTATTTGACTCTAGCACACCACTATCTCCTTGGACAGACAGGCAATAGGGGCAGAGAGAGAGAGTAAAAAATATGGCTGTGAACACTATCAGTGCAATTTAAATCCCACAAGGCATGATTGGAGGAAAATTGAAACCTGGGTGTCTGAAATAGCAGTAGGTGGTATCCCTCTGTTGGAGATCCAGGTCACCAAGGTAGACTGCGCAAAAAAAAAAAAAAATCAACCAAGCATTTTTGACCCTGGAATAGTAGTGAGTATTTTTTAGAAGTGATCTGGTGATAGTTGAGGAGGGATGTATCGGGCTGGATGAGGTGCATTCCACCCTTGCAGGTTAAATTAAACCTTTGAGTACAGCATGAACTTATAAGTTTGTTTTTTTTTTAGTTTTTTACTACACCGTAGTTGAGCAGTTAAGCAGGGATATATCTGGCTGGGCGAGGAGTGTTCCACACTAGCAGGTTAAATTAAACTTTTGAGTACAGCATGGGCTTAGAAGTGGTTTGTTTAGTTTGTTGCCACACTGTAGCTGAATAGTTGAGGAGGAATGTACTGGGCTGGACAAGGTGCATTCCATACTTGCAGGTTAAATTAAACCTTTGAATACAGCATGAGTTTAGAAGTTGGTTTGTTTAGTTTTTTGCCAAGCCATAGTTGAGCAGATAAGGAGGGATATATTCGGCTGAATGAGGTATGGTCCACACTTGCAGGTTAAATTAAAACTTTGAGTACAGCATAATCTTAGAAGTTATTTTGTTTAGTATTTTGCCACACTGTAGTTGAGCAGTTGAAGAGGGATGAATCAGGCTGGACGAGGTGCATTCCACACTTGCAAGTTAAATTAAAACTTTGAGTACTGCATGATCTTAGAAGTCATTTGATTTAGTTGTTTGCCATGCCATAGACGAGCAGTTAAGGAGGGATGTATCGGGAAGGACAAGGTACGCTCCACATTTGAAGGTTAAATTAAACGTTTGAGTACAGCATGATGTTAGAAGTTGGTTTGTTTAGTTTTTTGCCACACCGTAGTTAAGCAACTTTGGAGGGATGTATCGGGCTGGATGGGGTGCATTCCACACTTGCAGGTTAAATTAAACCTTTGAGTACACCATGAGCTTAGAAGTCAGTTTGTTTAGTTGAATACCATAGTTGTTTAGTTGAATAGCATTTTGTAGGCCACTAGCAAGTGCCTGCATGATATCACTCCAAAACAGATAGTTGCTGGTTACCCTTTCTGAAAGTTGTATAGCCAAGATGAGTTATATTTGTTGTATAATTTAGTTCTAATGATTTCAGTAGGCTTTTGTATTGTTTCCCATAGTTTGTAGTTGCATATTTCTACTCCTATCTTTTTTGTTGATGGTTTCCTGCTAAGTTGCATTTGCCTTGTTCTGAAAAAAAAATCTACAGATGGATTATTATATCATTTATCTATTTTATTTGTATATTGACATTTGATTACCAGAAAAGTTTTACTAGTCAAGACAGAGCCCATTTTCTACAGAAGCCCAGGGAGAAAGCTCCAAATAATAACAAAACATTTTAAGAACAATATTTCTGCAATTTTCAAAAATATGCAAAAGCAGTTACAGTTTAGACATATAAAAACATTGGTTAAGAATAGATAGCAGTTAATATTTAAATAATGTTTAGTCTGTTGACAGAGAAATAAAAAGTAAGTTAGTTTTATACAAATGGGGTCTGTTGTGATGTTGTGTATATCATATATATTTGTATATCTGTTATATCATCATAGGCTACATTTTTCTTCCTTATAGTAGATTCTTATATTTCATGAAGTATGCTTTTCCATTAGCATTACATTATTATCTTTAATTCTGTTCACCTGCTGTTACTACTACTACAAAACATTTGGGAATTTGAATTACTTTATTAGTACTGGCTGTATTGTGAGCTCTGTTTTGATTTCTTATACTAATGAACTACTTTATGATATGTCCCTTTATATTTATTCATTACACCACAACAAAAGGGGGAACTGGTGCAACAGTGGGGGAAACAGGTTCCTGAACACTGGTCAGAGGAATCAGAATTGTACATGTCCCCCCACAGCTACAGGCATAATAATATTTTACTACTATTACCTCTACGAGTCATATTTATTTCTTAGTTTTCCATTTATAACTCCAGTGCCCTGGCTGCGTGGTACTAAGGCATTGTATCCTAGTATCATCATTATTATTATTATTATTAGTAGCATTATATTCCACTCTCTTCTGGCCATCTCAAACTTTTTACTACATGTCTTCTTAAAAATCAGTTTATTTTTTCATGAATTTATACTTATTCATCCCTAGAAATACATGGACCTTTCTTTAATACGATATGTCTGTGTCAAAAGGATTATAGTCAGTTTCCCCTGCAGAGTGTGTGCTTGTACCCAACCATGACTGCTAAGATGTTGATTTCTTTATCTAATACCTGTAGTACATCGTGGACTTACAGATTTTTGGTAGTCTTTACTTGCAATCTGTGCGTGCTGGCTAGAAGTCTGTCTCTTTGTAATTATGCTTTCTAATTACTAGGCACTAAGGAATGGCTTGTTACCCAACGCAGTGTCTGATACAGTTTCATGCAGAAGGAAAGAAAGCCCTCACTTAAAATTTGGAAGAAATTGCTTTTCTGACAGAATATAGAGCCTTCTACTTATGCACTGAGATGAAAGCTAGAATGCTAATAAATATAAAAAGCTTATATAATGTTTGAAAATAAACAAAATTCACCACATTTAGGATGCTAGCCACAGTTTCAGATTTCAGACTTTCATTTCAGTAATCTGTGAAGAGCAATGCTTTGTCTATATGCAAATACAGTGAGCAAAGGTTATTCATGCTGACTACAGAAATCCACAGGCATTTTTGATAAACACTCTTATTTATGGCAAAAGCGTAAAGTACTTGAAGATAACCATTAAGCCATGACTGATTAAGCGTATAAGTGCTGAATGCGTTCGCATATTACTGTGATTAATAGAGATAGTTGTAACAGGGCCTCATTTGCATAGAAAATCTGTAAAGAACGCTGAACTTATGTGAGCAAGTTTTAATATTCAAACAAAGAGCATGCTTTTATCGTATTGTCACAAGTGTTTATCATATGATTCAGAGGGGAGTTGAAGCATTTAATAAAGGATTTTACATTTAGTTGATGAAGTATCTTTTAGAATTGTTGATATCTAAGTAGCCTTCCTATGGGATTTCTGATGTCGCACTAATGCACGACAATCCTAGAGACATCTCAAATCACTCATATGAATGGACAAACATTATTTAAGCATTCCATATATCTCTCCAACATAAAACTCCACATTTTCAGGTAGTTAAATAAATAACCCATTCTGTTGAACATGCAAATATCAAAAACACCATGCTGCAAATTCAGTAAAGCTCACACGGTCATTCTTTCCATGTGCACATTACAGCATGATGTGAACATGAGCACAGTGAGTTTTAGATTCAGAAAACTTCAAGTAGCAGTGCGCAATCATGCACATTCACATGCAATAATGGAAACTTTCGTGGAATGCAAATTTCAGCATAAGTAGCTGAAATTTATGCTAATGAAGTGAAACAACATAGTGGAGCAATCCAACAACAGGAATCTACATGGAAGCAAGGGAATGTAAAAATCGAGAAATATGGACAGAATGCCTATGAAAAGGTAACAACACATATATATAATGGATGATGTATATAATGTGGATTTGTTAAATTAGTATATATCTAAAATATATTTTACCACATGTTTGCAGATTGCATCACTTGCTGGAAAAGATTTTAAATATGAAAAACAGAAATGGTATTGAAAAGAGGAGTATAATGTAATGTCACGATAGGTAAAGTAATACCCAGCCTTTTGTCTTTAAAATCGTGCTCCCCTTCTGTTGCCCAGTGTATACTGCAACTAACCATGTAGATTCCAGGCTGTCAGCATGGCTACTGTGCAAATGAAAGCAAAAGTCAGTGGATTTGTTGAATCACAAAAATCAGGAACTGTGAAGGGCTGTCCACTCTTTGTAAGCTCCTACACAGTGTTTGTTTCCCATAGATGTAAATGACATCAGCAGAGTGTGTCAGGTAAATTTGTTGCATTTTTTGGGGTGTTTCGCACATGTTTGTGTAGTGTGCCTCTTTGCACAAATGTTTATGGCAGTGCATACCTTGTATGCACAGTTAGACCACCCATGTATTGGACATGACCTAGATATCCAAAAATAGAAACTGGATGTATTGAATTAATATTGTGAGCACTGCTGGCATCATGCAGACCCAGTAAGTGGAGCTGCTCTCTGCTCATTTCCTCCAGTTATAGGACTTTGTGTAGCTACTGTGGTGACAGGTGTTAGATATTGGACTGGAGTGCAGATGGTCCTGGGTTCAAGTAGAGGGTATGGCAATTTTTCCTCATACTGTTCTGACAATGCAGCTTATAGAAATGAAATGTAATTAGCAGTCGTTACCATTTTCTGTATGTTTCCTGACAACAGGGAAGAAAATATAAAATGTTTTACATGCCTTACCTTACTTCTACACAGCTGCACTCTGCTGTGAGTCAGTGCACAAAGCACACTACTGCACACTGAAGCAGGATGCTTAAATCATGTTAATTATATTGTAAGCAGGTGAATTCCATCCTAACTAGCCAATCTTACATGGTGGACCTACTCAAGAAATGTATAAAGTATGCATATAGCCTACATTCTGCTTTTCCCTCAAAACTTCAAGACAATTGGAGTAGAGACCTGGAAATTTTAACTGAGATAATGCTAAGGGCTGCTGGTGCTGCTGACAACAGACCTAGGCTGAGAAGGAGACGTGTGCTCAGGCCCAGGGCAATCTTCCAGATGCTACATGAGCTGGAGATTGTAGAGTGCTACATGGTGGACAGAGACATATTACAGGAATTGTGAACTCAGAGCCAGAGCCATCTGAGGGGAACTCATCCCAGTGAAAACTAAGGTATGTGTAGCCCTTAGTATATTAGCTACTGGTACTTTTCAAAGACCAACTGGGGACATGATGGGGGTATCACAGGCATCAACATCCAGGATACTCCACCAGTTCCTACATGCCAGTGAGCAGATATCATTTCACCTTACCACTGAGGAGAGGACCAGCAATATGCAATTGTCCTGCCAAGTCGTGTGCAATGCCCAGGGGATTACCTTGAATGTATGCTGGCAAACCTGACAGTTATCACAACTCCTATATCTGGCACACATCACAGCTGTACCAGATGTTTGCTATAGAGGACATCCCACAGGGCCATTTACTGGGGGATGCTGGCTCTGCCCTGAAACAGTGGATGAAGACACCCATCAGAAATGCCCACACACCCATGGAAGAACATCATAATGAGGCACACATACAAACTAGGAACATCAGACCATATGTGTTTGGGCTTCTGAATTAACAGTTCTGGTGCCTAGATATATCCATTGATGCCTTGCAGTATACTCAATGCACATGTAGACAAATATTCACATTATGTGCTATGCTCCACAATTTGATCCTGTGGAAACAGTTGCAGCAGGATCAGCAAGGTGAAGGGACACACAATCTCCCCTCCAACACCTAGGTCACCACAGGCATAGTCATAGTCACATGAGGACTCAGAGGAGGAGACCCCAGCTGCTGTCCCTGTGGGAAGACGTAGGTGTGCTCAGTATGTCCTTGCTTTGTCTAAGAGAAAATGCATAGCACATTCACTGACAAATTAGGGACCTAGGGACTAATACATTTCTCCTACTCACATACATACAGTACATTAAAAATTATTCCAGGCAACTCACATGACCTGTATCGATCCATGTATTAGCTGTGTACTACTTGCATCAGACAGAGTCATCCTTGAACTACAGTTGTGTCAACCACTGCATTTCCAAGGTAGGTCCTTACCCTACATTGTAGTCTTATAAAGTAGCATGGGATATCTTTTGTATCTATGGACTTGATACAGAATGCAAGTATATAGTGATATATTTGTACAGAAAATTAAGAGAGGGAGCTTTGAGCAGCCTATCTGTCCCTGGAGGAGTGGTTTCAGCTCAGAAATTAGTAGTTTATTGGCCATTTTGGGCTAATTTCTATCTCTTTCATTTTCCTGCTATAAAGCCCGCATTTGCGAGGTTTTTGCGCTAGTATACAGCTCAGCAAGATCCTGGTGCCCTGCAGAATTCTACAGCAGCAGAGAGACAAAAGAGAGACTTTGGAGTGATTAAGTATATTTTTTCTGCATTTTCTTGCTGCCTTTAGCTACTTCTGCCTAAAACGCTGATTTTCTAGAGTTTCTGTGATTTAAAAAGCTTGTTTCAGCTACATATTGTACTGACGTTACTGCCTGCACATTAACAAAGTCGTTTTTGTGTTTAAATTATCTGCTTAACTGTTGTAGGCTACACACTCAAGTGTGATAGCCATTTCTGTGCATTTAAATAGTTATTTGATTGTATCTGCTTTATTTTCTGAAAAAAAAAACAAAAAAACAAAAAATATATACTTGCCCCCCCAGCCTTTCTAAGCTAGTATAGTCGAGTTTTCAGGCTAGTGCAGAATTTGGGCTGTGTTACAGGTTTCTGTGTTTGCTCATACCTTACTTGGATAGAAGGAAGTTTCTCTGTTCACTGTGAGAGAGGGAGCTTTGAGCAGCCTATCTGTCCCTGGAGGAGTGGTTTCAGCCCAGAAATTAGTAGTTTATTGGCCATTTTGGGCTAATTTCTATCTCTTTCATTTCCTTGCTATAAAATCCACATTTGCGAGTTTAGCTAGGTTAGCTAGGGTATAACTATTCCCGTCTCCACAAAATCTACTCTTCAATTTTTCCCTTGGAACTAGACAAACTTTCAACTTAAGCACTCAAACCATTGACTTCTCATCCCGGCACTTGCTCAAAATCCATAGCAAGCACTAATAAACCTTAGCACTAGACCCCCCCTATACTGTAGAGAAGGACGAGGCTCTCTATTCGACTTTACCAGCCAATCAGTAAAACAGTTCACTGTACCTATCCAGGCATGTCCAAAGGGCAGTTTCAGGTGTACTCTCCGCTCCAACTGGTGAATCTGGGCATTTTGAGGCAATGTTACAATTGCCTCATGTACACAGACAACCCTCTCCTCCTTCCACCAAACACTAATACATGCGAGAGATGCAATTATACAGCCAAACTGGAGGCTAAGCTCTCTCAACCCAAGACTGGACCAGACAGTAAAGAGGAGAAGGGAATTACCCTTGGGAGGTGGCCTAATGGTTAAGGTGTTTGCCTTACAAACACAAGATGCAGGGTTTAAGTCTCACAAGGGATAATTGGCTAGGCTTAAAATGGCCCGCAAGGGCAGTTAGCTTAGCACAAACCTATGACCATATCTTAGACTCCTATGACCATATCTATGACTTACATCAAACCACCAGTCTCACATAGACCTATGAAACCAGCACTGGCAAAAAACACACATAAATACACGAAAACATACTCAGAGGCTCTAAATAAAAATCTGCAAAAGCAACAGAGACCTCCATAGCAGACATCCAAGCAACCTCCACCCCTCCAACACAAACCATGAAACACATACTTCACAAAACCAGTGTGTCACGCAATCACAGCCCTTAAGGCAAAATAACATACCCAACACACTAGTAATAAGTGACTCTATAGTCAGGCACATTGACATCCCACTCACTAGGCTGAACAAAGAGAAGGTTACTGTTAGCTGCCTGTCAGGTGCCAGGATCCACCACATAGCACAAGCACTCAGGTCACTCCAGAACAAGTACAAATATGACTCTGTCATTGTCCATGTTGGTGTGAATGACCTGAGCCGTACCTCCCTGGATGACATGAAAAGAGACATGGAGGAGCTCTCTGAGCACATAGCCCAGGCCAGTATGACCCTGACCCTGAGTAGCATCCTGCCCTCACCAAGAATGATTCCATGGTATAGAGAAAAAATTATCAGTTTCAACAATTGGCTAAGTTTCTGGTGTCATTCAAAGGGGATCCAGTGTCGGTCAGCCTGGGATGACATGCTCAACAAGCCACGCTGCTTCACTAGAGATGGCTTGCACCTGTCACACTTAGGCTTTCGAATACTGGCCAAGGCTCTTGCCACCACCATAGTGCCTTTTTTAGGCAAGACTCAAAAGACAAACCCACTGCCGTAAATGGCACAAGTAACAAAAAATTGAGGGTAATGCTTCTCAATGGCAGAAGTCTAAACCTCAAAATGCATGCACTCGAGGCACTCCTCAGTATGGAGAAAAATCAATATATGTGCAGTAACAGAAACCTGTTTTAAGGGTCCAAAGAGCACCACAACATTACCAGGCTACAACTCATACCATACATTTCAGCCACAAAACCCGGACAGAAATACAAAAGGCGGGGGAGTATCCATATTCATCAAGGATACCCACACCTCCAGGTTAGTGGCACAACGCGATGCTTCAGAGATCATCCACATGCAACTAACAATGGGGAAAACTGCTATTCAAATTATAGCTTGCTACAGATCACCCACCATGTCCCAGGACCCCCACTGTCTTGTATTAAGTCTACATTTGCATGATGCCATGTGTGTTTAAAACCTTTTTTGATAAGGCTTACCTGGTTTGTGTGGAATGCAGCAGTGCAGAAACAGTGAAACAGGAAACAGGATTTATGTCTGACTGCCAACCACAGAGACAAGATACATTCAATCAATGCCATTAGTAATCAGAAAATCCTGGCCTGGATTAGGGATACTAGTAGGCTGCAGTAGCAGGTATATATAAGATAATAGCAAACCTCAGATGTAAGCAATGTACCTTGCATTTGCACACTACTCACCAACATGCAAACTGTATAAAAAAGGCAAAGGCACACTCGTGTATACTTAGCTAACTGTAATGTAAATGTGATGCTTCTCATACTATAGCTCTCTCTCTGTCTCTCTGTCTCTGTATATATATATATATATATATATATATATATATATATATATATATATATATATATATATATATATATATATTTATAGACATGTGTGTGTGTGTGTGTGTGTGTGTGTGTGTGTGTGTGTGTGTGTGTGTCTGTGTGTCCATGGTGCCTGAAATACCTATCAAGCTCTTAGAGTAAGAAATCAGGACAAAGCAATAAATAATGGAGGGACAAAGGCCCAAAATAGGGACACGTTTTAAATATTGTGCTTACAAACTTACAAAGGTGATAGAGTAATAGAAGTTGCATTTCCATGAATTTTTGAAAGGATATGACATGTGAAATTCAGATGTCTGTCATTATTAATGACCTAATTTCTCAATGATTTTCCATTTATATTCCAGAAAACCACAATATTTTGTGAAACAGACTACAAATATGAGTCAAAAATCTGGATATTATGTGAAAATCTGGGCAGTTGAGAGGTATGATGCTCTATCATTCCCAGACACCATGTCTCCCCTAAGTCTACATGTGGAAACATTGCAAATTGAGGACACAGTATATATGTACATATAATAACAAGCCATCCCTTTGTTTCCTCACCAGCAACAACACTGACAAGCACATCAACCCTGGGACACCTTGAGATTTCACACATATATCACCTCCTGTACAAGTTGTAATATATGATGTGGTGTTCTCCCTCTTTGAGAGGGTCAATCAGTGGTGCTCACAAACTTACTCATCCAAATGCAAACAGATGAATAGACTCACTAAGGGTATTGTTGCTGCACAACTAGGCTACTAAACAGTATTAGTCTGCTATGCTACTAGGTTCAGATGACAGTACTAGGCAATGTGACTATGCAGACCTTCCAAGCTGTTGTCAAACACATGGCTTGTTTATGTCATGTAGTATTTCATAAATTAGACTTGTGTTGTGGTATGTGCATTAAGTACTCTGATCTCTAGTCCTTAAACTTGGGTAGGTAGGGGTTCTGATCTCACTGTAGTCAATGGTGTGTGTGTGTGTGTGTGTGTGTGTGTGTGTGTGTGTGTGTGTGTGTGTGTGTGTGTGTGTGTGTGTGTGTGTGTGTGTGTGTGTGTGTATATATAAACAAAAGTAGAAGTGTGTATCCCAATCCAACTTCACAAATGGCATGGTTTTTCATTGTTGTGGTGTTTGCACAAACATCCAGTTAAGGCAGGCCTGCAAACTCTTGTCCCCCAAATGGTCTGCTGATGCCATCTACCTTAAGATCACCTGCAGTTTTGAAAAAGTGAGACTTGTGCTGTGGCACATGCATTGAGTACTCTGATCTGTAGTATGTAAACCTAGATTAGTAGGGGTTCTATTCTCACTACAGCAACTGTGGAGTATGTGTGTGTGTGTCTATCTCCCTAAAGAATGGTGGAAGTGTGTATATCTCAACTGGCATGGTTTTGCACTGTTTTGGTGCATGCACAGACATCAAGTCAAAGCTGGTCTCCAACCTCTTGTCCCGCACATGGCCTGCTGATATCATTTAGTATAAGACCACCTGCAGTCCTTCTAAACTCAGACTTGTGCTGTGGTGTGTGTGTGTGTTAAGTACTTTGATGTCTAGTATGTAAGCCTAAATAGGGAGAGGTTCTACTCTTACTGCAGTCAACTGTGTGTGTATAAATAGAAGTAGAGCTGTGTCCCATACAGAGTTCACAAAGGCATGTTTTTATGCTTGCACAAACACCCAGTCAAAGCTGGCCACCATCCTCCTGTCCCCCACATGGCCTGCTGATGTCGTCTACCATAAGATCACCTGCAGTCCTATTAAACTCAGACTTGCGCTGTTGTGAGTGTGTTAAATATGTTGATCAGTAGTATATAAACTTATTTAAGGAGGGGTTCTATTTTCACTACAGACAATTGTGTTTGTATGTATGTGAGTTGTTGGTGGATGTTAGAGGGAACATTTTAAAGCAACCTAAGGGACACTGTCCTTTTGTGTTCCACAGACACTGCTGATGTCATTAGCTATATCAGATTATTGGGTATATATATGTCACAACAAGCCATGGTCTGACACTGGCCTGACAAATGGATAGATGTCACTTCATCCTATATAAGACAAACAACAGTGACATTAGTGTTATTGTCTGTACAATCATCATGACATCTGTTTGCAATGGTGATGTATAGGTTGACATATTCGATCACACAGGAGTCCCCATGGACTATGGGTTTTTCACATGATATTGTGGTCTGTACTGAGAGTAGGGTACAGGTGTATGAGACCCTGGGGAGTGGACATATGCTTTACAGAGGAGAAAAATAAATGTCAGCAGGGCTAAGATAGAATATATGTATGTGATTGTGAGGGAGGCTACAGGAGTGGTTAGAATGTAGTGAGTACAGTTGGTGAAGGCATATGATGTGAAATACTCTGAACCAACAGTTCAGAGTAATGGTGAGTGTGGAAGACAGGTGTAGAAGAGAGAGTATGCATGGTGGAGTGTGCAGGGAAGTGTCAGGAGTGATCTTTGACAGACTGGTACCAATAACATTGACATGAAGGGTCTACAAGATGGACATGAGACCAGCTATGTCATATGGATCGCAGATGTTGCCACTGACAAAAAGGCCTGAGTCATAGCAGGTGTTGTCAGAGTACCAGATGTTACAGTTTGCATTGTGTGGGCAGACGATGGACAGGAGTATTAACCATATATTACAGTGTCAGCTCAGGTTGTACGGTTTGGAGCTGAAGACAGAGTGGTGGATTTATGTTGATTTGGACATGTCCTGAGGAGTGATGCTGGGTATATTGGGAGAAGGATTCCAATGGATGGAGTTGCCAGGCAAGAGGAAAATAGGAAGGCCTAAGATAAGGTGTATGGATGTTTTGGCAAAGGACATGCAGGTGGTTGGTGTGGCAAAGCAAGATGCATAGGGCAGTTAGACATGGAAGCAGAACATTTGCTGTGGTGAACACTAATGGTACTGTCCAAAAGAATAGGTAGAAGAAGATAACATCTTTATTTGGAGAAACCCCATCTGTACACTTGTGGCATGAGTGTACAGTAGGAGTATCTAACTGATGGGCTTTTGCAGTGTGTCTTTGTATTCCCTGCTATGGATTGTGTACACAGGCTGTAACTCATTGCTCTCATAAAAGCAGAAACATCAGTAATCAGTATACTTACTTTCAAATACAATTGTCTCCTGCTATGTAGCAGAGCAGATCCAGCTGTCACAACCGCTGTTACATAACAAGCAGCAATTTACCCACTTACCTATCAGTAACAGATGTATTATCCACCTTAAGAAGGACATCATAATGTACACCCCATAGATTAGTCACCTGAAAATAGCAGTCAAATCACATATACCCCTCCTCTTTGCATTCTCTATGCAGATACCACGTTCAAACCTCCCATTATCTACTATATCTATCTATAATTTCCCCTCTGTTTCCCCTGCTAGCATAGTTGGCATGAGTTCCTGACTCAGTGCAGATAGTGCCTCCTGTGCACTGAAAAACCTGTATCCCCTACATCACTGAATTACAAATATCAAGAGATCCGCTTATAGTAAGGATCTGGAATCAGTGCTCTCTAGCTTCCAGATGGGTAACACTAGAAAGGTTGTTAGCTCACACACCTCGACTCCTACTCATAATATGCACCCAACACTAACCATCATGTGCAGAAATACTCCCCTCAAACCAACCTAAACAGCAGACACATCCTAAATACAGACTACAAGCAGACAATACACATCAGACATATCATCTCCACTGTCTCACCATAGAAGTGCTCAAGGCAATGGGCATGTATCCCAAAGGTTTTTATAACTGTTGACTGTATAGTGAGACTTAGAGATGCCCCACTCACCAGCTTAAGCAAGGATAAGTTTAGTGTCAGCTGTGTGGTAGACAGAGTCAGCACAGCACACATGCAATTAAGTCTTTTAACAGCAAGTCCTACTGTTAATCCAGCATAATTCATCTTGGCATGCACAACTTGAGATGTGAATATATGACATATATGATCACAGACATGACTGAGCTATATAAAAATGGGTCCCCACCAGGTATGTCCATATGTTTGAGCAGTATTATACCCTCACCTAGGATGATACCGCTATATAAAGAACAACAGAGTCACTGAACTTGCCTAAGTTTTTGGTGTCATAGTACAGTGATACAGTGCCTGTCAGTGTGGGATGACATAGTGGATAGAGCACACTGCTTTGCCAGACATAAGGCACTTGACTGCACCATAATCCCTTTATTAGGCAATGTCACAACAGCAGTATAACCAATGTGAAAATAAGAAACAAAGTGAGGGCCATGCTGCTAAACCCTAGGAGTTCACATCTGAAGCCTCACTCTCTGTAAGCACTCTTTGCAGTAAGGATGTTGATGTCTGTGCAGCCACAGAAACCTGGTTCAAGGCAGATGTGTGTAATTTTCCCTTGCAAGGCTACAATGCCTTCCAAACATCCACACAGCAAATGGAAGTTGTGTGAACCACAGGAGGTGTTGCATCTATTTACATTGAAGATTAGTATACCTCAAGACTGTTTGGAGAAAATAACTATTTAGAGTTATTCTACATCCAGCCTGCTGTGGATAGAAAAACCCTTCTTGTTATCACCATTAATAGGTCCACCATCCATAAATACAGAAGGCCACACAACCTATATATTACTACATAGGACAATTAAAGTAGAGCAAAACAATCCAAGCATGAGTGAGTGAAAGTATACATCCATTAATCAGGATAATTATAGGACAACAGACTCAGCTGCACAATATTATCTGGAGTTTGTGTAATGAAATGCCATGGATGAAAGAGTGCAACACCCTACAACATTATCTCATATTCCAGACCTGTACCTCAACAATATGAGTGAACAATGTAATGGCACATGTGTAGTGCCTGCACTAATAATCCAACCATAGGACATTATGTTTGAAGTAGATATAAGTACTGAACTCGCCAAAGGAGGAGTCAGTTTCACAATCATCATCCAAGGTAACTACACTCTCCTAGGGGTTGGTCTAAAATACATCCAAGACACAGTTTCCACAAAAGTCATTGACAGCTACAGCACCTTACTCCCTGATGCCCTGTCTATACATCTACATAAATGTATACACACAGGTGTGCCTGTTAGGTTCAAACAAAGATCCTCTGGAGAATACAAATGATAAGGTGTATGTCTGTCATGACTACATTATACAATAAATGAAAGAAGCTGCTGTTCACAAATACAGCATTGAGAAACCAGGAGTGGAGGGCCACTCTCCTCAGCATAAACATGTAAATAGGACACTTACAGGAACCCGCACAGAGTAACCATGCTAAGACTTTACACAACGACATATCCAGGGATAACCACAAGGCTTTCTTCATGTACATCTCCAAACTGATATAAGTCAAATGTATTTGGATTAAGTTGTGTATGGTAGCTCACACACTGAACCAGTGTAACTTCCAAACCTGCTAGCAGACACATTTGGCTGAACAATGTCCCCCCTGCCACCACCACACCTAGTACAAACTATGTGAGCAATATCATCTCCAAGCTGTGGTATCTACAATGACAAAGTTGTCACTGCCCTCTCCAAGAATAAGGGCACAGCTACCATGGGACCAGATGGCATTCTGGCCTGTGTTCTTCATGTGCTTTAACAGTGAGCTACTTCCCTAGGCACCATATTCAACCATAGTCTGAATAGTGCTGTTGTCCACAATGAATGGAATACAGTGACCATTTTCCAATCACGCAAGGAATGATTGGCAAAATACAAGTGTGATTATAGAACCATAACTTTATGCAACCTCTGCCATAAGGCAATGGATACAATTTGCATGCATCTCAGACACACGGAAATAGGTGATCTCTAAACAATAGATGTGCTCCAGTTAAGTGTTCCCAAAGGTATCTTGTGGCTGCAAAACTTGGTGGGATTCAAGACTGTGACCAGAGACATAGAAAATGTCAGAGCTGCACACACACATATCCTATTGCAACTTGGCCAAGACCTTCATCATAATCCAACATTTGTCCTCAGTGGGAAACTAACCAAGGTGAATATCAAATCCTATGTTATTAGTTGGTTTGCAAATGGGATCACAGACCAACAACATTCAATCACAGTGTGAGACTTCACCTCAAGCAGCAGATGGGCCACCTGTGTGGTAACAGACATGTCAGTGCTGTGGCCTCTCATGTTTGAATATATGTCTCAGAAGTCCTGAACAAAGCAGAGGGTCTGTGGCACTAATGACTGCTGACAAAGCCATGTGTGTTACATGAACTGCACAGGCATGAATCAGCATACCCTGTGGTAATAATAAATGTACGTGCTTATTATAACATAACCATTAGTACACTATTTCTCACGTCTGTATTGATAGACCTTGGTACACATGTCATCTGCAACCTGGGTCTAATGTGGGAAGGTAGACAGTTTACATCTTACATCTGTTTAGCAATGGCATTACATCAATAAAAATATATGTTAGCAATCCCCTATACCTGTGCCTCATCAGACGGATTCATGAATATAATCCTCTCCTTGATATGAATTGTACCAGGTACCTGCACCAGCTTGACAGACCTCAGACATGTCTGAGTAATAAAACATCAGAGGGTCTCCTACACATCCTCTGTGAGCAGACAGCCATAGCTGTTACTGTGTGCAGTATCATATAGATAGCTTTGAGATCAATTATGTATGTGTGGCCAAAATGGAATGAAAATGCTGCACATGTGTAAGTAATGTCATATATCAGTTACCTGTTCCAGGGACCTCAGTGTACAGTATGACATATATAGGACATGCTGTAGAGACAGATACATCTCTCAAAAGTTGTCACTCCTCTGCAGTAGGCTTCAAATCCACATCAAGCAGAGCACCTCCATTACTCTGTTGAAGGGCAGGCTAGATGACTTGATGTGAAAAAGTTATCTGGCATGGATCACTGCTGCTTCTGTCCTGAACATGGGTGATCCTTGCTAGACAAACCTTGGCCATGCATTATATCTGTTGCTGATTAATATATTGTGATGTAACAGCTATGCTTCTAAAGACCATCAGGCCCATACCCTAGTCACATCCTATGAACCTTGGAACCTAAGGTGATGTACATGCAAAAAGGAATATCATACTGTATTACCTTTTTGATGACAGTCGTCTTCATTGCTGACATACAGTCCTGAGCTCTGAATCTGATGGGTTGACTTTGGATGTGCACCCATATGTTTGTACTAAATAATTCTTAATGAGAAAGTTAAATATATTAATGAGACACATATAATTGTCTCACTTCACAGCCCTTACAAAAGCATCCACTATACAGTAAATAAACTACTATGGTAGCAACTGTATAAATTGCTATGTACAAATCTAAATGACAGGTACAATTATCAGTTGAACAGTACAAATGGAGGTAATAACATCATATTAATATAAATTGTCACCCTATGCATCAGATGGGTTCCCTTCAGAATCTCGAACTACTGAAATCCTGAATTTCAGTAGCCGGAGACCAGAAAGGCAAAAGTGCGGAATACTGAAACCCAAGAAGTGTGAAATTTAAAATCCCGAAGTACGGAGATTTTGAATTAGCGGTTTTGGTGTCGCGGTGTGTGAATGGATGGTTGGAGATGTAGGTATGTATCTGTGTTTTACGGGTTTTGCATAGGGGCTCTAGTGTGTGTCCGTGTGTTTTGTTAGTGTAATGTGTGTATGCAAGGGGAATGTAGCTTGTCATGGTGTTTTTGTGTGTTTGTCTGTGTAGTGTGACCTCGGAGTTAGTATAATTAAGTGGGGGTGTGTGGAGGGTACAAGGGGGCTTGCCCCCCTGCTTGTATGTCAGGTAGGTGTTTGTATCTGTGTATGTGTAGGGAGGTGTATGTTTGTGTCTGTGTGTGCTGTATGTTTTGTATAGAAGTCGCGATTTTAAATTTCATGCTTCTGGGGTTTCGGCTTTATGGATTTTCGGCTTCATGTTCTCGAGCTACTGAAATTTGAGATTTCAGTATTTCAAGATTCTGAAGTGAATCCCATCAGACACATAGCTTTAGTACCACTGAATCCATAAGATAGACAATGAGGATGTGGCACAGTTATCATCACTTGCACAGGGTGCTGGTGGGGCAGGAGACCTAGGCTGACACAAAAAGTGTGTGAGTGTGTGTGTGAGTAAGCAAGGGAAGCAGGCAAGACAGACCATGTACATTTTTTGTGTGTGTTTGTGTGTGTGCATGTGTGTGCATGTGTGTGTGTGTGTGTGTGTGTGTGTGTGTGTGTGTGTGTGTGTGTGTGTGTGTGTGTGTGTGTGTGTGTGTAGTTTCCCTCAATGTGACATTGGTGTGTGAGTGTCTGCATGAACATAGCCAAGCTCATTGCTAGCCCTACATGTCTGTATGATGGACAGCTCTGAGCTATGAATGGTAGAGCTAACAGTTCATTATCTCCACCCCTGAACACAAGAACTGGCACTGCCAGGAGTTCAACTGGCACCTCCATACCCAATGTCAGTTGCTGTGCTATTACCTGAAGATGACTGATATTTGCTGGATGTGCTACCTTCATGGGAATGCCCTGAACCATGACCCCATGGCCTGCTGTGTCTGGGTATGGACAGCACACTTCTTCCAGGAGCAGTGGATGCACTGCCGCTATAGTAGCTTGACCAGGCATGGCCACATTTGCTCTCAGCAGATGTAATTGCTGATCAATGCCCACAAGGCCAACACTCCCCTCTCAGCAGACATTCCATCACAGACAGTATGCATTCTATGACAGATACAATGGGCTCCCTCACAGACACATCCCATTCCAACATGTCATTCAAACAATCCAAGGAATCAACAACACGGTGGAGGCAGTCACGGATATCAGACCGTGCTGCATCTATAACCCTGAATATTCTCCTGAAGTTCCTCTCTGATTGTGCCTGTGTTTCCACAATGCCCATAAACATACATTGAGTGACACATGATGAGACACCTGTAACAGGTTGGGGAGAGACAGCAGCCCTCCTCCAAGCACCCCTGTGTGAACACTGCTTGTGTGGCACCTCGCCAATAGTTTGGCTATGGCCAGTGTCAACAGTCACTGAAGCTGCAGTGGCCTGCACTACTATGCTGCAATATATATTAAGCAATTTACACAGCTGCCACTATTATAGACATTCATACCTCTAGACATCTTAATACAAGAAATGTGGACAAAGCCATAAATAATGTGTAGACAAAGGCCCAAGAATAGGGTCTATATCATATGAACGAATCGCACAAATTGTGAATGCTCATAATATCGAATGTACCGGACCTCAAAGTACTTTTTCTGAGATTGCGGTAGAGTGAAGAATGGGATATTTTGCCCTTTCCTCACTGTAGTGCAATTTCAGTGTTGGAATATATATTTAGCAGGGGGTGTGGAGGGCACAGCCCCTCACAATAGGAAGTTCGAGGTCTGGTAAGTTCAATATTATGAGCGTTCGCAATTTGTGCAATTTGCTCATATGATACAGACCCAAGTTAGGTATCATTGTGACATATTGCCTTACAAATCTAGAAAGGTGATAGAATAGCAGGTACTGCTTCACCATGATATTTATGATGGGTATGCAGTCTGCATGTGAGATTTCTGTCATTATGTTATGTCTCCAATCTTTAATGACCTGTCAATAGTTTGCAACTCAATCACAATGATCTTAAATACTGAGTAACCTAAATACACACAGAAAACTAATAAAACAATAAGCGCTCCAGTGAAAAACACCCATCACATGGACTAAAATATGTTTATTTTGTTTTTCACACAAACTAAAATATGTTTATTGAGTGCTTTCGTCCATTTATAACCATAGACTTCTTCAGAATAACAAAATAATTCATGTAAATGAACATTTAAATATCGCCCAATAAAATCATGTGATTACAAAAAGGCATGTCAACCTATAAAAACTGAGTGCACATTCAATTATTAACTATTATACTACCTTTTAAAACAACACTAATACAAGATATAAAAACTTTTTTGTTGTTTTCATATGAAGCAAAAAAAAAGAAACATACACCAGTCACAATGTGTTACAAGATCTCATAACCCTGTAGAATTGATTTGTTAAAAAAAAAAATTTAAACTAAGCATGAACGTAGTCTTAACACACTAGCAATGCAAATGTGATCATTCAGACCTGGGAGTACGTGTGCATTGAGCTTTATTTGTGAGTTTAGTTCTTTGAGCTCTACTAAATCAGTCCATGGTCCACCCATAGGGTCCCTGAGAACTCCGTCTAATACAAAACAATGAAAATGATGTGTTGGAAGCAATGCACACATACTGCCAGGCCTCAATGATCATTGTAAATGCAATGGTATTGAATGCTGCACACACTGTATGTCCCAGACTACTGGACAGATAAATGAGCAAGAAACACAGATATATAAGATAGTGCTGTATATTTGCAAACAAACATCATAAAAGTATGTGTAATCAGTTATTTCAGTATTGTCAAAGTGAAACGTCATAAAATCTACAGGTAACTTGCAATATTTTACTGTAACTGTGCATTGTTTTCAATTTGATTGTGTGCTGAACTGTGTTCTCAACTGTACAGATTTTCAGAGAATGTCCAGATGTTGGACTCATATACCTGGTCTGTTTCTCATACTATTGTGGTTGTTGTCTATATAATAGTTATAATTCCTTTTGATGTAGGTGCATGTCATTGCACAATGTGCACCATTCTGCACCATTGTGCACCATCATGCACAGATTTTCTAAAGAAAAGAAATAGGGAAGACAGGAAATCTGTGAAAAGAGGAGCAACCCAGTGGAAAAACAAAGTGAAAGGAGGGCAAGAATGCAAAGGAAGGGTGTAGGAAAGAACCAGGAAAGGGGGGTGAACACCATGGCTGCAGAGAGGGGGCCATCAAGATCCCATGAATGTCAAGTTTGGACACAGTGAGAATTGAGTCCTCATCCAGTGGACTGTCATCACTGTCACCTCACTGCACTGATAACTGCAGTGTCTGATGTCTATATCTCCTTTTATTATTCAAAACAGTTATGGAGAGCAGTGTCTCCACCCGTCATAGGCCTGCACTAACTGTGTGGTGGTCAATTCTACGCACCAACTCTGGCAGCTCATTGCAGGTGATAAAATCACCACTTCTGCCACTGCTGTCAGAGGGAACCACTGGCCTATCATGCAGGGCAAAACTACCTGAGGGCCCATGTAGTTCAGAGGCAGCAGAGGGGATGCTACCAGGATGTGACCCCACAACTGCTGACTACTCTCTATGACTGTATTGTTCTGTGTTCTCACAGAGTACTGCATGCGTACTTTACTTTTACAGTTGTGGGCTGTATGCTGTATTTTATAGTACTGTATTCATAGGCTTCAAATTCTTACAGCAATAAATGTTGACAAATCTATATGTAATATAGGCCAAAGTCTGAAAAATGGGGATGAATCTTGCATACTTGCTCTTACAAACTTATTAAGGTGATACAGTAACAGGTTTTGCACTTGCATGACTTTTATGAAGGGTCTAGAGTATGAATTTCACATGTCTGACATTATTTAGTAACATCAGTCCTCAACCCTTATGCAATTATTTGACTGAAAACCACAATTATATCTGCAACTATACAAAGATAGAACAATCTGTGAGAATCTCTACAGTTGACAGGTATTATTGCATTACATACCAACTAAGCCCATACCTCACAACTTCTTACAGCCACAAATGTGGACCAAGCAATAAACACTGGGGGTACAAAGGTGCACAAATGGCAACACATTTTACATATTCTTCTATAAATCTAGAAAAGTGATACAATCACAAGCTTTGCATTAGCACAGATGTTCTGAAAAGTATGAGACAAAAATGTCATTTTCTGACTGCAGTCCTCAGTGCTTTGGCTAAGATTTGCCAGACAAACACAATTTTTGTGAAGCAAACCAAAATGATGATGCAACAATCTGAAAATACTGCAAATATGTACAGGTGAGAGGCATTATAAAACAATCTTTAGCTTATAATGCTACAATAACAGTACTGTTGTGATGCATATATACAACATGCTGTTTGCATCCATGCCAATTGACTTTTATGGTCTCTAACATTCAGATCATGATCTGCCCCAGCTGTGGAAAAACTAGAACAGAACAGACTACCATTATGAATACCAAGCCTGACTATGTGCAGCTTTAAACTATTGCAAATAATTTCTGAAAGTCATACTTACATATCTGTGGGGTGCCACCAGTCCGACATTCCTCGATCCAAAGATCGAGGGTATCCCCCCTCCTCATTCTGAGGTCTCAGTAGTGGTTCCTGCACATTTACCAGTGTGGGTGATACTGTTAGCATTGGTCAGAGTCGGGGTCAGACTATTCCATGCCTCTGTCCATGACTGTGAGCCATGATAGAGCTTCTGCAGAAGCCGGGCCCCATGGTCATTCCAAGAAACACTTTGGACTTCTGAACATCCCACTTTTGAGCCCTAAATCTCAAACCCTCTCCAGAAATGCCTTCTATGTCTGTCACATAGCATGTCCAATGTAGAACGATATTTTTCCACCAATAGCATGTATCATGTTTACTCAGAGGACACACTTTTTTCATTTGGAGACATTTGAAAAAGCTGTGCATCACTTACCATCAAGCAAACAGGGTACAAAGGGTGCAACATGTTTGCGCAATGGCAAGTAATGAAGAACTTTGGCAACTAATGCAATTTCTATGTTATTTGAGATACAAGCAATTGTGTAACTGTGTCCTTTCTATATGTGTCAGTTCATTGGTAAATACTGCAATGTCACAACAGTAAAACAAAGACTGTATTCAAACCCAGGATCATCTAGACTTCAGACCTAGACTTAACACCTGCTGCAACTGAGTAAGTTACATAACCTCCCCTAACTTAGTATTCATTGTTAGGTTCTCACTGTTAACTGCAGCACAATGGTGCTTAGGAGGTTTGCATGATGCACAATTACAATAATAGATAGCATCTGTTTCTATTTTTGGCTGTCTGGGTCCTGTCTGCTACCTGAATGGTCCAGTCATCCATTTTGAGCAATGCTGCTCAACAAGCAAAACTGATTAGCATAGCCAAACCTGTTTGTGCTAAGCAGCACACCGTGCAAACATTGTACCCTCCATAACAGACTAAAGTAAGACAAAAGAAGAAAAAAAGGGAAATGCAGTTTGTTACTGCACAGGAGGTATGTCTGCAGAGGTCTAGATTTCCAATCTCACTACAATGTACCTTCAGAAAACAGGATGGGTGCCCTATCCCTGTTGACCACACAAACAGCTTCGCAGCAAACAACTTTAAGTCATCCATCAGACCATAATGTTTTACAATGTATTTTAACTGATATCAAAGCATCAGCTGTTATTTATACATGCATTATATGAAACAAATTCAGATGTACTGCACTAAGTGATTACACAGCATGTTAGGACTATTACTTTAAATTATACTAGTCTGTGTTGCTTGGCCATTCAGCAGTTATCTGATCAGTATTTGGAGATAAGCAGTATACAAGCCAGTCTAGCTTTTTTACCTTACATTGTGTATGTATATTGATTGTGAAGAGTATGATATGCAGTTGTCAGCAAATGAAAGACAGGTTGAAAGGCAGAAAAGAAACATACACTGCTCTTTTGGTGGTGGAAACAAAGGCGAATCCCTCTTATGGCACATGCAAAGGTATACTGTTCTTTCAAGGGTGTGATATTCCATTCCAAACATATGATGCTAAACTGAGGCCATGCATTGATCACCAGTACATTGGAGAGTCATGAATGAGAGAATCTTGCATAGCTGAAGAATACCTATTACTTTCTAATGGACACATACAAGTTAAATAACTCTCTGCTATCACGTTACTTGACTTTCTGTACACATCTCCCACCTTTTACCTGCTTACTGTACCACATGAGGAAATACAAGTACATGCCACAATAGTATTAAGCATTACAGTACATGTTCAGGACTTACCTTCCAAATGCTGTGTCTGTACTCCACACGTTGTGATATTCCTAGGAAAAAACAGCATGGAGTCTGCAGGGATTGTATTATAGCTTGTTGAATAGCCTCATATGATTGCTTGATTATCATGCAATTCACCTGCTTACACAGTAATTAGTATCTCTAGAGCACAGACTAAGACAGATGCAATCCATTAATAATGTACTCCATTATAAAAAGGTAAATGTGTAGCTATCTAAGCTGATGTTAAGGAGAGTTTGTACATTGTTCTATTCACTAACATAATGGTATTTCTTCACAATATTTCTCTACAGAGGAGTATTGCACTCCAGCAGGTATGTTCCCATTTTCTTACCTACATAATGCATATGCTGGATTGTAGTTAATAATAAACGTGAAGTAATGGCTATCACAGTTTAATCTCTATGTATTACTTAGAAGTGTAATGATGGCATGGCTTTGGTTGTCAAGCCATTTCACAGGTACACAGCTTTGAGAATACCTGAGAAGGGAATGCTGTGTGATAAATATGTGCACATGTTACATAGGTCCTTTGATAGCACTTTTAGCATTTCAAAGATGTTTTGTTAGCACAATAGGTCTTTAACCTATCATTTTCTTTGGGGGGGGCAAAGATGAGTTAGTGCTAGGGCATGAACTAGACTGCACTGTTGTTTTGGGTAGGTGAGCATATTATACTTACTGCTATGGCACAGACAAGGATATGATTTTTTTGTCAGTCTCCTTGTTTTGCATCCTCCATCTTGCTATTTTTTGAAATATGCAGACTGTTTATATTTATCCAGGGTGGAATACTGACAGCCTTCCTTTACTGCTTTATCTGTAAACAGTTAAGTTGTATTTATGTGATCCTCGTGTATTATCATTGTCTTGTCTTGTAGGACACAATATGTCTGCTCGTCATAGGCCCCCATTTACAGACACAGAGAATAATTTGATAATTGATGCCTTATGGCAACATGCTGCTGTGCTGCTGCCCAGGGGGTGTATAGCCCTCTGGGATGAATTAGTGGCCAATATTAACATCTTTGGGCAACATAGTCAAATATTTGAGCAGGTGCATCACAGAGCAACAGATATGGTAACTGCTGCACATAGGTGTGCAGCTGCAGTAGCATGCGATTGTCAAGTTACAGGTGGTGGCCCTGCTGCAGAACACCCTCTCACTGCCACTGAGGAATTAATGGAAACATTGCCACCCAGGACAGCTCCTAGCAGTCCATGACACATTATGTTCTGGATGTGGGCACAACTCCTGCATCCCAAGAAGAGCTTCCAGGTATGTTTTGTTAGATGATAATTAGAATAGTGTGGCACAGTGCACTAACTTCAGTAATGTATATGTCTCTGTCAGTTGTTTGTTGGGTGGGTGGGTGGGTGGGTTTAGGATTACTATAGTTATAAGCTTAATTTGAAGTTGTCACCCACATTCTTGTTGACATTTGAGGTAATACAGATATAGAGGTGTAAATGTATTACCCCCTGTTTTACTGTTAAAACATGATGATGTTGCTATTACCTCTTGCTTTACTTATTTAAGGACCATGAGGAATACAGAGATGCAGGCCTCCTGCAGATGGTAAGCCTAATACATTTATGTCAGTACATTAGATACATTTCAAGATATCTCATAATGTGTCATTTCAGGCCTGTTGTATGTATTGCTGTACTGTCTGTATTAGTGACAGCAGTGTTCATTTTTAGCATATATTGCATCATAGTAGTGCAGGTATTAATGTATTCCTGTGTTTTTCCCTTTTTATCACAGGTGAGCATAACAGTGGGAGTGTGGGCACTCTGTTACCTGATGTCAGTGTCGACACAGACACTGATGATGATGGTGGCCAAACTAAGGTACATAGGTTGACATCCAGTGACCCTCTTCAGTTTGCCTGGACACAGTCAGTATGCTTACTGATACCCAGCCCACTGAGGCCAGAGATATTGGACAGGTTGAGGATGAGGACATGGATCAGGGGAGTGTAGCTACTGTGTTTTCAGTGTCCATTGAATCTGTATGTAGCCAAAGTGTTGGCAAAATGTCATGCAGGAGGGTTGATAGAGGTGCTCTGAGAAGGATGGTTGTCCCTCCTCCACCTGCTGCAGGTGTCTATTCTCATGTCACTCAGTGGATGTTTAGGGCCATCATGGAAGCACAGGCACATTCTGAAAGGCGACACAATGTGATACCAAAAACTTGTAAATGATAAACCGGCTCAGCTCCTCAGACACTGCAAACTTTAATAGACCAAGAGAACAAAAAAACACATAATATTCCTGTACATGTAAACAGATAACTTAGTGCTTTCACTCACATACATAGTCAGGCATCATCAGAGTAAAAGAGTCCTTCATCTTTGTTGCATTTAAAACTGTTAGTTACAGACACACCCCTCTAAGCAACCAACCCCAAGCAAACAACAATTTGTAAATTAAAGTCACAGTAAAACATTACTCCTATGCTTGTTTGAAAGCACAGTTACTTATAACTAGAAAAAATGTTGTTCAACTTAAAACACGAACATTTTAAAAAAATCTACGTTAAACATGTTTGTATAAAAGTAGTAAATAAAAATAATAAATAAAAAATCATAATGTAATGCTTAACATTCTTCAAACAAATGTAGAGTTGCACTTTAAAATGCTAGAAACTGAAATGTGATCATTAATGCCTGGAGTTCTAGATGCATCCAGACTCAACTGCCAGATGCACTCCCTCATCTCAAGTAAAACTTTTAAGTCACCTGCTTTGTCATTAAATGGAATTCTGTCTATAACAAAAAACAGAAATCTCTTAAAATTAGGGCAACTCAGACTGTGCATATACAAGGCATTGTTAGTTCTTTTGTTCCTGATATCTCTTAAGTGTTCCAGGATACTGAGCCTTAACTTTCTTGTTGTTTTCCCAACATAGAAAGTAAAACAGCTCAAACATGTAGCAATGTACACTACCATCTTAGTATTACAGTTACAGAATCCAGGACACCTGATAGTTTTATAGAAGCCTTGAACTGCCACATAAGGGCCATTATTAATAAACTTACATGTACTGCAAACTCCGCATTTACTCATTTTTGAGCTCCTATATGTCTCAATATTAGGTTCAGCTTCCATCAATTCTTTAAGGTTCCTACCCCTACTATATGTAAAAGTTGGGGTGTTTCCTAATGTACTTATAGTATCACTATCAAAAGAACTTTGTCAAGTATCCTTAATAATTCTAATAATTTGTCCTGCCTGTCCATTGTATGGCAAAATCATAGCCTGTTTTTTTGTGTAGTGCATGGGGCTCTAAAGCCAACTCATTCCCCTCCTGAAATTCCTTCATTAAGCCCCCATGCAAAATAGGTTTAAGGGATGTAATTCTCTTAGTTTCTATTTCTTTTCTAACTCTGGACCAAATTTCTTGTGGATAACCCCTTTCTGTAAACATAGCAGTCAAGCTGGTCAGCTCAATGTTTGGCCATTCATCCTCACTAATCAGCCTGGATAATCTGACCATTTGACCTTTGACCAAGTTCTTCTTGATATAGTGGGGATGACAACTCTGGAAATGCAAGAAACTGTTAGAAGGCTGCGAGTATATCCTATTCTTTTATTGCTTTATCAGAAAGGAACACAGCTGGCATTACTATTATTTTAGTGCTGTTTTTGCATTTATCTGCCAGCGTTTAACCTATGGGACCTAACAATTTGTGCTATCCTTTACTAGAATCTGCCTGATGTTCTATCACTGTATATTTGCCACATACGTACGCTATTGTTTTTCATCAAGTTTGTGTATAGTAAAATCACTATATAAATATTTTACCTGTGTTGCATACTATTGTTTTTCCTGCTGGGTTTTGATATACTAATAATGTCTATTTAAAGGTTTGCCTGTGTTGTCTAGCTATTATATTGCTTCCCTCATGACCTGTTTCTCTCTCTCTCTATACATTGCAGCTCTGAGCTCATAGTTCTAACCCTGACTGCCTGAAACTGCCCTGCCTTGATTCACATGGTATCACTTTCAGTGTAAAGTAGTTCACCTACCAGCTCCCTGAGAGTACACCCTGGAACACTGAAACAGAAAGTATGTTTGCTAGAGTTAACTAAAGACTGTATCCATAATAATACTTAACTACTCTGCCAGGTTAGGTGAGTCTCCCGAGTTTGGTACGGCAGCAGCCAATCCCACCCCCCATAGCAGTCTGTCATATCCCCACTTCTAGCCTATCTCACACTCTATTTTCCATTTTTTTATCCTGCTTGCCCAAATCTATACTGGTTCCTCTCCTCTATCTCCTCATTCCCCTTCAGCCTGGAAATACCTCAGCTGTGGCATACTCCATAATTGTGGTGTCTGCCCACTAGGTGGCACCTCTTTACTTGCTGTCTAACTTATATCCTCACTCTCTCCCTTTATATCTTACTAGCTACACCTTCTGTTCTTCACTATAGCTCTTCTCGTACTAGCTCACCATTACTAGATTCCTAGCTCTAGTTAAACCCTGTGTCTTAATAGTTTTACTGTGCCCTAAGGGTCTAATATCTTTATCCACCCCTCTAAGCATCCTACATATCCCACTGTTAAGCCTCTCACCTCCCTGTTACACTTTCCACCTCTACACTCACCTCTCTTGCCTCTCTTTTCTCACTGATTGTCTTCTTGGATTCAGGACTCCTTGTCTCTTCCCGCTCCGTTCGCCCTGCGGGCTCACTCCACTCCCCTACCCTGCCCCCAATTCCCACCCGCCCCCAGGGCCCCTACACTTATTCCTCCTACACCACACCCCCTTTAATACTGCACCAATACCACTGCTCACATCATTATCACATCACACCTCCCTTAACACATTAGTATTAGTCACACGCACCCCCAATTAACTCTGTTTTTCACTTCCCACACTACATTCACCACTACATCAAGTTACCTATCACACCACACATTCAACTATCAACTATTTCACTTCAAAATGCCAACATCTCCTACACACCTCCTAACTCAACTACTTCTCATTCTCACACTACTTCCTTCTCTTTTTACTTTCTATCTCTTAACCTCTTATGAACAACCACTTTACTCCTCTACCCCCTTTCCCACAAAATATACTTCCACATTACCACTTACCATTACTCCAATCTCTTTAAATATTACATCCACACCCATCTACATACTTCCCAAATTTCACAGACTAGCACCCATTACATATAATAATTCCAATAATAAAAAAATACTTATCCATTCTTACAAACTACTTTACCATAAATACTTTACATACCTTCACTCCCTACTAGATGGAGACATTCACCCTAACCCTGGTCCTAATCATACCTCTACCACTGATAAATATACTCTAATTAATAGTAGCTCCATAACCCCTTCCAAGCCAGCAAACTCTCTCCTCATAGCACATCTTAATTTATGCAGCATTAATAATAAAATCCCACACCTCCATGCCCTACTAGATGTCCACCAATTTGATATCCTATGCCTATCTGAAACTTGGCTTAAACCCACAATCAAAGATAATGAAGTTACCCCTCCTGGTTATAATATCATTAGAAATGACCGTACTACCAAAAAGGGAGGAGGGGTTGCAATCCTCTACAAAACCATACTCCAAATAAGCACCATTGACCTTAACCCATGCTTAGACAACAAAGCTGAATTACTTATCACTAAACTTCAAGTCAACCCTAATAAAGCTATAAATGTCATCTGCCTATACCTACCACCAGGAAACAATATTAATACCCTTGAAAATATCCTGAACTGGCTTACTATCAACCTTCCTCAGGAAACTATAATTTTAGGTGACCTCAATATTGATTGGCAGTCCTGTAATAGTTCACACCCTTCTACCCACATTAACCTACATGGCTTTACTCAAACTATTAACTCCTCTACCAGAACTCACAAACCCAACAACAAAGAAACAAAGGAATCTGGTTAAGGGACAGCTGGTTAGGGTCAGCAGAATGACCTCTGGCGATGATGATTTTTTAACTGAGTGTGCAAAATTAATGGAAATGTTTAGCAAACAAGGTTATCCAAATTCCTTACTACAAGAAGTAATTGATTCAGTGGTTCAGGAAAGGAAAAATAGATTTGCCCCTATTCTTGGAAAACCTACCCAGGAGGTTAAAGGAATGAGCATTCATACCCAAGAAGGGAAAAAGTGGGATGATGCATACATTATGGATTTTTCCGGAGATGCAGGAGATGCAGGAGTGGTGAAACAGATTATAACCAGAGAATGGAATAGGTTTACTGAGATTTCTGATTTAGAGGTATTGAAAAATAAAACACTTACATTTATATATCGTAAAGATTTAAATTTCAAACAACTTTTTGAGTTTGGAAAGGTCAACATCTCTTCAAAAAGACCAGGTACTTTTAAATGTGGTACTTGTCCACAATGCCCCTTAATACTTAACGAAGGTAGTATCTTAGTTGCATCAAGAGACAAGGAGATTACCAGTAAATGTTTTTCCAACTGTAATACCAATGGTGTGGTATATATTGCTACTTGTAAGGTTTGCACTTCATTTTATATAGGAAAAACTGAGAGAAAGTTATGAAACCGTATTTATGAACACAGTTACGAAATTAGGAAGCAAAACAATAAAAATGCCCTTTACAGACACACTTTGACTTGTCCGCAGGCTAAATTTCTTTTTTATGTTTTGGAAATTGTACCCAAGGAATTAAGAGGGGGCATGTGGGAGGCCAAACTTGAATATAGGGAGTTATTTTGGCAAATTATTTTAGATTCCACAAAACCAACAGGTTTAAATGATATGATTTCCATTTCTTCAGTTTTAAAATTAAGGGCAGCCAAACTGTGATGTGAAGTATAGCCACAAGATGGCACTATACACAATGTTTTTAGGAGATATGTTTAACCACATAGTAATTTAAAAGGAGATTGTTTTAAAATTAAATTATTAAATGTAATTTTATGATATATAATTTTAATTTCAAAGTTTAAACTGTTGAATCAATATATATTTATTTATGGACAGTATTTCAAAACCATATATTTTAACTTGGAAAGTTTAACAAATGATTTTATGTATTTTATTATTTATACTAGTTGTTCAATTAACTAATTTGATTGATCAATTATTATTCAATTTGCACAATTGGAAAGGTATAAAAGTGTTTCAGTGATGACTTAATTGTTCACTTCTGATGAAGACTTGGATTTTGTGTCGAAAACGTATTTTTCTGTTTTTTAGCGTTATTGTGAATAAAGTGTTTGTGCTTACTTAAAGGGCTTGGTTTCTGACCTTCCTTTGGACACTCGTTGCAAGTCCTTTCTTTTGGTTTTTGTTATTGAAGACTTGCATACATCTTTCGTTTTGGTTTTGGTTATTTGTGATGGCTGAGAGTCCAGAAGGTGAAACCACCCTTGAAACTACGTGTTCACAGGATAGAGGTGAACTACATAAAGTCATTGGGCAGCTTTCCCAGCTGGTTGATCTTCTGACACCAGCATGTTCGTCTCTTGTGTCACTAGCAGCAGCGCTTACCAACAGAGGTAATTCTAAGCAAAATCAGCTTAATGGAAACAGCGATGCTTCGCAAACTACCAAGGAAGCTCCTAAACGTATTATTGGATCTACCAGCACTAATTCTTCAAAAAACAATGTGGTTTACAGTAACGAAGAATTTGTGGATTTTCCTCGTCTTTTGCGCAATACAGCACCAGCAACCAGGGAAGAATCAAGGGCACCACTATTTGATGAACAGTCTGTTCCTCTTCCAAACAATCAAGGTGAATTTAGTTCTGCCAGAGGCAGTTTTGTCTTTAAATTATTTATAGCAAAAGAATTCCCAGTTACTGAATTGATAGGTGCAGCTAAGCACCAGGACAGCAATGCATTGTCTTATAGAGAGAATTTAGATGAACTTTATTATTTATTAGAGAAATATAAGCGGCTTGGGTGTGATTGTTTGTATTTGAAGGAATGTTTGAGTAAGGAAATTGTGCCTAAGGGTCTTCGTGTTACAAAATTTCCTAACAATGTTGTTGAGGGTTCTGAATTTCATAGGGAACTTGTTAAAATCTTTGACAAATGTGGTTTAGAAGTTGTGGGTACTATTCTTAAAGAGAATGAAAGGATTAGAATGTGCTTATTAGAAAAGATTGAAAGGATTAATACTATTGTTACCAATGATTTATTGTTTCAGGTTGAAACAGAAAAGAAAAAATACAGGGACATCTTTTTTGAAGTAGAGGCAAAATGTGTAGCTAATTCAAAAAGGAAACATTTTAAATTAGAAAGAGATTTGAAAGACTACAGGGAAGGTAGGGCTTATCCGAAACCTAAACCAACAGCTTTCAAATACAATGCAGTACACAATTATAATGAAAATGAGCCTGTGGGTTTTGCTCAACATGTTGTTGAGTTTGAAGGGCAGGATAATTTTTCTGATTCTTTAGAAATTCCCCATTTACGCAGGTCGGACAGGATTCAGAACCAGAATCCTGTCCGACTCCCACAGTACAAACACAATTTCAGGCGGAATTACCAGTAAATCCTCATAGACAAGAAAATACACTTATTTCTAGGTATGGAAATATCTTCACATTAGATGATTATAAGATTTTCAACTACAGTAACATAGAATTAAAAGAAGAACATTTTTACCTCCTATCAAAAGGTTTCAAATTTATTCCTACTAGAAAAGCAAGTTTACCTAGATCTATTGTAGATTTAAAACTATTTCTTAGGAAAATGAATTTTTCTTTAATATTTCAGGAAAATAATACAGAATCCAGACAAATAGTTCCATTAAAAAGGAAAAGCACTGTAAACCCACCATTACACCCACAATTGAAAAACCTCGACATTATTTTGGAAAGAGAAATCAGGAAGGTTTTATCTGAGCGCAAGATATTCCCAAATTTGTCTGTAACAGAAAGAGGAATACTGAATGAATTGAGAAACAACAAGAACATTAGAATTATGCACCCAGATAAAGGGGGTGGCACAGTACTGATGGATTTTATCATGTATGAATCCAAAATGAAGGACTTATTAAATGACACTGATAAATATTCACGAGCTTCCATCAATGAGGTTAATATAGCACACTCAAAAGTCAAGTTATTACTCTACGACCTACTATTAGAGGGATCTATTAGTAATGACATTTATAATTTTTTTATTAAATTCACAGCCAAGGGTTCCATCTGTCTTTGGAATACCAAAGGTACACAAGGACCCAAATGATCCCCCACTTAGGCTCATTGTGGCATCTGAAGGGTCAGTTACAACCTCTTTAGCCAAATTTGTAGATGAGAAACTGAAGAAGTTGTCATATGATAGTCCAATAGTGCTGAAAGATTCATGGGATTTCCTTAGGTGTGTCAAACCTGAATTATACTCCTCAGATCTGGCCTTTGTCACTTTAGATGTTGTAGATCTGTTTGGATCTATCCCTCATGACATAGGGCTCCAGTGGTTTGAAGACAGTAAAATGTTTACAGTGAATGATTTTAGGAACTGTTTAACATTTATGGATATCATCCTTCATAACAATTTTATGTTTTTTCAGGGGAATTTTTCAACAGAAAAGGAGTAGCTATGGGGCCAAATGTGCCTTTACGTATGCAAATTTAATTTTGTCCAGATGGGAACAACTGTACATATCAAACTGTCCTTTTATTGGTTGTTGGTCCTTGTACAAAAGGTTCTTGGACGACATAGTTATCTTTTGGACAGATACTTATCAAAAATTCACGGAATTTTTGTATTACATTAAAAACACAACAAACTTCTTGGACTTTACTCATACTTATAATACAGACAACCTTACCTATTTGGATGTTTGTATCAGGAAGAAATTAGGTGGTTTTTCATCCAGTATTTATCGAAAGGAAACATTTTCCAATTCTTATTTACATTATAAGAGTAGTCATCCTCATTTTCAGAAAAGGAATCTGGTTAAGGGACAGCTGGTTAGGGTCAGCAGAATGACCTCTGGCGATGATGATTTTTTTAACTGAGTGTGCAAAATTAATGGAAATGTTTAGCAAATGAGGTTATCCAAATTCCTTACTACAAGAAGTAATTGATTCAGTGGTTCAGGAAAGGAAAAATAGATTTGCCCCTATTCTTGGAAAACCTACCCAGGAGGTTAAAGGAACGAGCATTCATACCCAAGAAGGGAAAAAGTGGGATGATGCATACATTATGGATTTTTCCAGAGATGCAGGAGTGGTGAAACAGATTATAACCAGAGAATGGAATAGGTTTACTGAGATTTCTGATTTAGAGGTATTGAAAAATAAAACACTTACATTTATATATCGTAAAGATTTAAATTTCAAACAACTTTTTGAGTTTGGAAAGGTCAACATCTCTTCAAAAAGACCAGGTACTTTTAAATGTGGTACTTGTCCACAATGCCCCTTAATACTTAACGAAGGTAGTATCTTAGTTGCATCAAGAGACACGCAGATTACCAGTAAATGTTTTTCCAACTGTAATACCAATGGTGTGGTATATATTGCTACTTGTAAGGTTTGCACTTCATTTTATATAGGAAAAACTGAGAGAAAGTTAAGAAACCATATTTATGAACACAGTTACGAAATTAGGAAGCAAAACAATAAAAATGCCCTTTACAGACACACTTTGACTTGTCCGCAGGCTAAATTTCTTTTTTATGTTTTGGAAATTGTACCCAAGGAATTAAGAGGGGGCATGTGGGAAGCCAAACTTGAATATAGGGAGTTATTTTGGCAAATTATTTTAGATTACACAAAACCACCAGGTTTAAATGATATGATTTCCATTTCTTCAGTTTTAAAATTAAGGGCAGCCAAACTGTGATGTGAAGTATAGCCACAAGATGGCACTATACACAATGTTTTTAGGAGATATGTTTAACCACATAGTAATTTAAAAGGAGATTGTTTTAAAATTAAATTATTAAATGTAATTTTATGATATATAATTTTAATTTCAAAGTTTAAACTGTTGAATCAATATATATTTATTTATGGACAGTATTTCAAAACCATATATTTTAACTTGGAAAGTTTAACAAATGATTTTATGTATTTTATTATTTATACTAGTTGTTCAATTAACTAATTTGATTGATCAATTATTATTCAATTTGCACAACTGGAAAGGTATAAAAGTGTTTCAGTGATGACTGTTAATTGTTCACTTCTGATGAAGACTTGGATTTTGTGTCGAAAACGTATTTTTCTGTTTTTTAGCGTTATTGTGAATAAAGTGCTTGTGCTTACTTAAAGGGCTTGGTTTCTGACCTTCCTTTGGACACTCGTTGCAAGTCTTTTCTTTTGGTTTTTGTTATTGAAGACTTGCATACAACCCTAATAAAGCTATAAATGTCATCTGCCTATACCTACCACCAGGAAACAATATTAATACCCTTGAAAATATCCTGAACTGGCTTACTATCAACCTTCCTCAGGAAACTATAATTTTAGGTGACCTCAATATTGATTGGCAGTCCTGTAATAGTTCACACCCTTCTACCCACATTAATCTACATGGCTTTACTCAAACTATTAACTCCTCTACCAGAACTCACAAACCCAACAACAAAGAAACTATCCTGGACTGGATACTTACTAATAATCCTCTACATACCTACAAAGTAGGGACCCTCCCAGATGATCTAAGTGACCACTCCCTAACCTATTTTATTAGATCTAAAACCAACCTTACTCACCCCAACATTGCCAGAACTGTTCGCTCCAAAAAACAATTTAACCACGGTCTATTCCTTACGGAACTTAAACAATGTAATTGGTCACCACTGAAATATCTTCCACTTGATGAAGCTGTTGCATATTTTAATTCCACATTCTTATCCATCCTGAACCACCATGCCCCACTACGTACTATTAGATGTAAAGCTAAACCTGCACCTTGGCTCTCAAACACTTCAAGGCATAAAATCCATCTGAGAAACAAAGCCTGGGTGAAATGGCGTTCTACCAAAAACCCATTAGATCACTTAATTTTCAGACAACTAAGAAATGATACAAAAAAGCTATAGTGCTAGATAAAAATAACTTTTACCTCCAAATACAGCAAACCCATTTTAATAAGCCTCAAATGTTCTGGAACAGCATTAACAAACTTCTTCATCCAGGACAATCAGTCACCCCCAACCCCCTAGGCTCCAACCCAGATAATCCCATTCACACTGCCAACTCCTTTAACTCCTTCTTTACCAATGCCATCCAATCTCTTGCTAGCCATCTTACACCAGACACTGCAAACCTGCCTAATTCTTCTGTAAATCCTCCCCCTTCTTTTCTATTGCAACCAGTGTCTACTTCTACTATTTGCTCTCTTCTAATAAAACTTAAACCTTCCACCCCCCTCAGCTGACCAACTCCCAGCAGAATACCTTCAAATAGGAGCCAAATCTATAGCCTACCCTATATCCATTCTTATCAACAGAACCATTAGTGAAGGACATGTCCCGACCATCTGGAAAATGTCTTATATTATTCCTCTACACAAAGGTGGGAACTCAAATTATTTCTCTAATTTTCGTCCCATAGCCTTGCTATCTCCCCTGGCAAAAATTATTGAAAAATGTATTCAGAAACAACTTCTAAACCACCTTCTTCAAAATAAGCTACTGGCTAACTGTCAACATGGCTTCAGACCTTACCATAGTACCACCACTGCCCTGCTATCTTTTACAGACTGTATTAACAATAATCGTAACAATGGCTTTCATTCCTCTGCAGTATTCATTGATTTATCCAAAGCCTTCGACATGGTTCATCACCAGCTGCTCTTGCATATCATGCAATCTCTGTCCCTTGACCCATTAACCATCAATTGGTTCAAATCTTACCTTAATAACAGAAAACAAGCAGTTCTCTGGCACAATAATCTTTCTAATCTCCTCCCTATCTCCCTTGGTGTCCCTCAGGGCTCCATATTAGGGCCACTCCTATTTTCCATCTATATTAATGATCTTCACTCAGCTATTCCTCATTCTACCTGCATTCAGTACGCAGATGACTCCACTATTATCTGCTCAGCTACCTCTCAAATTGAACTGCAAACCATAACCCAGAATGCATTTAACACTGTGGAACAATGGTTTACAAACCGCTGTCTCCTCCTAAATCCTAAGAAAACAAAACTGCTACTCTTCTCCCCAACACGTAAGTCCACCCCCATACAATTTACACTTACATCTAACAATGGCACTGTTATCCCTCCAGACCCAACTACCAAGCTCCTAGGAATAACTACTGACAATCACCTCAACTTTGACACACATATTAATAGTACAATAAAAACAGTCAACAAGAAACTTGGATCCCTCTATAGAATCAAACCCTTTCTTATTCCAACAGCCAGGACTGCTATAGCCAGAACTCATCTCATTTCTACTCTTCTCTATGCCTCACCCATCTATACAAACCTTTCTAAAACCAACATTCACAAGCTGTCTGTATCCTATAATAATATTGCCAGATTTGCTGCTGCCTCTCCTTTCCGAACTCACCACTGTCTAAATCTTACACAACTCGATTGGTTAGAATTTTTGCAGCATCTTCATTTTTCACAGCTTACTATTGCCCATAAAAGAATGTATCAACCCTCTAATACTCCTATACTCTCAAGCCTACTCACCCTCTACCATAATCCTAAAAACTTACGCTCTGCTAATAAACTACTCTTTAACACCAGCAGAGCTAACAATGTAGCAGGCGACTCCCTCTTCTGTAACACCGTTGGTAAGCTATTGAATCTTCTACCCACTGAACTTACTACTCTCTGCTCTCATAAACTTTTCAAAAAGAAGCTCAAGCTTCATCTCAAGAAACACTGGTTATGTTCCTGTATTATCCCTGACTAACTGCTGCTTCTTCTCCCTACAACCACCTGCATCAGCTACCCTTCCCTTCTAAAGCTGCTTACTATGAATCCTGTGACTGAATTCTTCATAACTACTTCTTTATTATCATCTTTGTTTAACTGCTTTACCGTCATATACTTTGCATATATTCTTCTGTAGACTTTTTCATGACCAAAATGTATTTTTTTCTATTATTCTGTAGACTTTTTTATGACCATACTTAAATGTTTTTTATTATATATTGTTTTTATTCTATTTTTGGTCTACCATATGTTGTCTATTGTATTATTCATATTGTTTTGCACATGGAGCTTTTCTCCCCGGGCCTCTACTGAAAATGGACATATATCCAGCTAGACCAGCCCGGTCAACAAATGTAAAATAAAATAAAAATAAAATTCTTGCGATATATACTCGAATTTAGGCTAACATCATGCATATTTTTGTATAACAATATATCCAAATAATTGCAGGTTTCCCCATGTATACTGTGGGTGAATTTTAAGAATGGGGTAGTGTTGTTAAGAAAATCAACAAATGTGTGGATCTCATCCCTACTCCCTGTCCAAAAAATTAGTATATCATCAAGGTAATGCAAATAAAGTGTTACCTGTTTCATATACTCAGTAGGGAACACCTTCTCCATCTCCCATTCTGCCAATACCAAGTTGGCATAGATTGGCGCACACCTAGCACCCATGGCAACTCCTGCCACTTGTCTAAATAGTTCCCCTTCAAATCCAACAAAATTGTTAGACAAAACCATTTCCATAAGATCTACTATCACACTACATTTAACAGTATGGAAACCACCATGTTTGTCCAAACTCCTACTGAACATTTCCAGACCTTGTACCTGGGGAATGATCGAAAACAGATTTATAGCATCAATTGTCACCAACAAAAATGGTTCAGAGGTTTGTTTTTGTCTTATAACCTCCAAGCAATGCCACAAATCCCTCAGGATGTGTGACAAACTTTTAACAAACCTTTACAATGAAAATCTACGTAGGAGGCCATTGCTTCTGTTTTAGAGCCTTTTGCTAACACTATTGGGCAAAAGGGTGGGTCATTCTTGTTTTTCGTGAATTTTTGGAATTCCAAAAATGGAGGGGGTCACTGGGAATTCAAACATCAAATAATGGTATTCATTCATTCATTCTGAAAGGCACTCCAGACAAATGCTAAGGGTTCTAGATGTGGCACAGTCTGACACCTGTAACTGCCTCCACTGTGTAGCTAGTTCAATGGATAGGTTGAATGAAATGTTGGAACATGGAGTGTCTGTGATGGAACGAGGGGTTTATATAATGGACCATGCAGTGTCTGTGATTACACATCTGCTGGGAGGGGGGACATCATCCACATGGGCATAGGTGAGTAACACCATCTCCTGCTAGCCAATGTTGCCATGCCCAATCATGCTCCCGTAGTGGCAGTACTTCCCTTGCACCATCAGGGAGTGTGCTGTCCACATCCAGAAGTAGCAGGCCATGGGGTCGTGATCCTGGGCATTCCCATTAAGGGACTACATCCAGCAGACAACAGTCACATTTAGGTAGTAGCACTGCTTCTGACCTTGGGCATGGAGGTGCCAGGGCATCTTCTGGCAGAGCCAGGTCTCATGGTTGGGGGTGACAATGATAAACTGACAACTCTACCATGTACAGCTCACACTTGTCCAACATACCAAGACCTAGATCTAGCACTGAGCTTGGATGTATTCATACACACTGTCACACACCACTTCCACATGGAGGACCCCTACAGACACACACAAAACAGTTACATGGTTCAGCCTGCCTGTTTCCTCATTCTTACTCACACACATTCGACAACCTTTGTTGTCAGCCTAGGCCTCCAGTCCCCCACCTCCCCCCACAACACCCTGTGCAAGTGATGATAACTGTGCCATATTCCTGAGTTATCTCTTTTGGATTCAGGAAAACTAAAGCTTTGTTTCTGATGCACAGGATGCTTAGCTACATTATTGCTTAGTATATCTACTTTTGTGTTGTTTAAATGCATCTGCAGGATGTCCCACAGGGCTTTCTCATCAAGCTAGCAGAGCCTACAAACCATTCCATGATGTCTGTGTACAGATTAAAACAGATGTTACTTTAATTTGTCTTGTATAACATGATGTGATGTCTGCCTGACATCCACGCCACTGTCTGATCATGCTCTCATAAGATACATGCATATACACTGCTCTGATATAGCCAATGACATGAGCATTGTCTGTTGAGCATATGGGAATAACAGTGTCCCACCTGAATGTTGTAAAATGTTGTCTGTAATATCAAGTTACAGCTAACTCTCTCTCTCTCTCTCTCTCTCTCTCTCTCTCACACACACACACACACACACACACACACACACACACACACACACACACACACACACACACACAGTGGACTGCAGTAAGAATAGAGCCCCTACCCATCTACGTACACACTACAGATCACTGAACATAACACATGCACCATGACACAAGTCTAACTTGCATTTTGTCTGACAACCCTTTATAGCTGATGACATCAGCAGTGTCTGTTGAGGAGAAGATATCTATCCCACCTGCTGGTGTAAAATGCTCTCTGTAATATTACGTTACAGCTGATTTACACATGACTGCAGTGAGAATGGAGCCCCTACCTATCTAACTAGACAGTCTGCAGAACACAGTACTTAATGCATGCACCATGGCACAAGTCTGACTTAAATAATGTTATTTTTTTCATTGCTAACCATCATGCTCATTCCTTATCTCCTGAACTATTATGAAAATCAGTATTTCATAGATTTTCACTTCCTAAAATGCAAAACAACCACCCCAATATTGCCAAATTTAATAGGCCACCTAATAAGTAGTCCATCATCAAATACCATTACATGTACAAACTATCAACCTACTAGTGCCAGATATATCAGCTCTAAAACCAAACACTGCCAAAAACTAATAAAAAAATTCTTGAAACTTATACTAAGCTTACACTATAACCTTACAATGGATGGTGACATCCACCCTAACCCTGGCCCATCTACTTTGGACAAACCCAACTCCCATACTAGTACTTCTACCAATACAACATCACTAAACAGGCCCCAAAACTCCCTTCTAGTCTGTCATCTAAACATTAGAAGCTTAAATAAGAAGGCACATGACCTGCATGCCCTCCTAGCCATTCATTCCCCTGACATACTCTATCTAACAGAAACATGGCTAAAACCTCAAACTTCTGACAATGAAATATTACCACCTGGGTATAACATACTGAGGTTAGATAGAACCACTAGGAAGTGAGGCAGGGTAGCTGTACTATATAAATCTACTCTTAATGCTACTTTGGCTCCATACAACTACCCCAAGTAAACAATGCTGAAATTCTTTCTACCAAATTTCAAATTAATAAAAATAAGTGCATAGAGATTGTCTGTATGTATATTCCTCCAGGGAACAATGTTGCTACCCTAGAAAACATCCTCCATTCGTTATTCAGCACCTGTCCTCAAGAAACCATAGTACTTAGAGATTGCAACTTAGATTGGAATACCTGTTCCTCTGAATCTCCATCCACCCATGTAAACCTATATAAGTTTACACAGCTCATATCCACCCCCACCAGGATAGGTAAACCTAATCATAAAGAAAGTATACTAGACTGGATCCTTATCAATCACCATCCCCAACAGTACACATCAGGTACCCTCCCTGACAACCTAAGTGACCACTTTCTTACCTACATAATTAAGCATAAAGCCATAAACCCCCCATTGGCCCATCCTGAAAACAATAAGATGCAAGTACTTTTACCCTGCCAAATTCCAGGACGAACTTAAATCTTGTAATTGGTCTGTACTAAAACAATTACCCCTGGACAAAGCTGTTGCCTACTTTAATAACAAATTCCTTATGATCCTAGATTCTCATGCTCCTGCCTGCTCCATTAGAATAAAAACAAAAGTTGCACCATGGCTTACTAAATACACCAAATCAAAAATCACCCTCAGAAACAGAGCGTGGTCCCTATGATGTACCACAAACCCCCCCTTAGACCAAATCGCATATCATCAGTTAAGAAATGAGACTAAAAAATCCATTTTACTAGACAAAAAGATCTACTACTGCCATCTACAACAGAAAAATCAAAGTCACCCTCAAAAGTTCTGGACAGGCATAAATAAACTAATGCACCCTGGTCAAACCACCATTCCAACCTCCGGAGCCGCCATAGATAAACCTCCTGAGGATGTTGCAAATACCTTTAACTGCTTCTTTACTGAGACTATCCAATCCCTAGCTAGTCAGATTCCTCCTAGTTGCCCTAGTTTAAAGTCATCTTTTCCTAGTACCCACCTCTCCTTTAGATTTCAACCAGTTGCCACCTCTCTTATTCATGCCCTACTCAAAAAATTAAAACCTACCACTCTATCAGCTGATCTTCTCCCGGCAGAATATCTGCAAAAAGCTGCTAATGCCATAGCTTACCCCATTTCTATTCTAATTAACCGAACCATAGCAGAAGCCACCATCTCCTCCATCTGGAAAATAGCCCATGTAATACCACTCCATAAAGGTGGTAGCTCCACTGAATTATCTAATTTCAGGCCCATAGCTATATTGTCACCATTGGACAAAATTATGGAAAAATGCATCCATAGACAATTACTACACCATCTTATCCAGAGCAATCAACTGGCTAACTCTCAGCATGGTTTTAGGCCTCATCACAGCTCCACTTCAGCCATTCTTGCCTTCTCTAACACCATAAACCATAATCTCAACAATAATAAACTATCCTTAGCCCTTGGATCTCTCCAAGGCATTCAACATGGTAGATCACCAACTACTACTTCATATCCTGAAAACTAATCACTTAGATAATCTAGCTCTCCAATGGTTCAAATCTTACCTGTATGGTAGACAACAGGCTGTCCTATGGCAGAATAAACTCTCTACTCTCCTACCTAATACCCTGGGAGTCCCCCAGGGCTCTATACTGGGACCCCTTCTATTCTCCATTTTTATTAATGACCTCTACACTGTCATCCCTTATGCAACATATATTCAATATGCAGATGACTCCACTCTGATATGCTCAGCTTCCTCCCAGTCAGATCTGTGGACATTATCCCAGAATACTTTTAACACAGTGTAAACTTGGCTATCTGACCGTCATCTGATCCTAAACCCTAATAAAGCAAAGCTGCTACTTTTCTCCCCCACTAGTTGGAACAATGCCTTATCCTTCTCCATACAGTCTAATAATGGTACCACAATCTCCCCTGACTACTGCACAGAACTCCTAGATGTCAGCATTGATAATAACCTTAAATATGACATGCATGTCAATAATACTATTAAATCCATCAATAAAAAACTTGGGTCGCTTTACAAAATCAAACCTTTCCTAACTCCAATTGCCAGAACTGCCATTGCCTGTTCTCACTTACTCTCAACTCTGCTTTATGCTTCCCCTTTACTTACCAACCTAAATAAAACAGAACTCAATAAACTATCTAGTTGCTATAATCACATTGCCAGAATTGCAACCGGTATGCCCTATAGGACACACCACTGTAATAACCTAAAATAAATCTCTTGGGTTGGTTAGAACTGCCTTGCCTAAGTCAACATAACCAGCTTATAGTGGTATATAAAGTACTGAACTAACCAGAAAATACACCTGCACTCAAAAACATTATATACCCCTATAGCAACCTCAGAGCACTGCATTCTTCTAATAGTCTCCTTGTCCAAACTGTCAAAACCAACAATTCAGCTGGCGCCTCTCTGTTTACCAACTATGTTGGTAAAATTTGGAATAATCTTCCTCCAGACATTACCCCATAATCCACCCTAAGTCAATTCAAGAAAAACCTAAAACAGTATTCTAAGTCACACTGGCTATGGCCTTTCTCTAAGCCTGACTAGCACTCACACTATTATTGTAAGGTAACATTTTCATGGCTACTCTACTGGATTGCAATTCTCAAGATTTTTACCTTATCTAATCTTTTTTTTTCTAAATTGTACAACTTTATTACTACTATAGACTGTTGACAGTTACTAACATGTTTTAAGTTTTATGTAATGTCTAAGTTTTATGTACTGTCTTTCTGTTTGTACCTTGGAGCTTTTCTCCCTGGGCCTCTGCTGAAAATGGACATGTAACCAGTCGGACTATCCCAGTCAACAAATGTAAAATAAAATAAAAAAAAAATAAAACAAATAGGTGTGCAAGTGAACTTATAGTAGATGACATCAGCAGGCCCTGTGGGAGACAACACTGTGGGAGGCCAGTATGAAATGAATAAGTAGAGATGAGTAGTTATCAAAAGAATGGCCAGCCATGCCATTGGAGAAGTAACTGCACAATAGTACTTCTATTCTACTGACTAGAGACACACACACACACACACACACACACACACACACACACACACACACACACACACACACACACACACACACACACACACACACACACACACACACACACACACACACACACACACACACACACACACACACACACACACGTGCGCGCGCACGCACACACACACTCACACACACAGTCAACTGAAGTGAGAACAGAATCCCTACTTATTCATGTGCACAGACTACAGAGACAGTACTTAACACATGCACCATGGAATAAGTCTGACTTATGCAGGAGTGTAAGTGAACTTATAGTATATGACATCAGCAGGCCCTGTCAGAGACAACAGCTTGGGAGGTTGGTATGGAATGAGTATGTAGGGATGATCAGCCATTGAAAAAATGGCCAGCCATGCCATTGGAGAGGTAACTGTAGGATACCACTTATATTCTGCTGCCTAGACACATACACACACACACACACACACACACACACACACACACACACACACACACACACACACACACACACACACACACACACACACACACACTCACCAGTCAACTGAAGAGAGAACAGCACCCCTACCTATCTAAGTGCACAAACTACAGAACACAGTACTTAATGCATCCACCATGGAACAAGTCTGACTTACAGGGGTGCAGGTGAACTTATAGTAGATGACACCAGCAGGCCCTCTGAGGAAAAACATCTTGGGAGGCCTGTATAGGCACATATTGTACAGTCATATTGTCATATGGGGCTAATAGTCTAAAAGCACTAGACTTTTTAGAAGCCTAGAAATGTAACAACAAAAGTGAGCATATTTGGATGTTTGAGTATAGGAGAGCATGGTTGTGAGCACCACCAAATGGCACTGTCCACGAGGGAGCACACATTATAAATTCCACTTTGTTGTGTGGTCGATATATGTGTGAAAAAAATAAATTGAGATCCCCCAGGGTTATAATGCTTGTGAGTGTGTGGCCAACACATGGACTGAAATCAGACAGCATCACATCTACATTTACATAGCACATTGGGCCATACCTCCCACCTTTTATAGCAAGGAATATGGACAAAGCCATACATATTGGGTTGAAAAAGGACAAACATAGAGACACATTTTACATGCTGCTCTTACAAACTTATGCAGTTGATAGAATAACATGTTTTGCATTAATCTGAATTGTCTGAAGGGTAGGAGTTTTGAAATTCAAATGTCTGTCATTATTTTTTGGCTTCAGTTGTCAAGTATTTTCAAATTATTTGCCAGAAAACCAATGTTCTACGAAGAGCAGGGCAAAAATGTGATGCAAAAATCAGGACATTCTACAAATATCTAAACAGTTGAAAATGATGCATTGGACAACAGATTTGCGCTATGCTTAACTACATGTACATGCAAGTGAGGTATAGCTCTTTGTGCATAGGTAAGCAGTGCACAAAAGCGAGCCACATTGCTAATTTATAACAGTTACTCCACACCAGGTTTTCGAGATGGCAAAAGCATTTATTGAATATATCCGGTTTCTATGTATGCCTCTCTGCTTCTTAGATGGTCTGGTTTCAGTAATGCAGCACTTTGCATAAGCCACATAAGCACAGCCAAACCTGCAGTTATTTGTATGCACTATGTGGTGCATAACAAAAACAGTGGAATTAAAAAAGAAAAGTAGGAAAACAAATGGAAAGGTTGACATAAGTGAAATGAGCAAAAGCAAGATGTGTCATGCACACTACAAAATGATACTACACATCAGATATTTCTGCATAGTTCAGAATTTGAACTTTCATACTACTGCAGATTCAGAAAACAGGATGGATGCATTAGCCCTCTTTGCCACACAAACAGCTTTGCAGCAAAGAACTGAAAGCATTGTTCACACAAACAAATGCATCATAATGTACACTTCTGTGATATCTTCAGCTGTGACTTGTATTTTTTTACCTTCTTTATTATATTTGGATGTAGCACACTTATAGAACACACAACCTGTTAGGATTCTGTTTTCAGGTATGCATCTTTGTCTTACTTGTCTGCGTTTCTTGGTACTTCATCAGTAGTAGACCAGTACTGTGAGGCATTCAAGTGTGTAAGGCATTCAATATCCTTGGCCTGAAAATGTGTGTGGATATTAACTGGGAGTTATATGAGAGACATTTGCCAGCAAGTAAAGGCCAGGTTGGATGGCACAAACAGCCATATATTGTTCTATTGGGGGGACCATTGCTGAGTTATTGTTATGGCACAAGCAAGGCTACACTGCTGTTGGGAGGGGGAGCTCATGTACTGTTGTATCACAAGCAAGCATGAGCCTGTTTTTTTGTGGGTAAGCAAAGTTGTTACTGCTATGGCACAAACAAGGATATGATGCTCTTGTTACTCTCCCTGTTCTGCTTCCTGCCTGTTGTTTGATCTTGGGAAGTGTTGTGAAGTCAGAAACTGCAAAGTGTATCAGAGCTGTCTAACTTCTCTCTTTCTGGATTTTCCAGTACAAAGATATGGTGCAAAAATAAGGTCATGTAGTGAGCATCAGTATACTTCAGAGGGAGGACTGTGTGAATCTTTAAAACCTGAGGCCTAGTACTTACTCATGGACACATATGAATAAAGTAAAGGCCTCTCTGCTGTTACATGTTTTGCACAAATCCACAGCACTATTTAATTAATTACTCTTCCAACCTGTTAAATACAGGGATATGCCATAATGTTTGTTTGTGTCTTTCGGCTTTTCCCGGTTAGGGGTTGCCACAGCGGAACTCCGGTCCACTAATGATTGGTAGTTGATTTTTACGTGCCGAGTTACCAGCTCTGATGCACAACCTTCAATGAAGGTACGCCCATTCACGCATGTCTCCGCGCAGAAGACGCTCTAGCTGAGAATCGAACCGGACAGCATCATACTGTGAGGCGACAATGCTATCATTCAAAAACTACACTCTAGGTTCAGGACTTACCTTGCAAATGCAGCAGTGAATACATGTTGAGTTCAGGGCTGACACTGTCTGATACAAGCAGTACACAGTCAGTACATGGGGAGGTACAAGTTGTGTGAGTTGCCTGGCATTCATTTTACTATGTGTGAGCAGGAGAAAGGTATTAGGCGCCCACTAGGTCAGTGTATGTGCTATATGTTGTTTTTTATTTTTTTAATTTATTTTATTTTATTTTATTTTACATTTGTTGACCGGGATAGTCTGACTGGATGCATGTCCATTCTCAGTGGAGGGTCAGGGAGAAAAGCTCCAAAGGAGGCAGCACAAGCAAAATTAACATAATACAAATAAAACACAATTTCAAGCAATTTAAACACAGTCAAAGAGTCACACAGAGTGTAAGTTATACAATCTAACATGCTTCTCATCTGGCTTACTAATTACAATACAGTAGATTTAAATTAACAAAATAATACTGGTACACCGGTGATACCAAATATTTAGTCAGGCTTGGAGCAAGGCCATAGCCATTGAGTCTTGAAATACTGCTCGATACTAGCCAAAGCAAGGGCATATTGAGCTTGCCTACATCTGCCTGCAGGCACAGCAGCCGATGGCTTCCTCTCTGAACCCTCCTCTGACTGTGACTGTGAAAGACCTAGGGGTTGCTGAGTGGATTTGTGATCCTACTGCAGTTGTTTTCACAAGATCAAATTGTGTAGCACAGCACATACTGTGAAGACTTGTGCACATGTCTGTGGATTATACTGCAGGGTTCCTCCAGATGTATGTAAGCACCAGAACAGTGACTTCAACAGCTGAAACACATGCTCTGTGATGTTTCTGGTTTGAGTGTGTGCCTCAATATGGCATTCTTCTGTGGGTGTGTGTACTTCTGATGGGCATCATCATCCACGGTTCTAGCGCATAGCCATCATCCCCCAGTAAATGGCTCTATGGGATGTCCCCCCTACAAACATCTAATACAGTTGTGATGAGTGCCAGATATGGGAGTCATAATAACTGCCAGGGTTGCCAGCACACAGATTCAAGATTATTCCCTGGGCAGTGCACACAACTTGACAGTTGATGGAGTGGTATCCCTTGCTGTTCATGTAGATCTTACGCTGCTCACCAGGTGGTTCCTTGTGTACATGAGTGCAATCTATGGCACCCACTACTTCAGGGTAGTGCATCACAGGGTAGAACTGTTGCATATTGCTAGCCCTGTGTTCAGAATTATGGGGAAAACATATGTGCTCACTGGCATATATGAGCATAATATCCAGGAATTGGTGAAGGATCCTGGATACTAATGCCTGTGACACACCCATCATGTTTCCATTTGGTTTCTGGAAAGTGCCTGTTGCTAATATTCTAAGGGCTACACATAGCTTAGTTTCCACTGGGATGGGTTCCCCTCAATTGGTTCTGGCTCTGAGCTGAGGGTGGCAGAGCTCAGAAGTTCTTGTAAGTTGTCCTTGTCCAGCCTGTAATGCTCCATGACCTCCAGGTAATGTAGCATCTGATAAGTTACCCTGGGCCAGGACACCTTTCTCCTTCTCAGCCTAGGCCTATTGTCATCAGCACCAATAGCATTGGCTTCAGCCTCTAGCACATGCAGATGTAGAATAGCTGCAGCAGCCCCTAGCACTGTGTCAGTTAAAATTTCTTTGTCTCTACGCCAATGTTTACATGGATGCTTTATAGAATGTTGAATAGCTGCACCATGTTGGATTTGTTCATGAAAATGGAATTCACCTGCTTATACTGTAATAGCATCTCTTATACATACCTGCCGCTTGCTCATCAGTGTGCTAGGTGCACCTCTGTGCACCCCTGTCCACCCCCATGCAGCTTTGCCTAAATAAAGCAAGCAGGGCAAAATTGTAATTACTTTCCTCTGTTCCCATGATATCACGCAAACATTCAGTATAAAATGGAAAGCTTGCCCAGCCTGTACTCAGACCTAGGACCTTCTGCATTCAAGCCCTACACATGCATGTGGTGCCATAGGACTATTTACATGACGAGTACAACAAACATTGCCACTCATTCCTCCATTTCCTGTTGGTGAGCTATGTGCACCATTGCTCAGATGAGGACATTAAAAATGTGCAAGAATTACTTGAAATGGACAGAGAAGACACATTTTACAACAAAATTCTGAGGATGACACAAAACCTGTGATTTGTGCATAGCTTACATGTACTTTCACCCTCCACAGACTGACCTATTCAACTTTGACAGTGTGACCTGACACACATCCCTCTGATGTCATCACTCACTGTTGACATCTATTGAAATCAAAAACACCATGGAAGTGCCTACACAGAGTGAACATCCCTACAGGGTTACTCTTTTTTGGAATTCAGCAATTCCAATGTATTTTTACCTAATTTGCATATTCACCATGCTGACAGCCTGGAATCTACATGACTAGTGGTTGTGTCAGCAGAGAAACTGTACAGGAGCACAATGCTGTAAACACAAGGGAGGCTATTACTTTGCCTATATATCTGCCACGTAATACATATGCTTACAGTACAATATAATCCTTTGCTTCAGGATGTTCAAACATTTTAGCCACCTGCATTATGTACAATTACATTTTCCTTTGGGGGTGGGGCAGTACAGGTGCCTTTATGTCATGGCCTTTAAAAATGTATTTTTTATTTTGTAACTCTGATATTCTAGCATCCACAGTGTGTAATTAGGTCATAGTCTCCCGGATTCTCAAAAGCCTGCATGGAGTGCAAGATGAGTGCAGTAGCTCCCGCAGGCGATATGTCTGCCGTGCAATCCAGGAACAGCCAGCACGAGAGCTCCGGAACTAATCTTGCATGGACTAAGCTCTGGTATGCAAATCACCTCATCTGCCAGAGAAATCCATGCAAATGAGGTGATATTGCAATGCAGGAAGCTTGCAATAGTCCGTGCAAGACAAGTGCAATCTGCAGAAATGTACTCGGTTACTAACCGAGTACATGTCTGCAAATTCTAAAATGGAGCTATGACAGCTCCAAATAAAGGCTGCATATTATTGAGGAAGCATGCTAATGTCCAAGTAGAAGGCCATTGGCATTACAAAATGTAAAAGAACAAAAAAACAACTTTTAAATTCATCTTCGCCGATCCCGCCTGGGTAATTATAGGGCAGTGACGTGCAAACGGGATCGGGGGGAACCAATAAAATAAACCTAAAATAAGCATTCTAACTAAAATCAGTATTCTGCCATACAAGTCAATGGCAGTTAGACGACAACCTGGCTAGTGCGTAATGGTTGCCAAGGGGGGAGGCTCGGTGTGGGACATGTAACTATGCATTAGCAGGCAATCCTATGCAAATGAGTGAAAGGTTAGTAAATACCAGATATTCCCAGGGTGTGAGGCAGGTCCCAAGAGTGTAAGAGTATAAATAGTGGGTGCAAGACTAGGATATAGGTGACATCATGGGGGTTGTGTTTCAGGCATACTGTAAGTGGATTGGAGACCTGTGGCTTGGGATTGCTTCTAGCTTAGCGCAGCTAAGCCAGGGGTGTGTCTAAACCTGCCTAGCACTCGTTACAAAGTGTAAGTGGGTGTGCGCACCACACACGGAGCTGTACAGGAAGAAAAGGAAGTGAAACCAGGAAAAAGCAGCTCCATGCACATTTGAGCACTCCGTTCGTGCGGTGCATGCATGGGCATAAACAGGGAGGCAATGGGAAGGGAAAACAGCAGTAGGAAGGTAATCAAGAAGACCTAGTTGAGCTGCCAGGTGAAATGTATCAGAATCAGCTAATCACACAGGAAGCAAACCAGCCCAGCCCAGAACATCACTCTAAACCAAGCAAACACCTACCCCCCCTGGTGTTTTCCACACTGTACACCAACAGTGTATACAAGCGGGGAAAGTTTAAAACTAAATCTACAAAATGAGAAGGGCTGCAGCAGGCAACATAGAACAAGATGTGCAAGAGGCTGAGGGTGGTGAGTATGTCAGTGGTGCCAAACAACCCACAGTGAGGAGACAGAGAAGAGTGTACAGACCCAGTACATGAGCTATAGATAGTGGAGCACTATAGGGTGGACAGAGACATCCTACAGCAAATTGTCGAGCTGTGCAGGCCACACCATACACACCACACTAGCCAAGGGGAACCCAGCCCAGTGGATACCAAGGTATGTGTAGTCCTAGGTATACTAGCCACAGGTACCTCCAAAACAACAACTGGGGATAACATGGGCATCTCACAAGCATCAGCATCCAGAGTATTCCACCAATTCCTTGATGCCATGTCAGCACATGCCAGTGAGCACGTATATTTCCTCAACACACGTGAGGTGTTGACCGTCAATATGTGTCTCTTCCACCAAATAGCTAACTACCCTGGGGTAGTGGGTGCTATAGACTGCATGCACGTACACATCAAAGCACCACCCAATGAGCAGGGTAGGGCCTACATCAACTGCAGCGGCATCCCCTCCATCAACTGCCAGGTCGTATGTGATGCCCAGGGAATTATATTGAATGTGTGTGCTGGCTGCCCTGGAAGCTATGACGATTCACACATATGGCAACTGATGTAGCTGTACCACAGATTTGTTGATGTAGACATCCCCTACGGTCACCTAGTGGGGGATGCTGGGGTACCCACTGGAGCCATGGCTGATGACACCCATCAGAAAGGCACACACACACCTGAACAACAATAACACCATAATGATGCACATGCACAGGCCAGACATATAATAGAGAATGAGTTTGGGATGCTCAGGTCACGGTTTTGGTATCTGGACACATCCAGTGGAGCCCTGCAGTTTTCACCAGCTACATGTACCCAAATAGTAATGGTATGTGCTATGCTACACAATATGATCCTGCAGAAACAGCTGCAGCAGGAACAGCATGGGGCAGGCCACACAGCCCCCCATCAATGCCAAAGCCTGTGCAGGTACAGAGTGACTCGGAGGAGGAACAACCTGAGCCTGCTCCAGTAGGCAGAAGGGAGCATGCCCAGTATGTCCTGGCCTTTGCAAAGAAACAACGCATAGAATATGCACTGACACAGTAGGGCCCCAGGTTATGACACCTCTTTCTGACTTGCACAGACAGTAAAAGGGATGCCACACATGACACTACCTGTGCCTAACCATGTATAGGATATGTACTATGTGCATCCAACATAGGCATTCCTCCAGCACCATCCACAAGTCCGGCACACCCTCAAGGTAACACCCTCAACAATTAACCCACCAATTGTCAAATTGAGTAGAATGTGTTTTTACCTGTAGCTATTGTATGAATGTGAACATGCAAGGCAATTGGGTGGCCGGATATCAGGGCAGCAGAGAGTAGACACCCAAAATGGCAGCATGAGATCTGTAACACATACTGGAGTCACCACAGCAGCCAGTAGTACACAGGGTGACAAAACCTGCAGGAAATGGCCTGAGTGACAGGGGTGTCCATAAGAGCCACACATACCAGTCAGGCAATAGTCCTGGCCAGCAGGACAGATGAAGACAAATGCAAACAAATGTTGTACTATGGCCTCCAAATGTGCCCTATGGTTAACCCCACCCCAGGCCTACACAGACAGACCACAGCAGGCCAGGCAGTCAGATGTAAGTTGTGAAAGTTAGGAAGGCAGACACTAATATTTTTTTTGATTGTTCTCTCCACTGTAACTGTTTGTGCCGCATACCACTGTAAAAACATGTCTCTTGTAATTTGTGTGTATACTGATTATGTCTAAATAACTAAACGTGTCTGTAATTTTTCTTTGTGGAGCTCTTCTCCCCGGGCCTCTGCTGAAAAAGGGCCTTTTTGGCTCAGTCAGACACCCCCGGTTAACAAATGTAAAATAAATAAATAAATAAAATAATATGTAGGTAAACAAAGCTAGGATCTGTACTACACTAGTAAGCCATAGCCAGCAGGACAGGTAAGACTACAGACTGAAATGGAGTACCTGACTTACCAGTACAGTCCTAGCAAATGTGTACAAGTGTCAGGTGCGACTCCCCCTTCCAACGTACACATAGAGTAACAGTCAGGTGTGTCCCCCTAGTCCTGTGCAGAACAGTAGAAACAGTCAGGTGTCACCCCCGCTATGCAGACATGTAGCAACAGTCAATGGCAAATGACCAATGGATACCCTGCAGACACAGCATGCTACCTGTTGGTGTAGAACAAAAGGTCAGCACCTCAGTACAAACAACCTGGACGTGATCCACACATGCAACACAGATGACCATACTGAGCATGCTCACACACTTAGAGGAATGAAGGCAATGTCAGTCAACAACGTACTGAGAGGTCATACTGGGCATGCTCACACACTTAAACACATGAAGGCCATGTCTGCAAACACCAGTGGTCCAGTCATATCTGGAAGTTGCAGTTCTCAGTGTGAACACATGTCAGTATGCATCACTCCTGCCTTGCACACTCAGTGGATAGGAATGCAGGCAAATATGTAAGGACAACACACTATAATAAGCCACAGGCACATGGGCATAGATATGAGGAAGAGGGTGTCTGTGACAAGGAGCCATGTGGGCCTGTCCCAACTGGCACACAGCCTAAGATCCCCAACACATGAGGTGTGGATGTAACCCACTGTGGATACTAACCACCAGTACCTGTCAGCATGACAGACTATGTGGCACATGTGCCAGCTGTGCAACAAGACTGTACAAGGAAGCAGCCATCTAGTAGCTGTATACATGCACCTGTGACATATGACCCCATGTGTGCCCGCATGTGGCATGTCAACCCTCACATGAATGGGGTATGGCCCATGCACACACTGCCCTCCCCATAGCAGTAGTATGACAAGCCTGCTGAGGACATCCAATGTGAATTACACCTTTTGAGAGCTATAGCTCAGTAAGGTGCATGGTGCGTTCCATACCTGCGTACTGCTGTAGTGACAGAGTAGTTAGGTAATAGTACTAACCCCAGACCTGTCAACCTTGTGAGTGTGTGTGTGTGCCTGTCTGTCTCTGACTGTGTAGAGTGAAATGCTTGTTAGGCTACCCACACTCCGTGTAATACATATATTAAACTTTGGCCAGGCTGCTGCTGTCACTCACCTAGACGTACACCTCTGGGAACATGATAGTCCCATAATTGCCATGGTGTGTACTGTAACTGTGTATTGCTGCAGTGGGATAAACTAGTTAGCTAGGTGTTCGAACCCCAGCCATGGCAACTGTGCGTGTGTGTGTCGGTCTGACTAGGTAGAGAGCAATGTTTTTTAGTCTACTGACACTCCATACAATACAAATGCACTATTTTGCCAAGGCTGCTGATGTCACTCATCTAGAAGTAGACCTCTGGGAACATGATAGCCCAGTAATCGCCATGGCATGTCCCGTAACAACGTATTGCTGCAGTGTGATTTACTAATTAAGTAGATGTTCGAACTCCAGCTGTGGCAACTGTGTGTGTGTGTGTGTGTGTGTGTGTGTGTGTGTGTGTGTGTGTGTGTGTGTGTGTGTGTTTGACTGAGTAGGGAGCAATGCTTTTTAGGCTACTCACATTCCATACAATACAAATACACTACCTTGCCAACGCTGCTGATGTCACTCATCTAGAAGTACACCTCTGGGAACATGATAGCCCAGTAATCACCGTAGGGCGTTCTGTAACTGCGTACTGCTGTAGTGTGATTTAAAACGGTGGTAGTGTTCCATCTCTATCCATGTCAGTTCCGGATGTGATGTGTGTGTCTCAGTGTATGTGTATGGAGCAATGCATTATAGGCTACTCACACACAGTACAGTACAAATGTCCTGCTGATGTCATTAACTGTGCAATACACCATTGGGGAAGATGAACCTCAGTAATGTCTGTGGCGCTTAGTATAATGGTGTAGTGCTGTAGTGTAGTACACCAGCTAGGTTGGGGTTCTACTCTCAGACATGACAACTGTGTGTGTGTTTGTAACTAGTGTTCTGCATAGAAGTGGTTGTGAGTTTGTGACACCTGTGGGCATTGTGGAGGGGTTTTGATAATTACATTTATGGTGGCCCTACTATATATCACAATGTCAACCATACAGGGATAACAGATGTAAATGACTGAGAGGCTGGGGTGCAAAGCCATACCCATATATGTGACATCACGACTTGCCACTCTACAGTTATTAACCCCAATCCACATGTGACTCACAATGGACATACCATGCCTGACAACATGGCCTGTATGGACAGATGACACTGACATCAGGAAATACTGTTAGCATGCTATCAATGTGGGTGCAGGGTAAATCTGCTGACCAGTACCACTCCCTGCCACACGTGGGCAAGACTGGCACATCTAATGATAAGTTGTGTTCACAGTATGGGCCAGACACCCCAGGTACAGTTCCACATGTCACTGTACATGCATGTAGGATGTGTGCACATCCTACACACCATCCAAGTCATGGACTAAGGAACACATACATGGCAAGTGATGCATAGCATTGGCCACACACAATGGTCACCCAGGTGCCTGGAAGATGGATGCAATACCCCCCTGTGCAGTCTAATGCAGAAGCTAAAGGCCTGTGCCACAATGCAGACCAATGTCTGTCATGTGGGCTGATACCAAGGTATACCCATCGCCTACCCTTGTATAGCCTGGTGGTACTGTTGGCCACCACACACCCGTGCAGACATGCACCCATGCATGTCCGAACTGGACCCTGTTTGTACATGTGTATGTTCTATGGTGCATATGTCCACATCCACACACACTACTCCACCTAGGGTGCAGTGAAGCATGCCCCCTTATGTCTGACACCCCCTCATACTCACTGCCCATATGACCTCCATATCACCCATGTGGTGCATGTGCTTCCTGCGCATTGATGTGTTGTGGCAATCCCACTAGTGACGGGTCACACTCCTGGCCCTGCCAAGTGTGTTAATGTGTGTGTTTCCCTGTGTGAGTGTGCCTATGCTGACGCTGGCACTTGTTCATGCAGACAGGCATGTGTATGTCACCTACTGCATATCTACCATATCCCTGTAGCAGATGGCACTCACCATCACATATATGTTCTGAGTGCCCCCCACCAGACAACACATGTGGTGCATCCAATAACAGCATCGGACTGTGATAGCAGGAAATAGCTGTCGGGTGTATGATACCCTGTGCTGGTAGGTGTGTGACACAAGCATGCATTGGTTTTACCCTCCCACCCCTCCCTGACATGTATTCACCTCTGTCTGCCTCCCCCACACCCTCTCTGGCAGATGTGGAGGTCCACACCTGCATTGCATAGGCAGCAGCATGTGTATTTAACATGATGCTCATGATCAGCTGATGGCCTCTGCAAATATTGCAGGACTTTCCTATCCGATTGCATGTGGAATAGGTGTGGTAACATTCCCATAGCCAATTACATGGAAATGCACTCCACTGCCTGTGAACATCCTTGTGGTATTGGCACTTGTCTGTCACCGTGAACAGGAGCTGGAACTGTCATTTTTCAAACAGCTTATTAGATGGGTTGGGGATTTATCTCTAACAACATACACTGTGGGAAGAGGGCAACAAACAGGAGGGGGGTGTGCCTGACCTGCCTACAAACTGTAAGTGCTGCTATACTCCATGGGGAGTATGTTTGGATTAAGTGTTTGGCTATGCCTGTTGTACATGTTGCAATACCTGCCATGTCAGTTTCATGTATATCAGGAATCCTCATCTGCAGACTGGGCAGTGTTGTGCCTTTGGTGTCATGTGCTAGCTATGATGCATCTATCCGTGGAATGCAGATGGTACTGTGAGAAATCCAATCTGTTGATGGTGAAGGCCATGACAGTTACTGACTACATATCCCTAATTGGACATATGTTGCAACAAACCCCATTACAATGGTAGATTAATGAGGGTATCACAGCAACATGTCTATAATGGACCTGTGTATGTGCTGTCAGCCACAAACCTTGTCAACCATTGTGCATATGTCGTGCATGAATTGGTGCATATGTGCTGTGCACCATCAACAGTGTCAACATATGTGATAACACGCCAGTGATATATCAGAGTGCTACACAGGTAACTTACAGTAGGGGTTACACGTACTCCCATACCCTGGAACTCCTGTGTATGTTTGTATGGTACTGAGGGCTGTGTAGTGATGCTGAATGTCGGCAGCATGTGTATTGTTAATATGTACTGTGGCCTGTGTACAGACTGTGGTAGATGTCAATGTCCTAGCTCCCCTTCTATCTGTTGTTACACTGTATGGTACCGTATTACCTTACATTTGTGTAGGGCAATACACACATGTCCCATACCACAGACAGCCATCAGACCAGACTGTGTAGCAGCCCATTATATGCAGGGTCATGCTGTGAGTGGCACATATGAGAATGGTGTAGGACAGATAGTCCATATACTGTACTAGTATGCTAGCGTACCATATGTGGCTGTAGCTGTTTTCAAATTGGTTGTGGTTATGCACTGTCACACAGGTGTGGCCTACCCTGTGCTGTAACATGGCTGTCCAGCCTGCTATATATGCAGGTACTGTACCATGATACCTTTAGGATGTCTGTCAGTAGCCAATGGCACACATGTTATGAGCATATGTCACCTTCCACACACACCGTGTCTGTGACAACAATTCCAATGACAGTAGCAAATGTCTACTAATATACCAGCTATATGTACCAGACATCCCCCTGCACTACTACATTGGGACTATAGGGGCTGGGGTAAGGCTTCACTCCATGTCCAGGACATATGGTGGTATGATATGGACATGTACATATCCAGATAGCTATATACATATATATATATATATATATATATATATATATATATATATATATATATATATGTGTGTGTATATACATGTATAACTACACGTGTAGTACTTCCAATTACCAATGTCATGGCAACCACCCACTATGAATCTCTACATCATATGGGCGTATTCCCTGTACATTCCCTGTGTGATGGACATCCCTCCTGTGTGAGGGCATCAATGTTACAGACAGCAGGTAGCAATACCTCTTAAAGGAGTACCTGCACACTCAGGACAGCCACATATATGTAGGAGGATCAGGACATACAGACAGACTATGACTGGAGTGGTGTAATGATATGCATAGTAATGGTGTTACAGGGTGTGTGTGTGTGTGTGTGTGTGTGTGTGTGTGTGTGTGTGTGTGTGTGTGTGTGTGTGTGGGTGTGTGTGGGTGTGTGTGTGTGTGTGTGTGTGTGTGTGTGTGTGTGTGTGTGTGTGTGTGTGTGTGTGTGTGTGTGTGTGTGTGTGTACATGCTAGCTTACCTTGGACTGCAGTCTGTCTACATAGCTCACTACTGTGGGCCTTCCTCTAGCTAGACAGAGGTGTGCCTATCATGTGTTTTCTGTCTACCACACAAGTTCTGTGTCAGATATTACACGGGCAGTGTGTGTGTTGCATGCTAGCAGTACATGGCTATATCCATTGGAGTACCAGATGTTGTATTCCTGCTTAGGGATATGTTGCAACACATCCTGTAACAGCAGCATGTTCCAGGGCGTGTTACTGCAATATTGCAGGTATGGCTCTACGTTCCTGCCTTTGTCCTCCACATGTATGGCAGCCCTTGTCCTGCTGTGATACTGGTATGGGCTGTTAGGTAATGGCCTATGATTCCCCACTGCTAGCATTCTAACTATCATCCCAGTCATAGCGTGGACACCAACAACATTTGTTGGCTAGAGACCGTACCTGTGATGGATACGTTGACATTACCACAAGTAATGAATGTCCCCCTAGGCCTTGACTACAGAGTGTAATTGGAGTCTGCTGAACTACATCCGATATTGGTGACTGGTACATATCATTCAGGAGAATCCATTGTCAAATGCTGTATAAATTGAAGGGTTTAGCCTGGACACCATAGTATGATATATAGCCACACTGTCTGCATCGACTGTTATGTGTGGGCCTTGCATACCACACTGGTTATATACATCAACATCCATGACTGGCAGTAATGGCATACATTATTGTATGGTACACAAATAAGGATTGTTTGTGTATACATACCTGTGTGTCATGTCATGCCCTTTGCACTTTGAGTGGGTGTATGTGCAATGTAAGTATCCCCTTTGTGGGGCTGGTTGCCACACCACACATGTCACAGGTACCGGTTACAGGGCTTGTGGCTGGGAATATACATTACATCCAGTACGTCCACAATACTGCTACATATGTATGGCTACTAATAACCTTTGACTGTGTATATGTGTATGTACCCATATATTGTATATATATATATATATATATATATATATATATATATATATATATATATATATATATATATACCTGCAAATGATCGTCAATGTATGGATGTATGTGCATATCTGTACGTTGTAATGTGTAGACATTCAATACATTCAGTACATTCCCTATGGTACATTGGTGTATCTGCATGGTATGTTACAGATATTGGCCTGACATGTACAGGTGATATGGATAACTGTTGAAGCATTATAGCTGTATTGTGGTGGGTCCTGCTGTCATGTACTGCATGTGCTGGATATTGGTTTGCACAGCATATGCATTACAGCTGGGGGGGTTACATTGCAGTAATTACCAGGTGCCGCTCATGTGTGCCACCTCCCCCATCAACTGTGCTCATGGTCAGTTATGTCATCCAGAGTGGGCAAGGAGTCCGTTCCCATATGGAAATCATATACACATGTCTAACTGTATATAAATATATAAATATATATATATATATATATATATATATATATATATATATATATATATATATATATATATATATATATATATATATATAGCTGCATATGTACATATGTTACTCCCCTATATATAGAGGGAGAGAACTGGACATTGATATAGCTCTAGCTATGTATATGTATCTATATATATATATATATATATATATATATATATATATATATATATACATATATATTTATGTGTATGTATGTAGATATATATGTATATTGATATATTCACTGAACATAATAATCTGTGTCCATATGATTGCTGTTATATGCGTATTTGTGAGTCATACATGCACATATATATTCCTATAGCTGTCTATCTCTCTGCATTAACAGATGTATAGCTGTCCATATGTGCATGCATGTTCGGCCTATATGTGTAGCCTGTACCTCATTCTCTTGGCAATTGACATGTATGACCTTAGGACTGAGGTCAGTCATTCATGCAGACAGGTACATGTTTCAGAAGTATCATCTCCAGTAATATATGTATTCTACCACATATAACTGTGTAACTTGCAATGTTTGCAGTGTATTAGAGCAGGATATGACAGATATCATTATATGTACCCACATTATGGCGCACTATGTCTGTGATTCATGCATGAAGAGGTTGTGTGGTGTGTTATTACTACATTCCCTGTGCTGTTGACTGATTGTGCTGGATAATATGTATGTGGAATGAGTGGTTATGTATATCTGTCATGGTTTAATGGTATATCACATAGTGTATGATGTACAGCATCCCGGGTGTAGCCCTTCCACAGGCTGTATATTGTGTTTCAGTGCAAAACACCAGCTGTCAGATACAGAGTGAGTTAGGGACATTTGAGCGGTTGTATGCGGGTGTGCGCATGTATGCACAGAGCTAAGCAATGCTAAGTTCGGGTTGCATTAACTTACACACAGCTAGCATCTACTTAGCTCAAGCTATGTAGGCAATGCGTACCCCTGTGCGAATACATGTATACACACTTACAACTGTGTATCCATGCGTACAATTGCTGTTATGCGCTTACACGTGTTTACTAGTGCCTTAGTCAGTAAGACACTTCACATTTGCATTTAAGGCAATACTCCTGAGCAAATATAAATTTTATGTAGTAGGTTATACAGCACAATGAAGGTAACATACAGATAATGACATACACATGTCCCCTTCCCCCGGCCCCCGAGTTCCACGTACACAGCATCCATCCATTCCCCAGTTGCTGGCCCTGCCATACTACACCTCCACACATTCCCCTCTCTGCACGTCTCGGTACACCTTCAGTATACTGTCCTCACCCAAGTGTCTGCAGGCTCATCATCCGTTTAGTCCACGTACATACCAGCCTTCCCCTGATCCTCCTCTGATACTGGTGGTGACATCGATGTGACCCACAACTGTTGGTTCATCCCACCAGAGATGGACCTGTTTTTGTGTCATGAGTAGACCTAGCTGGTCTACAATGTTTATCCCACTGAAAGCATCCTGCCAGGGTATTGTGTAGCAGTGAATTGCTCACAAACCTAGTCTCCTTCATCTCCTGGTTCCACGGTACCAATGCCCCAGGTGTGACATACTGTACATGAAGCACGCTCACATGCCCCCACAGTGTGCACCATATATCATTATTCCCTTCGGTATTATGCAGGACTACTGTTCTCACAGTATGATTGGACAGGCACTGCTCTGTGCTGCACATAGACTGCTCATAATGCTGTGGTTGTGCAATGGACACATGTTCTGGTATTAATCTACACGCTTATATACATTTCCTATATTGTTGGATGCCTGTGCTGGATGGTGTGTTTGCGATCACAGCTGCTGAATGTGTATCCGCCATGGCTTAGTGGAAGTCATGTCTACTATAGTGTGCAGCATCAGGGCTTTGTGACCTGGCAGTGCAGATTATTTTGTTAATGACCACAACAACAGCTGTTAGCTACAGAGTGACTGCAGCACTGTAAAACATTTGTAGGCGCATATGCGCATGTTTGCACGTAGCACAGCATTACTGACCTCTGATTGCAGCATCTTACCCTCAGTTAGCCTCTACATTGCTTCACCAGTGTGGTACTTGCATACCTGTGGCCAGACAAGCTTACACCCA
>NC_056743.1:1778707548-1778765048 GCF_019279795.1 Protopterus annectens | reverse complement strand
AACCCACATTTGCATGGTTTTCCACTTGTTTCTAACTCAGCACAGCTCCTTGTGGTGTCCTGCAGAGTGATTCAAGCAGCAGAGACAAAAAAGAGACTTTAACAAGATAAAGTATTTTTTCTCTGCCTTCTAACTGCGACTGCATTTTCTCACCGAAAAGCGAGTTTCTGGCTTACCTAATATCTCAAAAGCATTGTTTTTGTATTTTAACTGTTTTCTGCACTTCTAAAAGTTGTTTTTGTGTTGTTTAACTGTTGTAGGCTACACACTCAAGTGTGGTAGCCTGTTTAAAGCATTTGCAGTATTTCCTGTTTAAGTTTCTGTGGTTTCTGGCAAAAAAAAAAAAAAAATCATTGTTTCCCACCTTTTCTAAACTAGAGTAGTCCAGATTTCTGGTTTGCTGAATTCTGGGCTGTGGTATAGTTCCTGTGTTGCCCATATCCTTATTTGTATAGGAGGAAGCTTTTCTGTTCACCAGTGAGAGTGGGGAGCTTTGAGCAGCCTATCTGTCCCTGGAGGAGTGGTCTCAGCCCAGCGATTAGTAGCTTATTGGACATTTTGGGCTAATTCCTATCTCTTTCTAGCTCCCTGCCTTAAAACCCGCATTTGCGTGGTTTTGCGCTTGTTTCTAATTCAGCACAGCTCCTCGTGGTATCCTGCAGAGTGATTCAAGCAGCACAGAGACAAAAGAGAGACTTTAAACAGATAAAGCATTTTTTCTCTGCCTTCTAATTGCAACTGCATTTTCTCACGAAAAGCGAGTTTCTGGCTTACCTAATATCTCAAAAGCATTGTTTTTGTATTTTAACTGTTTTCTGCACTTCTAAAAGTCGTTTTTGTGTTGTTTAACTGTTGTAGGCTACACACCCTGTTTAAAGCATTTACAGTATTTCCTGTTTAAGTTTCTGTTGTTTCTGCTAAAAAAAAAATAAATAAAAAAAAACACAAAAAAATCTGTGTTTCCCGCCTTTTCTAAACTAGAGTAGTCCAAATTTCAGGTTTGCTGAATTCTGGGCTGTGGTATAGTTCCTGTGTTGCCCATATCCTTACTTGCAGAGGAGGAAGCTTCTCTGTTCACCAGTGAGAATGGGGAGCTTTGAGCATCCTATCTGTCCCTGGAGGAGTAGTCTCAGCCCAGCGACTAGTAGCTTATTGGCCATTTTAGGCTAATTCCTATCTCTTTCTAGCTCCCTGCCTTAAAACCCACATTTGCACAGTTTTGCACTTGTTTCTAACTCAGCACAGCTCCTCGTGGTGTCCTGCAGAGTGATTCAAGCAGCAGAGAGACAAAAGAGAGACTTTAAACAGATAAATTATTTTTTTCTCTGCCTTCTAACTGCAACTGCATTTTCTTGCTGAAAAGTGAGTTTCTGGCTTACCTAATATCTCAAAAGCATTGTTTTTGTATTTTAACTCTTTTTTGCACTTCTAAAAGTCATTTTTGTGTTGTTTAGCTGCGGTGGGCTACACATTCAAGTGTGCTAGCCTCTTTAAAGCATTTACAGTATTTCCTGTTTAAATTTCTGTTGTTTCTGCTAAAAAGCAAAAAAAAAAATCCTTGTTTTCCCACCTTTTCTAAACTAGAGTAGTCCAGATTTCAGGTTTGCTGAATTCTGGGCTGTGCTATAGTTCCTGTGTTGCCCATATCCTTACTTGGATAGGAGAAAGCTTCTCCCTTCACCAGTGAGAGTGGGGAGCTTTGAGCAGCCTATCTTTCCCTGGAGGAGTGATCTCAGCCCAGCGACTAGTAGCTTATTGGCCATTTTGGGCTAATTCCTATCTCTTTCTAGCTCCCTGCCTTAAAACCCGCATTTGCGTGGTTTTGCACTTGTTTCTAACTCAGCACAGCTCCTCGTCGTGTCCTGCAGAGTGATTCAAGCAGCAGAGAGATAAAAGTGAGACTTTAAACAGATAAAGTATTTTTTTCTCTGCCTTCTGTGACTGCATTTTCTCTCCAAAAAGTGAGTTTTTGGCTTTCCTAATATCTCAAAAGCATTGTTTTTGTATTTTAACTGTTTTCTGCACTTCTAAAAGTTGTTTTTGTGTTGTTTAACTGTTGTAGGCTACACACTCAAGTGCGCTAGCCTGTTTAAAGCATTTACAGTATTTCCTGTTTAAGTTTCTGTTGTTTTTGCTAAAAAACAAAAACAAAAACAAAAAACATTGTTTCCCGCCTTTTCTAAACTAGAGTAGTCCAGATTTCTGGTTTGCTGAATTCTGGGCTGTGGTATAGTTCCTGTGTTGCCCATATCCTTATTTGTATAGGAGGAAGCTTTTTTGTTCACCAGTGAGAGTGGGAAGCTTTGAGCAGCCTATCTGTCCCTGGAGGAGTGATCTCAGCCCAGCGATTAGTAGCTTATTGGCTGTTTTGGGCTAATTCCTATCTCTTTCTAGCTCCCTGCCTAAAAACCCGCATTTGCACAGTTTTCCTCTTGTTTCTAACTCAGCACAGCTCCTCGTGGTATCCTGCAGAGTGATTCAAGCAGCACAGAGACAAAAGAGAGACTTTAAACAGATAAAGTATTTTTTTCTCTGCCTTCTAACTGCGACTACATTTTCTCACCTAAAAGCAAGTTTCTGGCTTACCTAATATCTCAAAAGCATTATATTTTAACTGTTTTCTGCACTTCTAAAAGTCGTTTTTGTGTTAACTGTTGTCGTCTACACACTCAAGTGCGCTAGCCTGTTTAAAGCATTTACAGTATTTCCTGTTTAAGTTTCTGTTGTTTCTGCTAAAATACAAAAAAAATAAATAAATAAATAATATCCTTGTTTCCCACCTTTTCTAAACTAGAGTAGTCCAAATTTCAGGTTTGCTGAATTCTGGGCTGTGGTATAGTTCCTGTGTTGTCCATATCCTTACTTGGATAGGAGAAAGCTTCTCCCTTCACCAGTGAGAGTGGGGAGCTTTGAGCAGCCTATCTGTCCCTGGAGGAGTGATCTCAGCCCAGCGACTAGTAGCTTATTGGCCATTTTGGGCTAATTCCTATCTCTTTTTAGCTCCCTGCCTTAAAACCCGCATTTGCGTGGTTTTGCACTTGTTTCTAACTCAGCACAGCTCCTCGTCGTGTCCTGCAGAGTGATTCAAGCAGCAGAGAGATAAAAGTGAGACTTTAAACAGATAAAGTATTTTTTTCTCTGCCTTCTGTGACTGCATTTTCTCTCCAAAAAGTGAGTTTTTGGCTTTCCTAATATCTCAAAAGCATTGTTTTTGTATTTTAACTGTTTTCTGCACTTCTAAAAGTTGTTTTTGTGTTGTTTAACTGTTGTAGGCTACACACTCAAGTGCGCTAGCCTGTTTAAAGCATTTACAGTATTTCCTGTTTAAGTTTCTGTTGTTTTTGCTAAAAAACAAAAACAAAAACAAAAAACATTGTTTCCCGCCTTTTCTAAACTAGAGTAGTCCAGATTTCTGGTTTGCTGAATTCTGGGCTGTGGTATAGTTCCTGTGTTGCCCATATCCTTATTTGTATAGGAGGAAGCTTTTTTGTTCACCAGTGAGAGTGGGGAGCTTTGAGCAGCCTATCTGTCCCTGGAGCAGTGATCTCAGCCCAGCGATTAGTAGCTTATTGGCTGTTTTGGGCTAATTCCTATCTCTTTCTAGCTCCCTGCCTTAAAACCCGCATTTGCGCGGTTTTCCTCTTGTTTCTAACTCAGCACAGCTCCTCGTGGTATCCTGCAGAGTGATTCAAGCAGCACAGAGACAAAAGAGAGACTTTAAACAGATAAAGTATTTTTTTCTCTGCCTTCTAACTGCGACTACATTTTCTCACCTAAAAGCAAGTTTCTGGCTTACCTAATATCTCAAAAGCATTATATTTTAACTGTTTTCTGCACTTCTAAAAGTCGTTTTTGTGTTAACTGTTGTCATCTACACACTCAAGTGCACTAGCCTGTTTAAAGCATTTACAGTATTTCCTGTTTAAGTTTCTGTTGTTTCTGCTAAAATACAAAAAAAATAAATAAATAAATAATATCCTTGTTTTCCACCTTTTCTAAACTAGAGTAGTCCAAATTTCAGGTTTGCTGAATTCTGGGCTGTGGTATAGTTCCTGTGTTGTCCATATCCTTACTTGGATAGGAGAAAGCTTCTCCCTTCACCAGTGAGAGTGGGGAGCTTTGAGCAGCCTATCTGTCCCTGGAGGAGTGATCTCAGCCCAGCGACTAGTAGCTTATTGGCCGTTTTGGGCTAATTCCTATCTCTTTCTAGCTCCCTGCCTTAAAACCCGCATTTGCATGGTTTTGCACTTGTTTCTAACTTAGCACAGCTCCTCGTGGTGTCCTGCAGAGTGATTCAAGCAGCAGAGAGATAAAAGTGAGACTTTAAACAAATAAAGTATTTTTTCTCTGCCTTCTGTGACTGCATTTTCTCTCCAAAAAGTGAGTTTTTGGCTTTCCTAATATCTCAAAAGCATTGTTTTTGTATTTTAACTGTTTTCTGCACTTCTAAAAGTTGTTTTTGTGTTGTTTAACTGTTGTAGGCTACACACTCAAGTGCGCTAGCCTGTTTAAAGCATTTACAGTATTTCCTGTTTAAGTTTCTGTTGTTTTTGCTAAAAAACAAAAACAAAAACAAAAAACATTGTTTCCCGCCTTTTCTAAACTAGAGTAGTCCAGATTTCTGGTTTGCTGAATTCTGGGCTGTGGTATAGTTCCTGTGTTGCCCATATTCTTATTTGTATAGGAGGAAGCTTTTTTGTTCACCAGTGAGAGTGGGGAGCTTTGAGCAGCCTATCTGTCCCTGGAGGAGTGATCTCAGCCCAGCGATTAGTAGCTTATTGGCTGTTTTGGGCTAATTCCTGTCTCTTTCTAGCTCCCTGCCTTAAAACCCGCATTTGCGCGGTTTTCCTCTTGTTTCTAACTCAGCACAGCTCCTCGTGGTATCCTGCAGAGTGATTCAAGCAGCACAGACACAAAAGAGAGACTTTAAACAGATAAAGTATTTTTTTCTCTGCCTTCTAACTGTGACTGCATTTTCTCACCGAAAAGCAAGTTTCTGGCTTACCTAATATCTCAAAAGCATTATATTTTAACTGTTTTCTGCACTTCTAAAAGTCGTTTTTGTGTTAACTGTTGTCGTCTACACACTCAAGTGCGCTAGCCTGTTTAAAGCATTTACAGTATTTCCTGTTTAAGTTTCTGTTGTTTCTGCTAAAATACAAAAAAAAAAAAAAACAAAATAATATCCTTGTTTCCCACCTTTTCTAAACTAGAGTAGTCCAAATTTCAGGTTTGCTGAATTCTGGACTGTGGTATAGTTCCTGTGTTGCCCATATCCTTACTTGGATAGGAGGAAGCTTCTCTGTTCATCAGTGAGAGTGGGGAGCTTTGAGCAGCCTATCGGTCCCTGGAGGAGTGGTCTCAGCCCAGTGACTAGTAGCATATTGGCCATTTTGGGCTAATTCCTATCTCTTTCTAGCTCCCTGCCTTAAAACCCGCATTTGCGCGGTTTTGCACTTGTTTCTGACTCAGCACAGCTCCTCGTGGTGTCCTGCTGAGTGATTCAAGCAGCAGAGAGACAAAAAAGAGACTTTAACAAGATAAAGTATTTTTTCTCTGCCTTCTAACTGCGACTGCATTTTCTCACCGAAAAGCGAGTTTCTGGCTTACCTAATATCTCAAAAGCATTGTTTTTGTATTTTAACTGTTTTCTGCACTTCTAAAAGTTGTTTTTGTGTTGTTTAACTGTTGTAGGCTACAAACCCTGTTTAAAGCATTTACAGTATTTCCTGTTTAAGTTTCTGTTGTTTCTGATAAAAAACAAAAACAAAAACAAAAAACATTGTTTCCCGCCTTTTCTAAACTAGAGTAGTCCAGATTTCTGGTTTGCTGAATTCTGGGCTGTGGTATAGTTCCTGTGTTGCCCATATCCTTACTTGGATAGGAGGAAGCTTCTCTGTTCACCAGTAAGAGTGGGGAGCTTTGAGCAGCCTATCTGTCCCTGGAGGAGTTGTCTCAGCCCAGCGACTAGTAGCTTATTGGCCATTTTGGGCTAATTCTTATCTCTTTCTAGCTCCTTGCCTTAAAACCCGCATTTGCACAGTTTTGCACGATATTGTATTGCACAACATCGCGCAGCACCGTTTAAGCAGTTTTAAAATATTCCTGGCTCCACAAAGTCTGCTCTTCAATTTTTCCCCTAGAACTAGTCAAACTCTCAAAGTAAGCATTCAACCTTCCTTCTACAGCCCAGCATTTGCTCAAATTTCTCAGTAAAGCACTAACATACTATAGCACTACACCCCCTATACTATCTAGAAGTACAAGGCTCCCTATTTGTTCATTCCGGACAATCAACAAAACAGTTCTTTAAATTATCCAGGCATGTCCAAAGTGCAGTTTCAGGTATACTCTCCAGTCCACCTGGTGAATCTGTGAATCTTGAGGCAATGTTACAATTGCCTTATGTACACAGACAACCATCTCCTCCTTCCAATAAACTCAAATGTATGTGAGAGATGCAACTATACAGCCAAACTGGAGGCCGAGCTCTCTCAACCCAAGACTGGCACAGTCAGTCTGGAGGAGAAGGAAACCACTCGCAACACACAACCAGTCTCACATAGACCAATCGTATCAGCAAACAAGACACATAAACTCACAAAAACATACGCGGAGACTCTAAATAAAAATCTGACAAAGCAGCAGAGTCCTCCAATGCAGACATCCAAGCAACCACTACCACCTAACAACTCTCACGTATCACATACTTCACAAAGTCAGTGTGCCACACAGTCGCAGCCCTTAAGGCTAAATAACACACCAAATACACTAGTACTAGGAGACTCTATTATCAGGCACACTGATGTCCCGCTCACCAGACTAAACAAGGAGGTCACTGTAAGCTGCTTGTCAGGTGAAAGGATTTGCCACATAACACAAGCACTCAGGTCACTCCACAGCAGGTACAAATATGACTCTGTCATTGTCCACGTTGGTGTGAATGACCTGAGACGTACCTCCTTGGACTACATGAAAAGAGACATAGAGGAGCTCTCAGCTCATGTAGCCCAGGCCGGTATGACCCTGACCCTGAGTAGCATCTTGCCCTCACCAAGAATGCTGCCACAGTATAAGGACAAAATGATCAATTTTAACAATTGGCTAAGCTATTGGTGTCATTCAAAGGGGATCCAGTGTCTGTCAGCCTGGGATGACATGCTCGACAAGCCACGTTGCTTCACTAGGGACGGCTTGCATCTGTCACCCTTAGGTTTTCGAATACTGGCTAAGGCTTTTGCCACCCCCATAGTGCCTTTTTTAGGCAAGGCTCAAAAGACAAACCCACCTCCATAGAAAACACAAGAAACAAAAAACTAAGGATAATGCTACTCAACTCCAGAAGCCTAAACCTCAAGATGCACACACTCAAGGCACTCCTTAGTATGGAGAAAATAGATATCTGTGCAGTAACAGAAACCTGGTTCAAGGCTCCAGAGAGCACCCCAGCACTATCAGGATATAACTCATACCATTCTTTTTGGCCCCAGAACTCCAACCCAAATACTAAAGGTGGGGGAGTATCCATTTTAATCAAGGATACCCACACCTCCAGGTTAGTGGCACTGCACGAGGCTTTGGAGACCATACATGTGCAACTAACAGTGGGCAGAATTGCTTTTCAGTTTGTAGCCTACTACAGATCACCTACCATGTCCCAGGACCCCCACTTGGCATTCCTGAGAACATTGGAGAATATGAAGGTCTCACCAAACACCATGATATTGGGGGATTTCAACTACCAAAACACTGACTGGGAAAACTACTCAAGTCCCAACTCCTTTGCCCAATGGTTCCTGGAGTTTATAAACTCAAATGCCATAGAACAACTTGTCACCACTCCCACAAGAGGGGCAACATATTGGATCTGATCATCACCAACATGGGGGCTCAATGTTCCACACCAGAGGTAAACCCCTCGTTGGTAAGATCAGACCATAGACTAATCACTATGGACATCCACATCCCGACCCCACCCCCAGCCAAGGAAACCACTGTGAAAATCTTCTCAAAAGCACATTTTGCACTTCTCAAGACTGAGGTGGAGAACTTCAAAGCACCCGAGCTAATGGAAAATGCTACCCAAAGCGCAGAGTCCTTTACAAATGCATTCTATGAGCACCTACAGTAATGCATGGATCATGCCATCCCAAATAAAACCAAGACTCCCTCCTCCAAAAACAGGAGACCAGTCTGGTGGACCCTGGCCATAAATAAACTACACAACAGAAGGAAGAAACTATTACATTATATGGCAAAATCCCAAAAAGGGAAGGCATCCCTGATCAGTATTAGCAAGAAACTTCAATCCCTCATAAAATCATCAAAGGCTAGCTTCGAAAGAAAAATTGCCAAAGATTCTAAAGATAATCACAAGGCTTTCTCTAGCTACATCAAGAATCTGGGTGGTAACTCCCAAATCTGTTCTGAGCTGGTGAAAAATGGCACAAAGTACACTGAACCTACTGACATTGCCAACATTCTGGCAGACAGGTTCTGTGCAAACTTTACCCTCCTTCCCCCCACCAAAAGGACCTGTGTATATCCCAGAAGTATGCAGTCCCCCTGACATGACAGACACACAGGTGAAAACAGCCCTTTCCAAAGTAAAAAACACAGAATCAATGGGACCGGATGGCATCCCGGGCTGTGTCTTACACGAGCTCCAAAAAGAAGTAAACCCTCACATAAATTCACTGTTCCAACTCAGCCTCACCTCAGGTTATGTACCCAAAGAGTGGCGTACAGCAACAGTAATCCCACTCCACAAAGGGGGCGCCACAACGGATCCCGGGAACTATCGCCCTATAAGCCTGACTAGCCTGGTCTGCAAGGCTATGGAGCACATCATCATGGATCTCATAAACAAAGACATTCAATTCGGCTTTGTTAAAGGCAGATCTTGCCTCCTAAACCTAATTGACTTCTTTGAAACAATTACCAAAGCCATAGATGAGGGAAAGGTAGTCTACACAGCCTCCTTGGACCACGCAAAGGCCTTCGACACAATACCCCACTCTGGTATCATAAATAAGCTTACCAGCCTAAATATCAACCTATTTGTCACAAGATGGGTTGTAAACTGGCTCAGGGATAGAACTCACATGGTCAGAGTTGTGGGTGCCATGTCCGACTCTAAACCAGTTACAAGTGGCATCCCACAGGGCTCTGTCCTGGGACCCCTCTTGTATGGTATATACTTCTCTGAGGTACAGGCAAGCACGGGAGGACTGTGGCTGACCAAGTTCGCAGATGATTGCAAACTGGGAGCCATAATCGACTCTTAGGCTGACACAAGCATCCTCCAGAAGGGTCTTATGGAGATGGATACCTGGTGTCAGAACCATGGCCTCAAGCTAAATGCCAAAAAATGTATAGTCATCCCCTTTGGGAAAAGCAAAGTGCCCACAAACTACCACATAGAAGGTAATCCGCTAAGTACATTAGAAGTAATTAGGGATCTGGGGACCCAAGTAGATAGTAACCTCTCCTTTGACAATCACATTGCCAAAGTGGTTAGAAAAACCTTCTATATAGCTCACCTAATCACAAAAGAGTTCACATCTAGATCAAGAGAGGTCATTGTGCCCCTCTACTCATCACTCATCAGGCCCATAATTGAGTACAATGCCCTATTTAGGATGTATATTACCTGACACCTGCAACAGCTGGAGAGACCTCAAAAGTACCTCACCAAGAGGATTGTGGGCCTCAAACAGATGCCCTATGCAGCTCAATTAAAGAAACTCCAGCTCTACTCAGTTGCTAACCGTCTACTCAGAGGCGATCTCTGCGTGACGTACAAGACCATGTCTAACCCGAAATTAATGGACATGCTCCACCTCAAGAAAACCAAATCCATTACAGCTACATGATTTAAACCTCAGCACAGCTATAAACAGGACATGCTGGAGGGATAGATTCATATCCCAGAGGCTTCCCTCACTCTGGAATAGAGTCCCGGTCCACGTTAGGCAGAGCCCCTTGCTGACCCTCTTCAAGAAAAATCTTGATGAGTGGATGGGAAATCATAAATTCACTCCTGGGATCACTTCTATGGCCCTGCTGGACAGAGGCTCAGGAATCTAGTCTAAAAGGGAGGCAAAAGCCAACACATTCTGGCTAGGCTTATAAATGCCCTAGGGCAGATAGCCTAGTACCTGCCTATGAACCTATCTATGAACCTATATCTCCATGTAGCTATGGGTAGATGTACACACATATACCTCTACATATATACATCTACATCTGGTTATTCTGTTCCTTGCCATGTAGATTAGATTTTGCTTCAGTGGGACTCGTAGTGGGTGTGGTTGCTCATTGGGCGACACCTCTGCCCATTGAACACTTTTGCTTACATCCCTTGTGCTGTCCATATAGTCCCACATCAGCCAACACCTGCACACCTAGACCCATAACTAGCTACCCATAGTTCCCCCACCTGCACCTCCTCTGCAGCACCCATCCTTACTCTGGGTACAGGACCGGTCTAAACACACCACTAAACGCTTCCCACTCTCCACTTCACGGGACCCATGTCGTACTTTTTCTCGACCCATGGGTCATCAGGCTTTCCCACCCTTGTATTCTGGGTATGTACACACCCCGGCCAAAGTGGTCATCGCATTGGCTTCCTTGCATGATATGTCAATGTTTGGGGCGTCCCGCAAGGGATGCTCCGGTCTGTGTTGTTCCAGGTTTAGATTTCACGGGTGCACTCTGTAATCCCCCAGTTGTATCCTGCCTATGGTCTGGGGAGCAGTGGACTATTTACATTGTTTGTGGGTTTGTGTGTATGTTTCCTCTGTCCGGCTGGGGGGGGGGGGTGCTACGTGTTACATGTTTCTTGCTTGGGCACCTCACTTCCATTGGCATAGCCTGTGAACATATGTCATTCTTGTGTGCAATTTCCTATCACAGCTGTATATCTGTGTATATATATGCACACACACACACACACACACACACACACACACACACACATATATATATATATATATATATATATATATATATATATATATATATATATATATATATGGGTCTACGTCATATGATCGACAGACCATTTGGTCAACAGCTCATTTGGTCAACGACCAGTATTCAAGGCACTTAAAAGGGATTTGCCCCCTCCCCAATGTTGTGTGACCCTGGAGTTGTTATATATATAGTTAGGGGGTGTGTGGGGGGCACAGCCCCCCACATTGTGGGGGTATGGGGGGTGAAGCCCCACACCTATTTTTGTTTAAAAGCATGAAAAAACAAGAAAAACTACACATTTTAAACAAAAATAGGTGGGGAGCTTTGCCCCCACAACCCCACTAACTATATATAACAACTCCAGGGTTGCACAACATTGGGGAGGGGGCAAATCCCTTTTAAGTGCCTTGAATACTGGTTATCGACCAACTGAGTTATCGACCAAATGGGTGTCAATCAAATGGTCTGTCGATCATATGAAGTAGACCCATATATATGTGTGTGTATGTATATATATATCTATATATATCTATATATATATATATATATATATATATATATATATGTGTGTGTGTATATATATATATATATATATATATATATATATATATATGAATATCTCTGCATACATATATATATATATATATATATATATTTATATATATATATATATATATATATATATATATATATATAAATTCATGTGGGTGTATGGGATGTATGGCCTTAATCTCACTTATCTATTGCTAGGATGGCTTAGTGGTTGACTACTGTGACTATAGTGTACAGGGTCCTGAGTTTGAGCCTTGCCGAGGCAGTGTATTTTGTTGCTGTGTGGAACTTGGGCCGTTGGATCCAGAGTGGTTAAGGCACTTTAATGCGGTTGTAAGCGGGTTTGCGCGATGGTTAGCACTACTAACCTCCGGTTACAGTTTTTTACACTCATTAGCTTCTACTTTGCTTACTCTGTGTGGACAATGCTTACCCCTGCTCAAACGCACTTGGACACGCTTACCGCTGTTTATTTGTGCTTAGACCTGCTTACATGTGCCTTATTCATTATGACACTGCCACTTCACATGTGCATTTAATGCAGTACTCCAGTTCACATTTACATGTTATTGTGCAGGTTATATGGCAAACAGATGTCAAACTATGTTCATATACGGATTTTACATGGAAAATGATATGTGCTACAGTGGGACTCGCACCGGGAATGTCTGTTCATTAGGCGGATGCTCTAACCACTACACTATTGCTGTGATTCTTCATTTGCATATATACCCCTATACCTATGTATCCTAGTTCCCCAAACACCCACCCCAACACTTCACTGACACATCAGTCATCCATTCTCCAGTTGATAACACAGTGAATCCACACCGCTACGCATTGGCCACTCCCTATTCCTCTGGACCCATCCCATGGGTTGACTCATTCCAAGTATCCTCAGACATCCCTACATTTTAGTCCACAAACATTGGTGAAATGAGTGACCAATAGGAGACTATTCCCAATTTTTGGGTTGTCCCACCTGGGACACACATGTCCTTATTTCAAGAATAGACTCTATACTTCATTACTTTGTTACTCCAGTTAATAGGACACTAACATAAATTAATAACTAAGACTATATGATGACACACACGTTATACGTGAAAACCAATGATGTACGAGTTTGGCAACGTTATATTACAAATAGGACCCTTTTTAGTGATTGGCGTTTACGTAGCTGGCAAATCACAGGACTGATTCAAATATTTCATAATGGGAATGTCTTCACATTTTATGTTTTTGAGAACAGCACTAACTTCGACACATAATACACAACTCTGAATTATTGCAGATTTGTCCCTTCCCTCTATCTTTTTGTAACTCTAATACTATAGTACTGCAATATACAACAGTAACAGATCAACAACTTATTTTGCCTTGGAATTTTATATCCCAGCAAAAGCATGCAAATGTCGCACTGAAATAAACATATATATGGATGACAAGCATTTCATGCCAGTCTATGTAAGGCCTACACTGTTACAAAGGCCATGCATTTTGCGTGTAATTGAGTTGGGATATATAAGCCACAGTACAGAGAAGGGGGTCACCGTCTTTTCTGTAATGGACTATGAATAAATGTTTATTTAACATCTTTTAACCGAGTATGCAGACTGTTCCAGTGAGTCAGGACTCCATTCAGTCATGACGTGAGCCTTAAAGGCCAAACAAATCAACTAAACATACACAAGAACCATACTTCTCAACCTCTTAATGTAAGACGTCTAGCCAAAGCCAAATGTAATTGGGGGTGCAAAGATTGGGACATACTGGGATCAATTCAATAGCTCTGCTTGACAGAGGCTCAGTAAATTGATCAATAGGGTGGCGTAGGCCAACACACCTTGGCTAGGCTTATAAATGCCCTTCGGCAGATAGCCTAGTACCTACCTATGAACCTATTACATTTATGGTTATGTACAACCTATTATTCTGTCTACTGTCAGGGTTTGTAGGGGCACTTTCATGCTATTTATGTCTGTAAAGGGAATGAATGTGGTACAGGGAATGTACTTCTACATATAGATGTATGTATGTGCATGTATGAATATATATTTATAACAAACTCACTGACCTCCACGAGGCGGTCTGATTAGAACCGGGCCATCCAACCCCTACACACCTGGATCCATATTTCATACCCATGGTTTCTCCACCCCAGCCGAGTTCCACATACATACAAACCATCCATTCTCCAGTTGCTGTCCCAGCCATAACATACCTCCACACATTGTCCTCTCCCCAGCGTTAGGGACCCTACACGTATGTTGTCTCAACCCATAGATCATCAGGCACTTCCATCCTTTTAGTCCTTGCACATACCTGCCCTGGCTTGTGTAATGGATGGAAATCCAAACAACCCACAATTTTTGGGTAGTCAGGGACTAACCTGTAATTGTTTGTAAGGTAGACTTAGCAGGTCGACAATGTTACTCCCACTGGTAGTATCCTGCCTGTGGTTTGTGAAGCAGTGATTTTCTCACCCCTGCCCAGCTTGATATGACATAAGATGACAGCACTAAATAATACAGGTGTTGCTGTTGTTTTCCTTCACATTCTTTTTGTATGCTTTATTATCATGGCGTTTATTCTTCATATATATATATATATATATATATATATATATATATATATATATATATATATATATATATATATTATATCTGTACGTACACACGCACATACATCTACATAATTACATACATTTCCTATGCTGTTGCATGACTGTGCTGGATGTTATGTTTGTGATAACATCAGACATATGTATATCTGCCATGGCTTAGTGGTAGATCACATTGGCTGTGGTATGCAGGTTCCTGGGTTCGAGCTTTGTAGAGACTATTTATTTTGTTGCTGGCTAGAACACAGGCCATTGGATACAGAGGGATTATAGCACTTTTAAGCGGTTGTGAGCGTGTGCTTGCAGGTTTGCATGACGGCAAACAGTGCTAACTTCCAATTACAGTTTCTTATATTCAGTTAGCTTCTACTATGCTTAATGTATGTAGGCACTGCTTACACCCACACAAACGCACTTAAACATGCTTACTGGTACTTGTATATGTTTACTACTGCTTATTTGTGCTTAAACCTGATTACTAGTGCCTTATTCATTATGACACTAAGACTTTCATTACATTGAATTAATTAAATATTTAATGCAGTACTGCAGTTCACATTTATACATTATGAAGGTTGTATAGCATAAAGGTGTGAAAATATGTTCATATACACATTCCACATGGAAAATGATATGTGATGCAGTGGGACGCGAACCAGGAATGCCTGTTCGTTAGGCGGCTGCTCTAACCACTACACTATTGCTGTGCTGCTTCATTTGCTTATATATTGCTTGTTATCCTCCTCAGCCTATTCTGCTGCTTTAACCGTAGCTAAGCGATGGGCATACCTGCGCACCTACAGTTAGCTGTACTCGGGGTTTTAAAAACAAAACATACAAAGGTTTCTTCATTTTATTTTGATGTACTGTTGCTGTTGAACACATGGGGACTGTTGGTGGGGATATGCGGACACCTATGAGCAGTCTAGCTCATTTATTTACACTTTCTTCTGTTCTACTTTGCAGGGGTGTGTTTATTCCGAGAGCTCTGCTCTCAGACACGCCCCCTGCACTCAACAACGCTCCATGTAGCATTAGGAGTTGAGGCAGCGCGCCTTCATTAATATGCATGGTGAGCTGCTGTCCTCCTCTTAAACTGCCGCTTCCGTGCAGAACTAGATTAGTCCTGCACAGAGGATTAGTAAATCCGGGGGACTATGTGTGGTTTATATGTTGAGTTCAGTTCTGTACACATTTTAAGAGCTTTTACTTGCTCTTACTTCCTTGTATACTCCTTTTCATGGCTGTGTTCAGAAAGTTTCAAAATACACAGTCAACACAAACACATTGTCTGCACAGTTGCTTTAGAGGTTGTTGAATTGCTCCACCATGTTGATTTGCTTCATTGGCATAAAATTCAGCTCCTTATGCTGTAATTTGCCTGCCACAAAACTTTCAGTATTTATGCATGAGTGCGCACCTCTGCATGGAGTTTACTGAATCTAAAACTTGTTGGTCCCATGTGCACATCATACCACAACACATAAACAGTAAAAATTATCGTGTAGGCTTTCACTAATTCCCCCCAATGTTTTCTTAATTAGTACAGATTTTGATGCCTGTGCTGATGCCAGGATAAAGAAAATTGATTTAAATATGTTAGTTTTTTTTCATTCCTTCCCTTTTCCTAGTAGTAAAACATTTTGCCTGTAAAATGTGTGTAACCTTGTCATTTTTTTCTCTTGTAAAATTAAAAAGAGCAGAAAAGAGGAAATGCATGAATCTAGTGTTTGGAATCTAAAATATAACCCCTTGTATCACCAGTGCTAGCAAGTCATTAGATGTATCACAATGTATTTCATAGACGTAGCTGACCAGAAAAGAAAACAGACATTATAGTGCAGGTAGGTAGGAGATGGATTGTGTACTGGTGAATCTACTCTTTTGGGTTAAGGCAATTAAGCCCTTGTGCTTCACAAGTAGAAGAACTGCAAAACCATAGAACAAACTGATGTAATGCTTTTGTGCAAAAATAAATTATGTAACATTTTCTACAGAATATCCTGAGAAATGGTACATGTAAATATTTGAGGCTGATCTTTGTTTTGTCTTGTTTTTGCTTGAAAAAATTGTGACTGGTTCCCAGTTAGGTTATTATCTACAATTTTTTCCTGCTATCGTCTGAGAAATTATAACAATAACTGTTCAGTAATCCTTATACTAGATGTAGTTAGGTGTATGCAGCTATCCTGTGCAGAGGTTTTTTCTTTAAATATTCATGCCTGTATATGTAGCTAGCTTTAGTGGGGGCTTTTCTTTAAACATTGCTGTGCATGGAAATAACTATTATATTTTACACTTTCTTTTTCTGCTTCATATTTGATCTGTAACTGTACTCTTTGTCTTATTGTTTATATTTATTCACTTTTAAGCTATGTAACTGATGTTTTTTATTATAGATGAACTATTGCTGCTTAATACCTGAGATGAGGATTATATGTTACCACTGTAAATTAAAAAATCATGGTTTTCATCTCCAAATAGCAAGTTTGCTTGGGCATACAACTGGCGAAAATATTAAGGTGCATGATTTCACATTTAGACTAATCAAGAGCAGAAGGTAACTTGACGTCCCTGACCATTTCAGGATGGTGGCATACTACTGTGTCAAGAAAAAGCTGTGGGTAGCTGGAGAATTCTGCTAGACTTCCTTTATACTTGTTTGCACGTCTGTGTGTGAAAATAATAATATGTATAAAAGTTGCTTATTGTAGATAAGAGTCCTAGAAAACACCCTAGTTCACAGATACAGTTGTAAAAAAATGGGCCTAGTGTGTTAGTATGACAAAGCTCTTTCATGACACAGATGCCATCTACTTTGTATCGACAGAGAGTTGTAGGAAGAACCAGAGGTTCATGAGGTAGATCTACTGGGTAAGCTTCTTTATGATACTTCAGTGTATGTGGTAGTGTTTCATTAGACCCAAGCAGTATTATAAGGATTTGGTGATACTTTTCTAGTAGGCCAGAGTGCACCCACTTGTTGGAGCACCAGATAGACACATGACACTCAGAGGCCTGTTAACCAAGCACCTTAGGTGCCTGAAATAAATAGGTAATCCCTGAGAGAGGAATTACAAGACATGTTGAAACTTGGTGTAGTCTATGAATTTAAATGCCCGTGGGCATCATGACTTGTGCTGGTACCAAAGAACAGTGGCAGCTCATAGTTTTTGAGGGAGAACAAGAAACTTCACAATCATCCAGATGTAGATGCATACCCTATGCACAAGACAGATAAAATGTTACTGAAGCTGGGTGTTGTTCAATATCTCACTATCATTAACTTGACAAAGGGTTACTTGCAAGTACTCATGACACCTGCAACATGGAATGGGTCAGCTTCTTTGACCCTGTTGTGGTTATATGAGTTTACAAAATTGGCCTATGGAATGAAGAATGACCTGCCAACTTCCCAGGGTTTGGTAGATCACATCCTAACAAGAGCATGAGATTATGCCTTTGCTAAGCTGTATGACATTGCCATCTACAGCTTAACCTGGCTAGACCAACATGTCAGGGAGGTGTTGGGCAGACTGCGAAGAGCAGAGCTATTAAGACAAATAGGTGTCAGGTGGGTATGGCAGAGGTATCCTAACTGTGTCATAGAGTGGGTAGTGGAAACATGAGGCCAGATACTGACATGGTTGAGGCTATTTGGGCAAAGCAAATCCCTACTACCAAGAAAAAGATATGAGCAATCTTACATAAAACAGACTACTAAATGAAGTTTCTTCTCCACTATAACATGACAGATATTTCACGTACAGGCCATATCAGGACAAGAAAGACCAGATAAGGTTGTCTGAACTGCAGCCTGTGAGCAGGCATTTCAAAATCTGTGAGTTGGTACCCTGTATTAGCCAGTCCTGATTGTATGCGAATATTCATTGTGTGTGTGTGTATATATATATATATATATATATCTATATATATATATATATATATATATATATATATATATATATATATATATATATATATATATATATATATATATATATGTGTAGAGAGAGAGAGAGAGAGAGAGGCTTCTAATTCTTAGATAATGGACAAATGTCTGTCAACCCAAGACTTCAACTGGTGGAGACATATAGAGAAAAATATCTAGGCATAACCTGGGCTTTTCCAAAGTTGCATCCCTACCTGTATGGGAGCAGTTAAACACCACAGTCCTTTCAAATAGCTACATAGAGAAAATGGGCATAAATAAAATAATCTTGAATGGAATGTTGCTGTCCCATATAGTGACATTCCAACATAGATGAGGTTCTGATGATGATAATGCAGATGACCAGTTAAGAAAAGGGCCTAAAAATGCATCAAAGGATCACACCCTTGTCTCAAGCTTTGCCTCTTTAAGGATGCCTGCTGCACCTTTGCATGAGGTTCCTTTGGAAATGAATTGTGGTGTCAGGGCTGATATCAGATTAAGGAAAACAATGTAAAATGTTATGTAGTTTTCCTCTCTTTCTTACTTCCTACTACTAGCACATTGGGACTGAAAAATGTCTAACCTCATGAATTTGTCTCTTGTAAATGTGAAAGAAGATGAAATAAAGGGAAATTCATTTTGCATCACCAGTACAAGCAGATCATAAAATATAATTGCAGTCCATGTAAAGGAAGAGGCTGACTAAACCTAGTAAATAAAAACAGACATTGAAATTCATATAGTTAAGAGATGTATGCATACTGCTGTCTTCTATTGCTCTGGACTGGTATAATTAGAGGTGGAACTGATTTTGCTACTTTTGCTGTCAAAAAGCAAACTACTAAAATAATCTGAAGATTTTATTTGTAAAATGAAATATAATGGTTTCTGGGGAACATGACTGAGGCATCTGAAGATATAAATATCTGAGACTGGTGTTTGCTCTCTCTCTCTTGTCTTTACTTGGAAGAATTTACTTGGAAGAAATCAGCGATCACATCCCTATAAATTTGCAGTCTGTAATATCTGTATGTTTTTTTCCCAGGAGTTTATAGCAGTAAGAATTCACTACTCTTTAAGTTAGAAGTAGTTAGATGTATGCAACTAGGCTAGATAGAATTTTCACTTTAATTATCCTTGTTGTCCTTCTTAATGGTTATTTTGCTATTCCTTGTGCTCTTTCACCTTCTACTGCATATTTAATTTGCAGCTGCACTGTTGATTTAGTAAAGTCTCTTTATTTACTTTTAAGCTTTTGTGGATTGTCTTTTTTATCCTATATGTATTATTGCATATTATCTAAGAGAAGGGTAACCTTTTGCCACTATAGATTAACAAGCTGTGGCTCTTCTCTCCACTTAGCACCATTGTTTGGGTCTGCTATAATATATAATATAATTATGTATGCTTTCGTGCTTGGCTAATCAAGAGCAATGAGTAACTGGAGGTTTCTGGTTATTTCAGGGTGGATGACATACTACTGTGCCAGGAAGAAGGGTATGGGGATCTTGAGAATTTGTCCAGCATTCCCGGTAATTGTGTGTGTGTGTGTGTGTGTGTGTGTGTGTGTGTGTGTGTGTGTGTGTGTGTATGTGTGTGTGTGTGTGTGTAAATAAAAGGCATTTACTGTGGGTAAGGGGCCCTTGTAAATACTATGGTTTACAGAAAGGTGGTAAGAAAGGAGCACGGGTGCGGTAGGCTAATGACTCAGCTCAGTAAGTGGCCTGTCTACAGTCTAATCTGGGGCTGAATGTTGAAAGCTCATACTCAGGACAGCAGTTCATATTCCAGTTTGCTCTTGGAGCAATTTTACAGTTTTATGAATTTATTATTCATTTAGAGTTCCATACATTGCCTGTTATAGTAACACTTTGGTACCAGTGGCATGACTCGAGAAGTCATCCATCCATTGTCATCTTGGATGTCTTCTTATCATTGGTGTCAATGGTGACATTAGTCTGTCATTTCAGGAGACATTAGTAGAGTCACACCTCATTCATCCACTGGTTTGTCACATAATTGGTGGCAGGAGTGAGATTAAATGCCCATTTGTACAGCATTTATTACAGAGATATAATAACCTGTAAGCAGTATCAGATTCAGAAAAGAGTGAGCTTTTGAAACGGGTAAAATGCAACATTTGTAATACCTTCATCTAAAAACTGTACAGCTTTCAATTCCTTTCACAGTAACACATATAAACACTATCAAAAGCCTTAATAGATGGTATTCTTGTGACTTCTAAACTGAAATAATGAGCATTAGTTTATATATAGCAATGTTTTTCTTCTTAGATGTTGTAGCATAAAGTAAAATTTAAAATGACTTTTACTAAATATGAAGATGCAGTTGCTCATTGTCATTTGAGGATACCTGCCCAAGCTCACAGAATGTCACGTAAAACATGTCATATCAATACCAAACATAAATCTTGCTTGCGTTTTCTAGCAATTGCTACCATGAAAGCCAGCATTTTTGCTCATGCAATTTCATAACATTTAGGTTTTAATATGGACAAAATATTGATTTAATATATTATTAATGAATTAATATATTCTACAGATTGCAGCTCTTGATTTCCTAGGTTAAAGATCTGAGATAAAAGGTTAATAAAAGGTTATTACAAGTCCTGCCATAACATTATACTGTACTTATATAATAAATGATGGCATGAGTCATAGACTTTGTCATAACTTATTCAATACTGACATTTTCTCAAATTATGTCGTGCTATAATTTGTCTGGAAAAAAAAAAAAAGGATGTAGGCATGTGTGTTTGTGTGTGTGTCTGTGTGTGTGTGTGTGTGTGTGTGTGTGTGTGTGTGTGTGTGTGTGTGTGTGTGTGTGTGTGTGTTTAAAAAAGAAAAAAAAGATGTAGGGATGTGTGTTCATGTGTGTGTGTGTGTGTGTGTGTGTGTGTGTGTGTGTGTGTGTGTGTGTGTGTGTGTGTGTGTGTGTGTGTGTGTGTGTGTGTGTGTGTGCGTATGTGTGCGTGTGTGCATGTGTGTGTATGTGTGTGTGAGAGAGAGAGCCAGGGACAGAACCAGGGACAGAGAAAGAGAGAGAGAGAGAGAGAGATCACGGGGAAGTAGAGAAAGCTGTGTCAGTTGTGCAGATTAATAGTCCTGAGTACCATCCAAGTGACCTATGTTTGACTGGTGATTGGATACTTGATGGCATAGCTCCGGTTCCTAAACCAATTACTGCATGAGGTCAGGGATGGTTTCAAACAGGTGGGGGCTAGTACAAGGGATGATGTGGGTATGTTCATCCAAGCTAGTGATATTTGCTCTGAGCAGTTGCATAAAGAAGTACACAAAAGTGGATAGAGGTGTCTAGGTAGTTGTTATTGTAACACAGGGAGGGGCCCAAGTCACCACTCAAGGAGATGGGTAAGGCCTATATACAAAATTATATTGTCACTTCCAGGATGCTGGCGACACCACCAAACCCTCCAATGTTTGCATCTGGAAGATGGCTTCTACAAATGAGCCTTCCTCTAGATGCTGTAAGGGAGGAATTCCTACCCCTAGAAAATAAATGGACTCAAGTCTGATGGTGGGAGGCTAAATGGTAAGTGTGTGTGTGTGTGTGTGTGTGTGTGTGTGTGTGTGTGTGTGTGTGTGTGTGTGTGTGTGTGTGTGTGTGTCTATGTATCTGTGTGAATGTGTGAATGTGCGTGGTAACTTTGTAACTTTGACTCTATATGTAGACGGCTAGACAGATAAATAAATATAAGTGTCAAGAGCTAAATATATTTTATTCAAGGGTTCTTCATAACATTAATGCTGAGGTGATATGTAATAACTTTTGCTAATTGTTTAACTACTATGAAGAGTGGTAAAGGCTAATAAGTTATGCAGGAAAAAAACAAACTAAATTTTTGAAATGAATACCTGTGCAACTTATAAAATGCAATGTACCAAAAATGGTCTTACAGGAGAAATGTTTTACTCAACTGAACATCGCAAACAGCAACTAACAAACTTAAATGGGAATTTCTTTGAAGAGACATCTGTTACATCAAATCAGATTACATTTTCTTTAGCCATAATTTCGCATCAGAGAATGTAAAATAGGAACATATATTTTTTATTTGGTTTCCCTCAACATTGTCTGTCTGCTCATACTCATACTATTAATTGGTTGAGACAGCATTTCTGGTGCTATGTGATGTGATTTGTAAACAGTCCATGATCTGCCTTGATATGTGTGTGAATCCTATGGCCTTAGGAACTTTTTTAGAGCAAATGCCCTTTGAATGAAGTCAGAATGAATGTTTTGTTTAAAAATGTGAAATATATACATTGAATTGTGTTCATATGTATTGAACTTCTACACAGAGCTACAGAGAGGATCTAGGCTAGTAAGAAGAAACTACAGACATTTCTGCAATCGTTTCAAACATGTTCAGGTTCTCTTCATAGTTGAGCATGATTTCCTTTATTGACAATAAGATATGCAAAGTATGTATGTGCGTGTAAACAATTTGCATAAACCTAAGATACGTTTATCATTCTGAATATTTAAAAGATAATAACCTCCACTGAGCTTTCAATTCAATATCATTGCTGAGCGATTCTTAAAGTTATTTATTTGTACCCATATTTCTTTTAAGTATTTTGATGAAACTGGTTCTGATTTCTGTTGTTTTTAGGCAGTAAATAATAGGGTTAACTAATGAGGGAATGACATTTTGTAGCACAGATGCTAATGTGAGAACATCTGAGGAAAACCCTGGAATTCTGTATGCAATAAGTACAAAAGCCAATACCAACATGTGTACAGCAATAACTAAGAGGTGGCTGGCACAGGTCGAAAATGCCTTCCAGCGACCTTCTGAAGAAGCAACCTTGAATACTGATATAAGTATCTTTACATAAGAAAATGTTATACAGCAGATCAAAGCAGATAAAAATAACAAACTCTGAAGCAAGGATACTTTAACCTGCAAAGTAACATCAGAACAGGCTAATTCCATGATCATAGTGTAATCACAAAAGTAATTCATAATTTTATTTGGACCACAGAAAAACACTGTGTGAACAAGGTAAATATAAAGAAACCCAACAACTGTCCCAGGCATCCATGATAAAATAGCCAGTTTAATAGCAAAAATATTTGTCATTTTGCTGGGATAGAAGAGAGGATTACATATTGCTTGGTAACGGTCATAAGCCATGACTACAATTGTGAAGCCTTCTGTTATGTTAACAGCTAGATAAAATGCCATTTGGAAAAAGCATGGTGCAAAATAAATTGATTTGTCATTAGAAATTGTGTAGTACAGCATTTCAGGAACAGTTGCAGAAGGGTTTAGGATGTCTAAAATTGCTAGATTACAAATAAAAATATACATTGGAGAATGCAGTCTGCAGTCTAGTTTGATAACTAATACAAATGTAACATTTTCCACAACCGTCACAATGTAAATTACAAGGAAAACAGAGAAGAGTATGCTCCTTGAGGGCCAGTCCTCCAATCCTGAAAATCCCACAATGATGAAATATGACACATGGGGAACTGTCACGTTCTGCCTTTCATAGGCTGCTTGTAAAGTGGTTTCTTCCACGCTGCCACTACTACCTGAAGAATTAATTTCAAGCCACAGATTAATCCAACACTGATCACAAATTTAGTTTTCATTAAGTAAAAATGTGATTATGAAATTAGTGTAATTTTAAAGTAGTACATTTAATTTTCTTATTTATTTTTTATTATAATTATATAGATACCCATTTTATAGACATTATGTACATATTACAGATCAAAAACATGCACGATACAACGTACCCTTAAGAAGTGCCTGCTAAGACTCCCCTGAACATATCTGTAAACCTCACAGCAGCAGAATTAAAGATGCAAATTAATGGAGGATATTCACACTAAATCTCTGGTTATGGTGCCTCAAAATGTTTCTCCTTCTCCAAACTACATCAGTTTCAGAGTTAGTAAATATATAGGTAGCAAGGTATGAGGGCATCAGGCCCCTATGACAGGGGTGCGAGAAGTAATGCCCCATACAAAAATACTTGAAGGATTTGAAGGCAAGCTTTAGGGTTTGCTATTTTTGTTTTTAATTGCATTTTATTTTTTGACTTGCCAGGGCCCATACAATTAGGTCCTGTACGTCCAGTGGGGATATGCTGTTAACATTTTTGTTTAAAAAAACAGACTCATTCACAATTCATAAAATATTCAAACATTTCAAATATGTCTCAAGTAATCTAGAAGTGACTAATCATTGAATAAAGCTCATAGGATAGAGTTCAGAGTCTGTTTTAGAATACAGTGTACTAGCCGGCTTAGAAAGAGCCAAAATAATCTGCGGTGAACATTTCTTACATGATTTATGACCCAAAACTCTCTTAAAATATCTTATAACATATCTCAAAGTTGGCTGATCATTAACTACTTCCAAGTGACAGTGATGTGCACACTAGAAGGAACTGGTCAAAAATGGATGGAGATTGAGAGGCAAAGTTATATTAGTTATGTCTTTACCTATTGGTACATATTGGAAAAAAAGTTGGTTTACATCTCTGTCAGCTATCCAGTTTACACGCAGTTGTGAGACTGGGGAGAAGGTCATGCTTACGAATCTTGTTTATAGTATGAGCAAATGTGACTTATCTGGCATTACCATGGAGATAGGACAGGGTGCTGAGGTCAATCAAAAAAGAACAGGGCGCATGTAATTATTTATTTATTTATTTATTTATTTATTTATTTATTTGCAGTTGATTTACCAGGATAGTCCATTGGGCCAAAAAGAACCCGTTTTCAATGGAGTCCTGGGGAGAAAAGCTCCAGTACAGAAAATTGGGTACATACAAAAGATTGCTAAAAAATTATACAAAATGGTAGATAATAGTCATAGGGAGAAAAGCTCCAACACACACAGAATTAGGTTCATACAAGATTGCTAATATTTATAGAAAAGTGGTAGATAAAACATTTAAATTCACAGTTCATAAACATTCAGAACAATACAAACAAAGAGGATTAATGTGAAGTAAAGGAGTTTTGCAGAAGGAACGTAAAGGTACCTTAAAGGGTGGAAACAGAGGGAACACAAGCTTTGTTAGATAAAAGTTGGTCCCGTAAGCATATTGGTGGAAGGATGTGATGTATTTATGAGGGGTGGGAGCAAGAGCAATCCCATTGGGAAATTAGATGTGAGTGAAGCTGTTTTTTGAACATGTATTGGTTAGAGGTGGTACGAATGGATGGTGGGAGTGAGTTCCAGAGACGGGAAAGGTTACAGGATAGTAAGTGTTTACCTGGGGGATAAGATGGTTTATGAATTTCCAGTAGGTTTTGATTGTTGGACCTTAAGACTCTGTTTGGTAGGTGCATTTTAAAGGCAGAAGATAGGGAGGGACAAAGAGAGGGGTTGAGAATGAGCTTATGAGCTAAGGTCAGCTGTATATAGATGAGATGATTAGATAGTTCGAGCCAATTTAGTTTTCGGAGAGAGAGACAGTGGTGGGTGGAGGATCTATGGCTATTTGCGAATTTGGCAATTTTGTTATAGCAGGAGGAGAGTTGGTTTTTTAGTGATATCTGAATGTTAGACAATAATGGAGCCCCATAGAGAAGAGAGGGGATAAGAAAGGAGGAAGCGAGAGTGATTTTGGAGGAGCTAGTAAGATACTGATTCTGATGGTAAAGCATACCTAGTTTTTGATGAGTTTTTTTAATATTAAGTTGAAGATGAGAGTTGAAATTAAGCCGGTTGTCGATTAGAACACCTAGTAGCTTAGCTTCAAATACCAGTTCCAAGGGTGAGTTGTCTTGGCTGGTAATAGAGAATGAGTTTATGTCGAAGGAAGTAGATTTGGAGGGGGTAAATACCATTAGTTTTGTTTTGGAGGCATTGAGTGCTAAGTGATTTGTTTTCATCCAATCTTCAGTAATTGAGAAAGCTTCTTGTGTGAGTTTTTGGAGTGAAGAGGAAGAGGTGGCAGAGCAGATAATGGTAGAATCATCTGCGTATTGGATGATATTAGCAAATGGAATAGATTTGTGGAAATCATTGATGAATATATTAAAGAGGAGGGGACCAAGAATAGATCCTTGGGGAACTCCAGTGGGGGTACTAAGGAACGAGGAAGTGGCCTTCTTCCAAATTACAGCTTGGTGTCTGTTAGATAAATAGCTGGAAAACCAATCTATGGAGGAGGGAGAGAGGTTAAGTTGTGACAGTTTGGATAAGAGTAGGCTATGTGAGATAGTGTCGAAGGCCTTGGAGAGGTCAAGTAATAGGGTAGAGACAATGTGGCTGTGATCGCGAGCTCTGTTTACAGTCTCAAGAAAGGACAGGAGGGCTGTCATGGTACTATGATGAGGCCTGAATCCATGTTGTGTAGGGGTTAAAAGGTTATTTTCTAACAGATGTGGAAGGAGTTGAAGCTGGATGCACTTTTCTAGAATTTTAGATATAGGGGACAAGATAGCAATAGGGCGGAAGTTGTTGATGTTACAATTGTTACCTCCTTTATGGAGGGGGATGATGAAAGCTTGCTTCCACAATTGGGGCACCGTGCATTCATGGATGGAGCGGTTAATTAGAATGCTAATGGGATAGGCAATTGCTTCTGCGGCTATACTTAGGAAGTAAGAGGGCATATTATCCGGAGCGTTGGTGCATGGCTTCAGTTTCTGAAGAAGTTTTTTTATGGTGGAAGTGGGTATAGGTTTAAATGAGAATGGAGAAGAGTGGGGAGAGAGAGGATTTGAGGAAGATATGGGTGAACAGGGGTTTGAATAGTGGATGAGGTGGAAGATGGACAGTGAGATGAAGAGAATGAGGAGACAGAGGAAATAAGGGGAGGGTTATTTGTGGGAGAGGGTGGGGATGATTTAGGTGTAGAGGTGGGGCATGTGAAAGAGGATGTGAGTTTGCTGATAGAGTCAATGAAAAAGGAGTTGAACTGTGTAGCTAGATCTAAGTCTGGGCTACTTGGGTCTGGGTTTGGGGTGTGTGGCTTACTGGGGTTAAGGAGGATAGAGATCCCCTTCCAGAATCTTTGAGGGTTAGTTTTGTTGTTGTTTTGGAGTGTGAAGAAATATTTCTGTCTATCAGAGATTATCAGCTTTTTTACTTTGTTACGGAGGGTTTTGTATGCATTATGTTGTTCTGGGGTTTTATTTCTAAGATAGAGTCCCCAAGCTTTGTTTCTAAGGTGCATACTTGATAGGGTGGTCTTGGTTAGCCAGGGGGCTGAATTCATTTTATTCTTTTGTTCTTAGAGGGCTTGAGAATTGAGTATTTCTAAGAAGGTAGAGTTAAAATGAGTAACTGCATCTTCTAGGGGTAGTGTCTTTAGGTTATTCCAGTTGATTGCTTTCAGAGAATATATGAAGGTTGATGGGTTAAAGTTTTTGTCATTGCGGGTAGTGATGAAGTTATGGGTACGATAAGAGGTACAGGGGAGTCGGCGGGTGAAAGTAGGCAAGTGATCACCAAGGGGGTCAGGAAGAGTACCACTGTCTGAGAAATAGTGGGGATGTGACACTAGAATCCAGTCAAGGATGGTGCCAAAGGAGGGGTTTTTTGATGGGTGTGTTATAGTATTGATTAGTTGAGAGAAATTATATAGGTTGATATTAAGAGGGTTAGTTGAAGACTGGATGGAGGTCCAGTCGATGTTTACATCTCCTAAGATTATGGTTTCATTACTGATATTGTTTGAGAGCCAGGAGAGGATGTTTTCAAGTGTGGAAATGTTGTCACCTGGGGGAATGTAGAGAGATGCTAGACAAATGTATTTGTGCTTATTAATCTGTAGGAGGCTGAGGAGTATTTCAGCATTGTTGAACTTAGGAGTAGGTTTGTTGTAGGGGTAACTAGCAGGAAGATGAATAAAGGAGAGCAACTCCACCGCCTTTTTCTGGGTCCTGTCTTTTCTAATGATAGAATAGCTGGGTGGAGTTATTTCAGAATCTTTTATAGAGGGTTTTAACCATGTTTCTGAGATAGCAAGTATGTCAGGTTTATTATAGGTGAGCCATGCATGGAGGGTAGGGACTTTATTGACAATACTTTGTGGGTTTAGAGAAGTAAATAATATAGGCTTGTGTGAGGAAGGAGAGGTGGAGGGGCCAGGATTTGGATGAATGTCACCAGATAGAAGGCAGTTAATAAGATGAGAGATTGGGTTAGGAAGGTAATTGAGTAGAGTGGAATAATAATCTGGATCTGTTATGATAATCAAGGGGTGTTTGGTTACTATCGGGATAGGGTTATTCTGTGAGAAGAAAATCTTGAATGAGAAGGTTAAAAGTTGTGTTATTGGGTATAGCTGGGGAGAGATAGGAGTGTGTAAAGGTGAGTGAGGGGAGTTCAAGTGGTAGGTTGTATGAAAAAGTTGTGAATGGTCAGGTGAAGGAGGTTGGGTGAGGTAATAGAGATATGATAATTTAAGAGATAGTAATAGTAAAATAATGGTAGATGGGGTGTTTAAATGCATGTTGAAGGTTTCTTGGTATTTAAGTGTTGCAGTTATCTTATATATTTCTTAAGTTTTTGGACAGTAGGGAGAAGAAATGTGTTATAAAAGGTAAATAGGAGTGGTGGTAGAGGGAGAGCTTGATAAGTGGGTGTAAGTATATGATTGATGTGTAGTGTGATAGATCAGTAATAGGTGTGGCTATACTTGGGTAGTAGGCTGATTGGGGTGTGTCTAGGAGTTGTGAGTGATTGGTGTAGGGGGGAAGTGGGTGTGGTGTATGGAGGAAGTGGGTGTGGTGTTAAGAGGGATATAGCTAGAGGTACTGGGGCGGTGGGAATTGGGGGCAGGGTAGGGGAGTGGAGTGAGCCTGCAGGGCGAACGGAGCGGGGAAGACACCAGGAGAGGATCGAGAGCCAATCAGTCAGTGGTGCATGAATAAGGATTATACAGGAAGGTAAGCCCAAGCAGGGTAAGAAGGTTTTCTATAATTAATTGAGCAAAGTAATTGTAGAGAAAAGCAAGAAATGAATGGAAAAGTAATGATAATGAGGGGAGGACGCCCTCTAGTGGTCGTATGTAGAAGTGCACTGGCCCACTTGGCAGGACTTGGGACTGGATAGGATAAGTAGGGAAGAGCTGGAGAACTCAGATAAGATGGGAGAGAGTCAGGAGAGTGAGAAATAAGAAGGGTAGGCTGCTGTTTGACCTGGCAGGGAGATAGCTTACAAAACCTAATTTTGTTAACAGTTGTAGAGGCCCAAGTATTAACAAATACACATACTTTCTAATTTCCACTGGGGGACTCTGTTCCAGTTTCCAAGGTGGGATTAGGGCAGCAGAGCAGGTAGTTCCTATACAAAAGTATGGATAGAGTAGGTGACCTTGCTGTGTTTGTATTCACCCAGGCGCATTCCCAAGGGAAAAGTACAGGGCAAAAGTTTCTAATTTCCACTGGGGGACTCTGTTCCAGTTTCCAAGGTGGGATTAGGGCAGCAGAGCAGGTAGATCCTATACAAAAGTATGGATAGAGTAGGTGACCTTGCTGTGTTTGTATTCACCCAGGCGTTCCCAAGGGAAAAGTACAGGGCAAAAGTTTCTAATTTCCACTGGGGGACTCTGTTCCAGTTTCCAAGGTGGGATTAGGGCAGCAGAGCAGGTAGTTCCTATACAAAAGTATGGATAGAGTAGGTGACCTTGCTGTGTTTGTATTCACCCAGGCGCGTTCCCAAGGGAAAAGTACAGGGCAAAAGTTTCTAATTTCCACTGGGGGACTCTGTTCCAGTTTCCAAGGTGGGATTAGGGCAGCAGAGCAGGTAGTTCCTATACAAAAGTATGGATAGAGTAGGTGACCTTGCTGTGTTTGTATTCACCCAGGCGCGTTCCCAAGGGAAAAGTATAGGGCAAAAGTTTCTAATTTCCACTGGGGGACTCTGTTCCAGTTTCCAAGGTGGAATTAGGGCAGCAGAGCAGGTAGTTCCTATACAAAAGTATGGATAGAGTAGGTGACCTTGCTGTGTTTGTATTCACCCAGGCGCGTTCCCAAGGGAAAAGTACAGGGCAAAAGAGAAGGAGCGCACTCCCAGTCAGGCACCTGCAGCAGCCGTAGCTAGAGAAATTTAAAAATTACACCAGAAAGGTGTTCTGCAGATAATATTGTTAGTTAGTTAATTAGTAAACATTTTTCTAAACATGTTACTGAGACATCACCTGATCATAGGTTTAGATTTCAAGTTATTCAAAGTAATTACACCAATATTAGAAGGGGGGATGTTAGGAATAAGACGGAACAAAATGAGAGTAGATGGATAATTAGGTTAAGGGCAGATCGAGACCCCGGACTCAATGATAAAGTACCTCTTAGACCCATTTTGAAAGGTAGACCGATCAGGAGATAGGTCAGACAAATTTGAGCAACATGTTTGCCACTTCACTGCATCTATAATTATCATGTTCTTGTGTTTGTATATGTTATATATATTTTAGAGAGTTACTATATAGAACGTTTTTAATACATGAATATAATTATGTGCGAATTGTTGTGCTCTTTATTAAAATGTATCCATATACGTTCACAAGCACATTACTGTTAATTAATATGTGTTTGTATGGGGAGAAGCTTACATTTCGAAGATGACTGGAAGTATTTTACACAGGTAGTTAATTAGCCATTTTCGTCTACCAACATCCATGTTTTGAGGCCATTCGTTGTTGCTGCTGTTTTATAATTGTTATACAGATCTGATATTTAATTGTATTTATTTATTGGGATTGTTAAATTACAGAATTATATGAGTGTCTTACATTTAAGTTCTTATATTTAATTATTTAAATTATACGTTTTAATTGATTTTAATTGAAAGAGAGGAAGTGATGTCACCAGAGTTTAGAGTATTTAAGCATTTCATTGAAATTTCATTATATTTGGCCTGAGGAAGCCTATATGGTGAAAGCGCTTGCCGTTCTATGTGTTAATAAACTAGTTTGAATTCATTCTTATTTGGAATATATCTTTTGGTGAAGTGAAGACTGCCGTTTGAGGGTTATATATTGTTGTTATACGAAAAGTGCACCTTCTACATGAACTACTAATTTGGAACGAACAGTATTGAGCATATTGCTCTGCCATCTCTTTTTGTTGTTTTAATTAGTAAACATTGTTTTTATTTATTTATTAACCAGGATAAACTGACTGGGAAGGATCTATTTTTAGTGAAGGCCCATGGAGAAAAGCTCAAAATAAACAAATAAAGAAAGAAAGAAATGACTGACCGAATGAATGAATTAATAAATGAATAAATAAATAAAAACAAGTAATTTTCTAAGATTTAAGCAGGTGATTTTTGTTTAAATATGCAGAAATAGTTTAATAATTTCATATAGAGTACAATCAGCACTGTAATTTGCATGAATTGATTTAGTTATCTGTAAATTTATACATAAAAGGAAAACCAGAAATGCTAATACAGAGAAGTACATGTAATGGAAAAACAAGGGAATGGCCTGAGTCAGTGGAAGTGGAGATTGTAAGAAGAGTTCAGGACAACGCACAGTTACATTTCCAGCCTATGTTAAACTGTTTCCTTAGAGCAGCCTTATATGAGTTGGGGTTTGTGTTACACCAAAGAGCTAGATGCAAGCATTTAAAAGATTTAAATGTATTTGTGGAAAAATGAAAATCTTCATGGCGGAAGCTGGGAGATATGGCTTTATTTAGGAACTTGTTGCATATATGGCTTTATTTAGGAATTTGTTGGAAGATCTAAGAGAGTACGGAGGGCTGTATGATTGTAATGGGGGTTAACTGGTGTACATTTCTCAGTTTAACATAGTGCAGTATGGACAGCATTTAGGCTAGAGAAAATCAGTTTGTTTTCAAGTCCCAGGCAGTTATTAATCTTGTTAGCTTAAAATTGTGTTTTTTGGGTGAGTCACTACAGGTGAACAATAGACTTTTTGGAGTTCTTGGTTAGTGTTGAGCATTATTTTGTGATTAGACCTGCACAGTAGAATAGATAAATAAAAGAAAAGCAGTGGTTAAGATAAATCTAGGTTATGAGCGGAAGTTATTGATTTGACAAAAGGAGCATTGTAGGTCTAGCCCTGTGATCACGTGCCTACAGTATAGTGTGACTAATTCAAATTTAAAATCTAAGACCAGTTCTAGTGATGTTTGGTCCTTCTTTGTTATATGTAGTTTTCAATAGTTTGATGGCTGAGGGCTTAGACTTGGAATGAAAAGCGTGAGTTTATTTTGTTAGAGATTACTTCAAGTCTTGATTCTGCTATCTATCTTTTAGGGAGTTGATTGCATTTTGGAGGGCTAGTTTGAACTGCAGGGTGGATTACAAGGAGTAATGTAGTATGATGTTATGTGTGTATTGGATGATAGCAGTGGGATGTCTGGTCTAGGCTGTGCTATTTACAAATATTGAAACAAAAGATGATAGTAGTCATGCATAGTTTGGGGGGGTCTAGGACCATTCACTGAAAGCACATTTCACTGAAAGTCAAATGGCTGTGCATAAATCACTGAAAGCTCAATTCACTGAAACACATTTCACTGAAAGTTATATATGGCCTTTTCCTCACTATTGTGCGACCCTGGAACTAACATATATAGTAAGGGGGTGTCAGAGGCATAGGCCCCTACATATTTTGGATATATATTGAGTTCAGAAAAGAGTAATTTATTGGAATTGCAAGTATCACTGTATATAGTTCAAAATATTTAAAATAGATGGGGGATACGCCCCCCACACCCCCAATGTGGGGTGGTGGTGCCCTCCTTACTATATATACTAACTCCAGGGTCGCACAAAATGGGGAAAAGGCCATATATAACTTTCAGTGAAATGTGTTTCAGTGAATTGTGTTTTCAGTGAATTGAGCTTTCAGTGAATTGTGCAGAGTCAAATGTGTTTCAGTGAAATGTGCTTTCAGTGAACAGTCCTAGACCCAGTTTGGGCAGGTGGAAGAAAATAAAGTAGTGAATGATCATATTAGGGGCTTTTGACAGTTTGAGAAGGATGGTTTCCATGTAACTATTTTCATTAAGGTGTTGCCTAAGGTGGCAAGTGAAGGTAAGGATCATGGTCTCCATACCCTGGCCTAGCCTGCTGTGTCACAGGCATTCATTTCAGTTGTTAAGGTGGATAATTTCAATAGGACTATATTGGCCTGAGTCACTGGAAGGTATTCAACTGAGAGGTAAAACTGTAAAACAGGACTTCCATAAAGCAGGTTTCTTTCCTTTCCTGATCTATTCACCAGCATAAAAAATAGATAGGTGACTATGTTTGATTTTGGAGATAGATGAGATGGATGATGTGTGAAATTAAAGCAGAAGTGCTAATTTTTTAGCTTTTTATAGGTGGTTGGGTAGGTAGTAGTGAGAGGCTTAGGCAATTTTTTGACGAACATACACTAGCAGTAAATTATTGGAGGTGCTGATACAGGTGAGGGGTTGAGTAGCCGAAATGGACATGTGATACAGTTGTCTAAAGGGCTATCTGATTGGTATGGATGTGAGATACATTATTTTCTTGTGAAAAAAGACAGTTTATAGTTTGCCAGAATTGTTTTGTTTTCTGTTAATAATGCTGCTGTTGGATGTTGTAGTATTTTTCTACCTCTGTCAATTAGTAGCGTAACCTTGTTGCAGAGGTACCAATAAGTAGACTGCTTTTGGAGGAGCTGTTCCTTTTAACATCTTTCCGTTTAGAATTAAATTACTTAATTCAATTTTTGAAGTTTGGGGAATCCTGAGCTGGGAATTTTGACATTTTTTTTTATTCTTATAGTGTCCATTAAAATCAGAATATTAAAGCAAGTGGAGATGATAAAATGTGCAGTTAATCTGCTTTTAGTGACCAGAGAAATACCAACTAATTATCCTGTGTTTCAAGGGATATGTTTAGGTCACAGTAGTGCATCATTACAGCATTCTTTTAAATGGCAAGAGGAAAATGAAAAATACTTTTTTTTCCTACAAATGAACACTAGGGTGTGGTCACTTATTTTGTAGGATAATATGCAAATAGATGAGAAACTGTCTGGATTGGATACACAAATCTAGTCTCGGATACTTTGTCTGCCAGAAATCTTGTCCCTTCTATCTAAGAAATAAATGAGTTGATTGAGATGAAATGGTGGTGATGTCTGGTGCTGTGTGGGAGCATTATAATCTAGCCGCCGGTCCAGGCTAACATTATCTAGAAGCTTAAGTTTGCTGTGGATGCTGCATGTGATCCTTGACAGGGTGTGTTTCGTGGTGACACTTGACATCCATTGAGGAATAAAGAAAGGGGATAAGACAAGTTGGTCATTTAAGTGGACTGATTCTAAGTCAGATGAAAAGGTAGTCTAGAGACATAGACATAGGAAACTGAAAACTACCAGGTGAGCAGGTTTGTCATGATAAATGCAACACTGCTTTGTGAGTTCTATCCACTCCAAAGACATTCTTGCCCTAGGTAACAATCCCAGAGTCTTTTATATATGACTTTAACCATGTTTCAGAGGTCACAAGGATATCTGGAGTATAGCAGGGCAGGCACATTTGAAGTTGCGTGAATTGTTATGGACACTTCTGAAGCTTATGTGTGTGGTAGACTGAGGAAGTGGGGGAGGGTACAGCTTCAGTATAGACGAGTAGATGCACATATGTGTTCTTCCTGTGGTAAGGACCAAGATTTGAGTGAAACTTAGTTGTTGATGGCTTAAACAGTAGAAGAAGGAAAATAGGTGAAGTATTGGCATTTGGATAATGTGGCTTTTGAAAAAAGTGATTTTGAGGTCACATAGACTCATATTTGTTGGAATTTTATAAGAAAAAAGGCTACATTACATAAGATATTCATAGCTTAAGTTTGTGATTGTGTAGTGGTGAACATTAGTAGGATAAAATAAATCCTCTTTAACTAATTTGTGCAAGTTTTTAGTCCAGTGATGAATAATAAGCTAGGTGGGTGTGTCTAAAGATGGAAGAATAAGTGGAAGGATTATCATGGTATTAGAATAGAGTGTTAGAAACAAGAGTGATGTGATTTAATACTGAATATCTTGAAAGAGTTTGATTTGCTGTGTTACACTTATGATGAATGTACACTTGGAAGGTATGGTACAGTCATTAGATGGATGTAGTACTAGAACAAATACTGTTAAGCGCCATTTATAACTACTTCTTGTGTTTCTTATTGTGTTTATTCTGTTATTAGTATTAAGGTGGGCTGTTGGTATTTAAATTAGTTAGGTAGCATTGCTCTGTGTTTTTCTTGTCTTCTATGGGAATGAAAGCACACATTTACTCAACTCTCCAAATGTCTTGATAAGGCAAGGTATCCTGGTGGGATTATATTATTCCCCAGCTTCTCATCATGTTAGCCATGCCAAAGCTCATTCGATGAAACAGCATAACTGTTCCATTGTCATAAATGACGGACTTCAGAGTTAAAATTTTCACAGAGAAACCATGTATCCATATTAAGTGACCCATGTGTATGTTAATGAGCTGCCAAATTTGCAATTTCATGGAAATATCATAATGGTTTAATACAACTCAATGTGAAAGAGCATACAAAAACTTGTAGTTAGTAAAAGTAGTGAAAATACTTTTCAGATCATTACAAGTATAAACACTTGCTTTAAATAATGGAATAAATGTAACATTATGGAAAATAATTATAATGTTTAAAAATTTCAAGAAAAGGTGCGCAAACATCATAATTTGCTTCAACTACAGTCAATCACTATGAACTTTCCTGAGACATTTCAATATATACATGAAAAATACCTTTGGACTCTTAAAAATGTTATTTACTTCTTTTTCTGTTTGAGTTGTAATGGATTAACCAATACTACTTATACCAACGCAGCAAGAAGGACATTTGGCATAATCTTTTAAGCAGTGAGATTCAGAATTCCAGCCTTTATTGCTTCAGCTGTGATAAAAAGGGTAATGATTTCAAGCTGTGTTTGGCTAGTGATGATATGATTAAAGTGTCCAAAATGTTTAATTTAACTAAAGACCACCAATGTGACACAGCTGAAACAAAGCTTCAAGAACATTTTGAGATCAAAACAGAACTTTTCACATATAAAACCTTTCAACTTTTTTTCTTTTATTTTTGCCTCATGTTTGCTGGCCATCAGATCTCCCATCCACCAGATGGCACAGTCCAAAGAGAGTCGTTATCCAGGGGAGAGCACTTTCCTTTTGAATTAGCCCAAAGCCTGGATGTAACATAAGCACTTGTATCACCACAAGGGCCATTTATGACCTTTGTTCACACGTGCGCTTTACCCCCTTCTCTGACCAGGGCTACTGTTACTGGCTTTGTTAGCCACTCTCATCTCTTGTTGAATCTGGTTTCAACATCATGATGGCCTTCTACTGTCTGGCAGATGTCTTGCCTTTAAAACAGCAGTGCAAGCCATAATCCCTTCCTCTATGAAGGGTTTGTCCATCCTACCTGCCTGCATCATAAAGGTCCTGAGGTGTTAATAGAACTTGGGTTTCATGGGCTGTATTTAGGGCTTTATCCATCTATGCAAGTAACACTGACTGGATCCTTGTTCACTGATAGCCATGAAGGTACATGGACTTTTGTAACTATATTTGTGACTGATTTAAGGCACAAATTAGACACTGTGACTTTGTTCTTTTGTATGATTGTTTGATGAGAGGGAGAATTATGTGCATAATTACAGAAGAATAAAGAAATAGTAGTGGTGGACACACATGCATGATGTGCTAAAGCACTGAGTTTAAGGTTTAGTTAGTATAATATTTTTCTTATTGATGGCCTCTGTTTGTCCATAAGGGACATGTGGGCCAGATTGGGGGGAGGGGTGTAAATTTATAATTTCCCATGCAATTATTATGGTTTCATTTGAATAAGGTAAGGGATAAATTCTGTTTTACATGAATTAGCATCTAAAACTATACCGTCAGCGTATGTCAAGAATATTGGAATCACCACTTCATTTTGTATTACATACCTAGCATCTTTCATTTATAAGCTATTTCACTCACTATCGCATTCATTACTAGTGCAGACAATATGCCACTCATGGGACATCCTTGTTCTGTACCACACCTCATGCATATTTCTTTACTCAGATGCCATTCACTAACACTTTCACTCTATTATATTGATGCACTCTCTCTGCTTACATAGTATAAAGGTATACTGCCAGTGGTCTGTAATGCCCAGGGCATTGTATATAATGTGTCTGTGTGCCATTCTGGTAGCTCTATGACTCACACGTATAGCACACATCTGAACTGTACCACTTGTTAATGTGGGTGGATTCCCGCTTGGTCATATATGTGGTTGAGTTACACTAGACAGTGCATTTGTATACCGTGTAAGTAGGGAGCAGATCCCAGGTAATAGCAAACCTGTTGTCTGTTGCAGAAGATGCTGGAGATACTTTTGATGTGTGGATGATGACCCCTATCATCAGCCCCAGGCTATGACAGAGAATGTGTGCAACACTCTTCATTCAGAAATGCATAATGCCATTTGTGCATGATTTCTAGGCAATTAAAGGAATGCTTAGACTCACTGGTAATATTTGGAGGGATGCTATAATACATATTGGAGATTTGCAGCATAAGTTTTGTGATCTGTGCCATGCAGCATAATATAGCACTTTGTAAACTGCTACAGCAACAGGGAAACATTTCAGCAGGACCCAGCATAGTTGTAGGGCCATCAGTTGGACAGCATTTTTTGTAGTCATGAGATGAAAAGGCAGTTATGGCACCATGTGCAAGACAGATTTGGGCACAATCTACTGCAGTACATTTGAAGAGACATTTCCTGCTACACACCTACGCATGATGAGAAAAACAACACAGAGTAAAATAATGCATGCATTATCACATCCAAGCTATGCAAAGCAATACATGGTCTGGCAATGCTGTGCATCAGACAGACTTACCCATAGAGGTTAGGTACAGGTCAGGGCACAGTCATCTTCACTTGCATAGTGTTTGGGGATGACACAGTGACAGTGACCAGCAACAATATAATATGGAATAGAACATGAGTGCAGAATTCAGTATTCATTTACTCTACAAGTTAGGAAATTAACATTTTCACTGTAGTCCGATCTTGAGTTGGTATATTTAAATTCCGGGGAGGAGGTGGGGGTGCAGGTGTTGTTGTAGGTGGCGGGGATCTTATTTACTTGTGCAATGTAGTTTTCAATGTTATGAAGCACACTTTTAATGTTCTGAGTTTTCAATGTTTTGGGTTTTCAGTGTTTTGGGATTTAGATGTTTTGGTCTCAATGTTATGAAATTCAATGTTATGAAATTTCAGTGTTATGAAGTAGACCCGTACTAGACATTGCTAACATGGTGCATCACCTACTGAGTCTTGGGTGCATGAAAGTTCTAGAGAGGCTGATTGATAAACAAATATGCAGCGTTGTAAAAAGTAAGATGAAATATGAGAAGTTTGGATTCTGATCAGGATGTAGCTCATCCAGCCCAATGTTTGCACTGAGACAGATAGCTGAGATGAAGCTAGACTGGAGGAAAAAAGTCCAACTGGGCATTCCTAGACTTGACAAAGTTGTTGATTTAGACCGGGCCTATGTTGAACAAATGAAAAAATATTAAATCAAATGGCTGTACATCAAACGTTAGTCAATGAACAACACTTTTAGAGTACAAGGATGTCATTGAAAATACTGTAATAATCAGGCACATAGTGTTAAATGCCCTATTTGAGCTACTTTGTTTCAGTTATAAAACAAAGTAAAACAAATATAAAATAATAATCTGAGTAAGTATATATAATGGAAAGTGTTAACATATTTAAGCTATATGCTGCCACATACATCAAGTACTGATGCATTATGCTTGAATACCATTTTGTGGTTGGTTGATTCTTTGAAAATAACAACATACCCTATGACTGCAGTGCTACTGATCATGAAATTATGCCTGTTAAGCTTAATGTTATAAATAGCATAAAACAATTTACAGTTAAGCCCACAGTGATGACTAACACATCTCCAACAATATAACTTGCACACATTGATGTGAATTCTAAAAATCGTCCTTGAAATTTCAAAGTTCTGCATTTTTTTTTAATTATTAAGTTATCCATAGATGTATGATTAACTTCTTCATCTTTCAATATTAACTGCATGAGGAATAACATGACATGCTTTTATCTTCTGGAAAATTCAACACAAAAACTTAATTGTGAAGGGTTAGTTTAACAATTTAATATAGCAAGTAGGCAGACAGAAACCAATGCATTGCATAATGCATTAAATCACTTGATATTGAATATTAAATATTCAGCATTTTACCAAAGTGTTTTGAGTAACACTTCAATAATTACAAATTGGTTCTAAACATACGTAATAACAAAATCCTTTTATTCATCCCCAGAAAAAAATCATTATAGCTTTTTTGTCCGTTGAAATAAAAAGCTCCATTTAAAAAGAAGGGGACAGTAACATGTTTATTACTGCAAAATGTCACTTAAAATCATACATTAGGATATCATTAGAGAAAAGAAAATGCTTTTACTACTTACCTATGGACATAATGTTTCTTAGGTTTCATCCAAAATGTCACTAACTACTGCATCTGTTACTTATGTCATACTAACTGTGCATTTTTGACATTCTGTTATATATCTGTCTCACAAAACAGTCTCTTAGACTTCTTGACAGCAATGATTCATTCAGCATGGTGTATATGACTGTTCATGATTCAAGTATTTATTATTTTCACATTTCCCTGAGGACCCATTAGCAATCCTTGAAAAACATAATTGCAGATAGAGGGGGTACTGCAGTGCTTTGAAGTCACAAAGAAAACAGTAGCTCATTTGTAAGAACTTACCTTGTTCTCAGGAGTGCTAAATACTCCATAACCTTTAACTAGTTTCATTTTTAACTAGCTCTGAATGATGACAGTTTTTAGATCTTGGACAAATTTCTAAACATAGTGACATTTTTAAGTTACAAATGCTTGTCTATAAAGCAAAATAATGATTGTAAGAAGTTATACTAAAATAAACAAAGAAATATAAAAAAATAAAAATTAATGACAAATATAAAGTAAAATTATAAAAGATAGCTTGTCAAAGGCTAAAACACAGTATAAATATTTAAAGGACCACTTGGGTAAACTGGGTCAACATGAGTTTCATACCAAAACAATTCTAAAAATGAATTAGCAATGTAATTATCACTCACACACTAACTTAAAAGATACATTTTATGGTCCTTTTTATCTCTGATGCTGCTGGTGGGAGTAGGTTTCAAAGATAAGGGGTCTGATGGCTAAATGCCTGGATTCCAGCGAATGCTGGATGGGCCTTAGGAATCTCCAAAAGTGTTGGAGTGGAGGCGGTAATGGTCCTGTCTGGGAAATATGGATCACAAAGCTCCTTACGATAATGGGAATGCCAGATCATGCAAGGCATAAACAAACGTGAAACAAGACTTTAAAGATAATACATAATCAAGTAGGTAGCCAAACAGGATTCTGCAGAATAAGTGTAGTATGAAGATAACAGGAAGTACCTGTAAGTAGCCATGCCGCAGAGCTCTAAACCTGCTGCAAATGATCCAGCTCCCTCTCTGACAGCCTCAGCTATAGGAAGGTATAGATACCATCTCAAGAAGATACCCAGATAATGAAAAAGCATTGGCAGGTGTTTTGCAGGAAGGAGATACTAAAGTATCAACCTGTCATCAAAATCCTATCAAGATGTTTCACTTCCCTCATGCCATCCAGTTGGCAGTGTAAATTTCAAAGCAGATGAAAGCTGAGCAATTAGATTCCATCAAGGGGACATGAATGACAAAGACAATAGTTTTGGATATGATAAGTTGCAGGTGACTGGCATTCATCCAGTTTTTAACAGATTTTAAGTCCTCTTCTGGGAATTCTGCAGCATGCAACACATTCAAAGATAAAGAAAGGTAAAGCTGAGTATCCTTCATGTAACAGTTATATCCAGGACCTCTATGTGGAATATGTTTCTTGGTGGAATCATATACATACAGAATAATAACAGACCTAAAATAAAACTTTGTGGTACTGCAGATGTAACTAGATCGACAGATGAAAAATGCATACCCAATACAGTTTAATGGGTATTAACTCTGGGGCAGAAGACAAATCATCCAGGGAAGTGTACCTGAAGCTCCAACAATAGCTTCAAAGATGGGCAAGAAAGATGTTGTTTACTGTGTCAGATTCTATAGCGAGATCCAGGAGGATCAGAATAAAATACTAGCATTGATCCCGTTCCATAATGGGACTCGAGTAAGGACAGCCAGGATTATGTCTGGTCAAGAAACTAGACTGGAAGGGCTAATAAATATATTCTTGAAGAACCGATTCAAGCTGCATGCAAACAAGCTTCTCAGTAGCCTTACCAGTAAGTCAATGGTTAGAAAGAGGTTAGCAATTGTAGGCCAAGGATGAAGAGAAGACTTCTTTACCAGATTGGAGTCTCCAATGAGTCCTTTAATAAAACTTGAAAACCAAGGGATGTAGTAACAATGGGGAGAATCAATGGGCAAAGCACTTCAAGACAAGTAAAAAAAAGTAATCCAATGAGATAAGGCTCCAAGCTGCAGGTACGCATACCTGTAAATAGGGAAAGTGAGATCTTGAAACTCACACCAAATGCAATCAGATAGTTTCTTGGTTGTACTACAACAAATTCTCAAGTTGTCATGAAACTGGAAAGATCAAGCAACCAATTCATGCCCACCAAATAAGTGCTCTTCAAGTGTAAACAACCCGGATTACTCAGACTTTCAACCACTTTAAAGAGTTTAGTTGATTAATTCAACATAAAAGAGATCACCTTAGATAAAAAGTAAGCCTTTTGTGGGCAAACTCCATCCAATAAACTGGACAGAGTTTATCCAGCCTAAATTTGACATCTGAGCAAGTTGCACTTCTCTGTTGATGTTCTTGTCTCCACCCCTGCTATCTCAAGCAAAGGATATCCATGTCAAACTATTGGTCATGTGGCTAAATGTGAATAGGGCATTCTCAAGCTGAAACATGGATAGTCAGTGCAGTAAGTAAATATTTTGATTCCTTCCAATTGCTACCAAGAGAAGCTGGTCAGAGAAAGGGGAAACCTGATTCTGAGTTGTAGCATGCCAGCTCCTGAATTTGTCCATTTTAAAGATAGGCCACTATAACTGGGCCAAATTTAATAAGAAACTGAAAAGGGAACAGTCTTGTTCCACTAACGAGGAGCACTACAGTAGGTCTGCAGCATGCCCAAAACAGTGTGTAGTAGAGGTAATAAAGCCTTTCTCAACTGAAAGAAAATCCTATGTGAGAGTCAAAGAGTCATAGAACCATAGGATCTCAAATACGGAGAGACTGTAACTCATGGACAAGTTACCTAATACAGAAAGTCGCACAGTGCATGCTGCACTCTAGGCAAGTTTGTGTCAATTCAGATTAATTGTAACTCGTGTGTGTGTGTGTGTGTGTGTGTGTGTGTGTGTGTGTGTGTGTGTGTGTGTGTGTGTGTGTGTGTATAGTATACTGAGCAAGTTATCCTTAAGAGTATGGTAGAACATGCATAAGTGTTTGCGACTTCCGAGCAAAGTTCCTACCACCCTTTGCATTGTAAATGGGAAAGAAATGGGGATAAGACAGACAGAAAGGGAAAAAATGCAAACAGAGTGACACATGGAAGGGTTAACAGAAAGCAAAAGTACTGCAAGATTGAGAAACAAAATGTGTGTTTACTATCAAATTTTCAAATCTAACTCCATCGACTGCACATTGTTCGAACACGGAAAGTTGAACACAGCAATGTCAAACTCCAAAAGCCAACCTAGGAACCGGTTTTAACATGGGTCGAGATAGGGGCGAGGTTTGTAGTTCGGCAATAGCAGTAAACACTAAGGGAAGTGTTTGGCCAGGATGTTTTATGGAAGTGAAGATAAGTGAGTGTATGTGAGTGTTATTATAAGTTGTGCATGTGGGTTAGGGTAGGGAGGTGACAGTATGAGTGTTGGATGTGTTTGTGTATGTGTGATGTGTGTGTGTGTGTGTGTGTGTGTGTGTGTGTGTGTGTGTGTGTGTGTGTGTGTGTGTGTGTGTGCGCGCGAGGGAGTGTGGAATGTCTGCGTGTGAGTAATGCATTACTTAACTGTTAGTTCAATCTCGGAGTTGGTATATATAAGTAGGGGGTGGGGGCGCAGGGGGGCACAGCCCCCTGTGTAGATGTAGTGTAGGATTGTGTAGTTTGTGTGTTGTAGGATGAATGGTGTGCATGTTGTGTGTTGTATGGTTTATGAATGTTTGGGATTTTATTTTTTGTGTTTGTGTGTTTCGGGATTGTGGGTTGTTCGACTTTATAGTTTCGAGATACTGAACTTTGAGCTTTCAGTATTTCGAGATTATAAAGGGGAACCATATATATATATATATATATATATATATATATATATATATATATATATATATATATATATGTACAGAGAGATATGTATATAAATAGATATATACCCAAATTCAATAAAGTCTACATGGTCCGTTTCCACAGTGTGCACATTGCAGTGTGACACACAGTAGCACACTGTTTTGGATTCAGTAAGTGGCATGAACAAGGTAAACACTGTGGCATGCTAATTACAGCATAAGCAGCTGAATTGCATGCTAATCATCCAATCCAACATGGTGCAGCAATTCAACAAGCTATAAAGCAACCATGTAGATTCCATGCTGGTTTTCCCTGTGAACTCCAAAACCTACTGGGATACAGCCACAGAAAGTAGTATACACAGAAAGAATGCTAGGGGCTGCTGCTGATTTCATTTGTTTGTATGTGTAACAGGCTGAAGCCTATGCTGCTGCTGCTGCCAATAGACCTAGGCCAAAAAGAAGAAGTGTTTTCAGGCCCCATTTACCTTTTCGCAATCTACATCCCACACTCCACTGTTTAGCCCTTCCTGTTCATTCTTCTGTTTTAACTCTTGGCAGTTGCCCCTTCTCCATCCCCACACCTACCCTTTTAGCTCCAGACTGTCACCTGTACAGGTTGCATTGAGTTGGCTCATCCTTTTCTTTACTTATCACAAACCCCATCCACTAAACTACACTGACAGCCTCCACCTCCGACCTTCTTATTCAACTATTTTTTCTCCCCTTTAACACCCACAGTTCCAGCACAAGGCTGCTGAGCTTCCTTTTGTTTTCTGTTCCATAACCAAGCACCTACAGTTCCAGCACAAGGCTGGTTAGATTTTTGTTATTTTTTGAGCAAAAGCAGATCCTTTGGACTTGGCTCACTGTATAATGCCCAACTGCTGGGCTCGCACCACAATTTTGTCCCCTTTCTGAGATAGCATCCAACTAGGTCATCCCAGACCCTCCATGTATCTCAGGCTCCTGTACCTTAGATTTTCAGGGGTCTGTACATGTGCTCTTTATATGCTATTCATCAGGTGACCCCCATGCCGACTTTAGGCTCCATTTCTCCCCCATACCTCATTCCCTGATATTTATTACATTGTCTGGATTTCCTTCCAATTTTCCGCTGAGTACATGTCATTACCACTTGCCACCAGCCTACAACCCTTCTCTTTTCTTAGATCCCACTTTCCACAGTTTAGGCCTTTCTGTTTTTTCTTCTACTTTAAGTCTTTGCAGTTGCTCCGTCTCCATCCCCGCACCCACCCTTTTAGCTCTGGAGTGTAGCTGGTACAGGTTCCATTTAGTTGGCTTGTCCCTTTCTTGTCTTATCACACACCCCATCCTCTAAACTCCATTGACAGCCTCCACCTCTGACCACCCTATTCAGTGCCCCCCCCAACACCCACAGTCCCAGCACAAGGTGGGTTTGCTTCATTTTGTTTTCAGTTCCAAAACCGAGCACCTGCAGTTCCAGCACAAGGCTGCTTTGCTTCATGTTGTATTTTGTTTTTTGTTCTAAAACCAATCCTTTGGACTCGGCTCACTGTTAAACACTTGACTGCTGGGCTCGCACTACTTTTTATCCCCTTTCTGAGATAGCTTCCAGCTAGGTCATCCCAGAACCTCAATTTATCTCAGGCTATCTATCCCTTAGATGCCACACACAGTTTAGACTGAGGCATTTTCATCTCCATTACTTCAGCAGTTTTTTCTTTTATTCTTTTATTCACCATTCACTTCTTAGGCTCTGTCGGACATTTCTAGTAGTGATCACCACATGGCCCTGGCATCAGCACTAGCCCTTCACTTAACAAGCATATATTTCTTTAATAATTATTTGTGTTTTTGTTTAGTCTAGTGTATATTTTTTCCATATTTTTTTGCCACCTTGATGAAGAGTACAAAAAACGCTTTACATCTTCCTACATTACATTTAATAAGCCTCCACTAACTCTCAGCCATCCTGTCCCATCCATTCCCAGCTTACTTATGAATTTAGAAAGTAAGCATTTTTAGTTCCCTCCACACTCTTGTTTACACTTGAATTGTATATTTTTATCAACGGACTCTGTCTAGAAACTGAGTATGTTTATGTGAGATTCTATTTAATTTAGTGTTCCACTTTCTAATGAGAGGGTATTACACAGGATGTGGGATTGTTTTATGTAAAATATGCTTGGTAAATATAGGATAGGCTGTACTTTCATGTCAGGAGAACTATGAATAACACTGTAAGAATGAAGACTTCATTCACCATGCAGAGAGGTGATGTAAGCGGGCCAGACTCATTTCAGGTCCTCCAATTACAATAAAGGGTACACCCCCAATACGATTGGGCCCCATAGACACCCCCTGCTGGATTATAAATGCTAGTGTGATTGCAAGCTTTTAACATACACTGGAACAACGCCTCGGCTGGTTGTAATAAAGATCTCCTACAGAAGAAGAAATAGATTTGCCTGCGTCATTTTTGTCACTGAGTCTTTTTATCTACTGGTTTGATCTACAGCATTCATATGCTGAGGTCTGGCTTCCAGTTTTCACCTCTGAAAACCCACACTCTCTGAGATTTTGTTTAAATATTGTCTGTGTTTTTGGCATATCTTAAGGACTGCCAGGGTGACACTTCCTCCTTGGATGCTCTGTCTTTACAGATTTTGGCTCAGTTCTACCAGGCTTATCGCTTATTAGCTCCACAGCTGCACGATTGGAGTATTTAGTAGCTTTATTTTTTTCCATCATTTTAAAGGAGGTTATACTCCACCAGTGTTCAGCTTACCGTTCCCCACTTAACAATCTATGTGATGTTGAAATTATAGAGCACTATGGGGTGGATAGGGACACACTACAGGAATTCTGCAACCTCTGGCATCTTCAACTTAGAGTTAGGGCCATCTGAGAAGAACCCACCCCAGTGGAGAAAAAGGTATGTGTAACACTTAGAATCTTAGCTACAGGTACCTTTCAGAAACTAACTGGGGACATGCTGGGGTGTCACAGGCATCATCATCCAGGATCCTCCATCAATTCCTGAATGCTGTGCTCCAACATAACAGGGACCACATATATTTTCTCCATAATCCTAAGGAGAGGGACAGACGTATGCAGGAGTTCTACCATGTAGCACACTACTTTGAAGTTCTGGGTGCCATAGATTGCACATATATAGAACTTAAGACACCACCTGGGGAACAGTGTAGGCTCTACATAAACAGAAAGGGCTACCACTATATTAACTGTCAAGTCATGTGCAATGCCAAGGGAATCATCTTGAACGTGTGTGCTGGCAATCTTAGCAGTGACCACAGCTTGCATATGTGGCACACCTCTCAACTGTACCAGATGTTCACTAGGGGGGATATCCAGCAGGTCATTTACTGGGGGACACAGGTTATGCCCTGGAACTGTGGCTGATGACACCAATAAGAAATTCACACACACCCACTGAACAATGTCATAATGAGGCACACTCTCAAACCAGAAATATTATAGACCATGTGTTTGGGCTGCTGAAGTCATGGTTCCAATGCCTAGATATGCCAGGGGAGCCCTGCAGTACATTCCATGGACGTGTACTGAAATATTCATAGTATGTGCCATGCTACATGACATCATCCTGAAAAAACAGCTTCAGCAGGATCAGCAAGAGGAAGAAGCAGACATCCCACAACCAATTCCAAGGTCACCACAGCCACAGGCAGATGAGAAGTCAGAGTGTGAAACACCAACTGCTGTGGGTGTAGGTAGATGTAGGCATGCTCACTATGCCCTTGCATTGGCTAAGAGACAAGGCATAGCTCACTCACTCACAACCTAGAGGTCTAAAACCTTCCTACTATGCATATACATATAGTAGCATTGATGCCAGGCAAATCTCACAACCTTTACCTACCCATTTATTGGCTGTGTACTACTTGCATCAGACAGAGTCATCACTGAACTATAACTGTTGCAACTGCTGGATTTACAAGGTAAGCGTTGAACCTGGAGTGTATTGTGTAACCATAAAAAAATGCAGTTTTGCACCACCAAAATAACAGGCAAATGACATATTTTGCTTACAAACTATCTTTGAAATGCTAAAAGTGCTATTAAAGGAACTCTCCCTGAATCATGTCTACAGATTTAACACATAACATTCCATGTTAAGGTATTGCCTATCATGTATACTTGTGAAATGCCCTAACAAACATGCCCATGCCATCAGTACAGATCTAACTAATGCATACAGATAAAAGTGTAAAAGCCTTTGCTAATCAATATATATATATATATATATATATATATATATATATATATATATATACTATCAAATAGATTGTTCTTAATTACATTTCAGCATATGCAGTATGTAGCTGACAAAATGCAAGCATAGCTTCTCAAGTTCAGTAATCCTTAATTTTCCCTAGCTACACAGTTGTATTGTTATGGTATAGATTCAGGACTGTAAGCGCAGTGAAGATGCAAATGAGGTATGAACTCTTAGAAGTGCTGTATCTGAAATACTTGGTTCCATATTGCAGATGTGAACATAATGCAGGCACTCCCTCAGTATTTGTTTTGAAAGGTTTGCAACTGTGACTGATTACTGGTTGGAAGAAGGAAAACACAACAGCACTGCAGGCTGCCTTACATCCAGTGGGTGTGTGAGGTTAGAACTACTAAGTGTTAGATGTAAGGTTGTCCCTTTTTTGTCTAGTTCCCATTTTCTATCTTTTTTTTTGTAGGCCAGTGGTTGCATGAAGAAGGGCTTAGTGCAAACATGAGAAATGGAGAAAATGAATGGGGGGGGGGGTTGGTTTTGCTTATCTCATTTGCAGTAAACAAATAAAACTCATAAAGAATCACAAAGTGTCACTTAAAAACATATATAATAATGCAAGTTTAAACGTTTTGCATCCACACTTCTTCAGGCTTAATACACTGACTACATGAACACTTTCTTTTAAATGTATAAAACCATCACATGATCGCATAAATTAAAATAGTCATGTAATGTAAATCACTAGAATTAAAGCAAAATACAGCTCAAACTTGATTATGTATTTCATTTAGTATTGATTTGGTATGAACATTACTATTTAAACCTGGTGGAATGTGTGCTTGAAAGCACCTTATCCATTTTATTTCCTCTTTCTCTGTATGTTTTTATCCCCCCAGTAGGAATTTGTATAACTTGCAAGATGCAGAACTTAAAAGCGTAAGTTTTATCAGTCATAGCAATGTGCGTATATAACGCATTAGTATTAACCTGCCTAGTTATATCAGAAAGATAGTTGGCAATACTTGCTTTGAACTTCTGATTGGTTTTACCAACATAATATACATTGCAACACTTACAGATGGCCATATATATGACATTTCTGGTATCACAAGTTCCAAATCCTCATAAAATAAGATTATTTTTAAACAGTGGATGTTTTATAAATTTCTCAGTGTATATATGCTTGCAATATACACATCTATGACATTTAAATGTTCCACACCTAGAAATGCTTAAAATATCCAGAGTTCTCAGTTGTTCTTTATAGCATAGATGGTTCTAGAGATTAGCGCATCTTTTATAACCAAATATAAGATTATAATGGCCTTCAGTCATTAATTCCGGTAATGGTTCAACAATCGGCCAGTACTTTCTAATAATATTCTGTTTATCTGTGGTATTTGTATTATAAGTGAGCATGAATCTATGTCCCACACTGTTTTTTCACTGCTTTACATGGTCTCTTAAAATCAGAAAAATATATCTAGTATCAGTAGTACACCTATTCTCAATGGTCTTTTGAGAGTGATTAACATCAACAGAAGAATAACCCTTTGAATAAAATCAGATTTTAAGCATTGTAGCTGATAAACATAGTTACATCACTGGTATTTAATCTAGCTACTCTAGTCATTTGTTTCTTTACAGTGTTATTAAACATAAATAAAGGGTGCATGCTCAATCTATGGAGATAATTGTTACATTTAACATCCTTTTTATATAAAGCTGTACCAATTCTGTCTGTGTCATCTTTTAAAAACGTGATTTCCAAAAAAAAAATCAATATTGTTGAACTCAACTTTTTTCTTAAAGTGCAAAAAAGTTGTGGTGTCATTTATCTAGCACAAACAATTCTCAAATGAAGATAAATCACCTCTACAGATGAGAAAGGGATCAACAGCAAATCTCCTACTGAAAAATACATTTTTAAAAAATGGAATTAAAAGATTGTGAAGAATAAACTGGTGTTCCCAAACATGCATTACAATATTTGCATATGTATTTGCACGGGAATGCCCATTGGAGCTCCCTTTTGTTGCTTATACACTTTTTTCTTGAAATATGAATACATTGTTAGTTAATACAATATGTAATAATTCACATAACAAATCAATACTACTTTGTTCAAACCCAGGTGTTTGCAACAGGTGTGTTCTAATCATCCCAATGCCTTCTTCATTAGGAATCACCATAAAGAGAAAGTCTACAGCTGAAGTGATAAAATAGCTGTTAGTTAAATCTTTATCACTGGACCAATCATATAACGAAGATAAGAAATCAGATGTGTTTTTAATAATAGTAGCTATGTTGTTTAAACTCTCCTTTAAGCTCAAATCAAGATATTTAGATAGTAGTTCAGTGATCCAACCAGCCACAGACACAATATGTCTCATCTGCGGTTCAATAAGAGATTTGTGTATTTTTGGTAAATTTTTGGTAATTTGCTTAGATAAATTAAATACCAGCTTCTGCCCATTTAGGTTTTTGACCGGTTTATTGCTGCTGCATTCATCTTTTTATTTGCCTTGGTTATTAATGTGTTGGCATAGTGGGCATGAGTGTCCTTGGTGTTTTACCCTCTACCAGCAATGCAATTATGAAGTCTATGTTACCTATTCATCTTCTGATGGACATTTCTTCCAGTCACTTCAGTTTACTGAAGTTACAGCAGAGGCTACACTAACAGGATTGAGATGACACTGAATGAGGAGCTATAGTACATACTAAAGTAAGAGAGGTTATGGTTTCAGAATTCAGGAGAAGAAGTAAGAAATCTACTTTTAAGTCTGAGAAAGCAGGTAAGAGGGTAGGGGCGCATGAAAAAAACAACAACATAATGAAATTAATCATTGTATTTCAGTGATGTCATTGAACAGACTATGTAAAGTAGCGGAGAAGAGTTTGATTAAAATTAAGTAGCACTTGCTAAGTTCCTGATATCAGAAGGTAAAGAATTCCAGACTGTAGGAACAGGTTTAGAAAAAGAGTATTAAATGTTGGCAAAAATGAATAGTGACCTATGAGATATGGCTACTCTTGGGAGGTGGGTTGTTAAGAAGTAGTCACTGGTTGCACTTAGATGGTTCAGGTTGTCAGCAGCCATGGACAATTTGTTAGAAATTGTAATTGCAAAGAGAAGATTTACTTTTTCATTGACTAGCAGACAGCTTCTGCAGACATTCTTAGTCCAAACTTTTTAAAGTTCCCATCGCAGATTACATAATATTGTAGGCATTTGTAAGCAGCTGCATTCAAGTTCTCATAACCATTAATTATCCCAGAGTCTGTAACAACATGAAAGAATCATGTGTGAGAGATGTACATATAAAATGTTTGTCATACCCCTGCACTGGCCCAGTAATCAAGGAGCCTCAATCCTCACCACTAGCACCAGTGAGGGATGTACACATTGGGAGGATGACAAGTACATGCAGAGTAAAGTACAATTCCCCTTAAGAGCACATAGAAATCACAGTCAGTCTGGGGCTGGTTACTCCCTCTTTTTCCAGATCCCCAAAAAGACTCCCCTCTGACATAGCTATAGGGTTGGGATCTCAGCTGAGTGCCCAAGCAAAAACCTCCAGCACCCTCTCTATCCAACCAGTGCTTTGAGTCCCTACCCAAGTAGCTGACACACACACACACACACACACACACACACACACACACACACACACACACACACACACACACACACACACACACACACACACATATATATATATAGACACACACGTTAAGATTTGATTTATACACAGACACAAACACACACCTGGGAAAGGCTGGCACAGGTTTACTAGCTATTCCCCCTTCTCCCCAGACTATAATTTAGTACCAGCTGGCACCAGCCACTACTTATCAGCTAATATAAAGGCCCTTACAAAGGGTGACCAATCCTACTATGTAATGTTGCCCTTATCTAAATGGTACGTGTGACCAAGACTAAGGCTATTTAGGAGTGGCCTGTACAGTGTCACCAAACATATATGTAAGTACTTTAACAGCTTAAATGTCTCTAAACAAACCATCCACAAAAATTGTTTAAATATATTTAATAATAAATAATAAAAGAACAAGACAATTCTCAAACAAGACAGTAACTGCAGAATTCAGAATCACAGGAAATATTTTAAAGCAATATTGCAGGACTGTCTCAAATAAATGCAGAAAACATCTAAACTAATCTTTACTATATTCCTATCCATATCTAAGGGAGATTACTGTACCTTGGTTACTTGCTATTAGCAAGGCTACTATTAGCAAGGCAAGTGCTGATGAGAGGATGTTTCCAGGTCCAAGACAAGAAACAAAATGCCCAGTCTTTCTCTGAGAGAGTGCTTAAATTAATAATCAACATTACTGCTAGGTTAGCTTGGATGACATCAATCTTTGTCACCTGACTTCAGTTCCCAGGCTAAAGAGATACTCAGAATTGAACACCTCTGTGACAAAAATACATATCTCTCAGAAGTGTGCAGCTGCTAGGAAGTCATAGAGCAATAAAACACTTTTACATTTAAAACCTAGCAATTATTTGTTTCAAGACAATAGGAAACCTCTATCTCTAGACATTGTGGCTGATTGCAGTACTGAAACTGAGATAACACAATCATAAAACACTTTACTTTTCAACTTATATTTTTGAAGCTTTGTAAGTTAACTCCGTATATTCCAGCTTCTACTATTAAAACATACATTTGCCCAGGTATATAGCTTATATGCATTTCTGTTCTTTTCCAGTAGGGTACACTGTGATTACATTCTTGAAGCTCAGTACATAATGTAAAGTTCTCCTACATTTGTAAGATAAGCATATGAATCATACTAATATTCACAAATGGCATATGCTTATTTACAAAATTCCAGTTAGCTGGCCTGGCAGAGTCACAATGTCCTTGGGGCAAAAGGCACCAAAATCTGCCTGTTTGAATTAGTTGGTACATTTATTTGGATTGGGGATTGGACTTTATCTGATGCAGTGGTTTTGTTTCTGTTGTATAATCCATCATATGCTGAAGTTCTAAAGCTTAATTTACCTTAATCTCAAAGACCTCTAAAATGCAACACATGCACCAAGCACATTCAGCAAGTTAAGCTTATGACCTCACATCACACAAGTGCCTCAAAATCATGGATGCTGAGCCCATAACTTAAGCACCAACTCAAGCTAACATTATTGTTATATGTTATACCATTGTAAGACAGATGCACCTTTAACCAGGCTGAGCAAGGAAAAAGTGATGATCAGTTGCTTGTCTGGTACTAGTTTCTATTAGATCACACATGCACCCAAGTGCTTGAACAACAAGTATTAGTATGATGCTGATATAGTACATGTGGGTGTCCATGACTTCACATATACCTTGCAGCTGAAATATATAAAAAGAGGCATGATCAAGCTTTAAAAGTATGTGTCACAGGCAAGAATCTGACTAGCAATGAGCAACATTCTACCTTCTCCAAAGATGCTGCCGCAATGTGAGGAAAACAAAGGATTTGACTTCAGTAATTGGTTTAGTTTTAGCATCATTTGAAGGCAGTTCAATATCTGGCAGCTTAGTAAGACTGGTAGACCTTGCTGCTTTTCCAGGGGTGGTCTGCATCTGTCACCTATAGTGTTTTAATTACTGGCAAAAACCTTACCTACTCCCATAGTACATTTTTGAGGCAAAACCAACTTGACAGACTTACCAACATTATAAAGCAAGGAAAAGAAAATATGATGCTTTAAATGATCGATGCTAGGAGCTTAAATAGCAAACTCGACTCAAAATAAGCCCTTCTTACCCTGGAACATATAGACATCTGAGTATGACTAAGACATGGTTAAAATGGCAGACAGCACTCCAGCTGTGCAAGACTACAACACCTATCACACATTTAGTACTGCACAGAAAGGGAGAGGAAGTGAAGTTGTCACAATCTTCATCCAGAAGACTCATAATAGCTGGTAATGCAGTATGATGCAGGTTCCTGTCAATCCACTGACATTACTTTTTTCAAGTGCTGTTCTATCAACAGTAAAAGAGCAAAACAAGTTTCACGGACCATGGAGTTTTCTTTTCTTTCCACTGTTGTCCAACCTCAGATTAGGTATATTTAAGTTTGGAGTGTCCTTCCCAGATGTGGAGGTGCCAGGAAACTTGTCACTCTGTTCAAAAAAAATTACCGCTGAGGTTCAGGGATACTTGATTCACTTTTTTCCTGTTGATATACAACACTGCATGATAAACTTGAGCTTCTTCATGTCCAAATAACTATGAGAAAGGTCCTGTACTATTTATTAACTAACTATAGAAGTCCTTCTAAGACTCAGAAAAGCCACTACACCTATCTACAGGAACTGGAATCACTCAGTATTAAACTCAGTACCATTTTGCTAAGTTATCTAAATTATCCAGCTATAAATTGGGAAATCTACACCACTACCTCACAAGTGCTGAAATTATTAGACTGTCAATACAAATGCTCAGGAACAATTAGTTAGAGTACTCAGCAGGGGTTGCAATATTTTGAATCTTATCCTTACTAGTACTGGGGCATCTTGGACCATCCCTTACATATCTTCATAACTTGTTTGGTCTGACCATAAATACTTCTCTTTCAAAATAATATGGAGAAACGACACCTCTTTCAAGTAATGATAAACTCATTTACAGAGCTAAGGAAAGCTTCATAGTCATCCAAGATCTCTAAAAGGCAATGTCTCATTTCCTGGGAATTTGTATCATACCTCTCATCTGTCCAGGTTTTCGCAGAATGTTCAGATTTTTGCCTCATATGTTTGGTCCACATAAAATCTGTGGTTTTCTGGCAAATCATTGGTGATTGAAGTCATTAAATATTGCAAAGTATACGAGTCCTATGCTTTATATTCTTCAGGAAATGCATACCAGTGTAAAACCTATTATTCTAATTACTTTATAAGTTTATACGAGCAATATTTAAAATTTGTCCCTATTTTGGGGCCTTTCTCCTCCCATTATTTTTTCCTTTGTCCAGATCTCTTGTGCTAAGAGGTTGAGAGGTATGATTTGCATGACTATGAAATGTTTCACTGTACTGTTGGAAAAACATTGCACTGGAGCACCTTTTACCTGCATTGTAGTGTAAGTATCAGCAAGAATGGACAAATGCCCTGTATGTCCTGTCCCACCCAGCACAAACATATACATACAAATGCACACAGACACACACACAAGCAAGCACACACATACTCAGAGATGCAAACACACCCACACATGCATGTGCACATACGCACACACACGTGCATATACGGACATGCATAGACACACACACACACAAAACACACAAAAGCACACACACTCATGCACACACCCTCTCACACTTGCACAAAGACTTACACATACATTATGAACATGCACACAAACACACATCCATGTTGGCAGTCACAGTAGCAATTTGCTCACAGACCCACTCAAACACTATCATACTGCTCACCCATGTACACAGTGACACAGAATGACCCATGCACATATGCACTTCTATTCACAAAAAGCACTATTTATCTTCATTGGCTATATGTGCAGGATGAAGCAACTCCAATTTATGCTGCACATATAGTCAACACTGAAAGGCACCGATATGCACCACAAAAATACTTAATGCTCTAGTGTAGCCAAAATGCTGTCAGTTTATCAAGATGTGACAGGTGGCATAGGATCTTTTACATTCACCTGAACTACCAGACCTGAAATTATTTTCATACCCTTTCATAAGGACTAGAAGGGTTAGACTGGGGTTGTACTTAAGAGTGTCCATCCTGTTGCCCAGATTATACTTAAAAAGTTTCATGGAGCTACTACGCTTTGTCTCTAAGTTGAGTCTATTCTGTAAAAGAGTAATATTCTCTGTGATAGATATATATCCTGCCAACAGGTCCTATTTATGTTTTTGTGGTACCGTAGGTCTCTTGAATAGGTGTTTTGGGTGGTATTAGTATTGTGGATCTCTAAGAAGTTACATAAGCGTGTTTTGGGTGGCATTAGTATTGTGGATCTCTAAGAAGTTACATAGGTGTGTTTTGGGTGGTATTAGTATTGTGGATCTCTAAGAAGTTACATAGGTGTGTTTTGGGTGGTATTAGTATTGTGGATCTCTAAGAATTTAAGTAGGGGTGTTGTGGGTGGTATTAGTATTGTGGATCTCTAAGAAGTTACGTAGGAGTGTTTTGGGTGGTATTAGTATTGTGGATCTCTAAGAAGGTACATAGGAGTGTTTTGGGTGGTATTAGTATTGTGGATCTCTAAGAAGTTATGAAGGAGTGTTTTGGGTGGTATTAGTATTGTGGATCTCTAAGAAGGTACATAGGAGTGTTTTGGGTGGTATTAGTATTGTGGATCTCTAAGAAGTTACGTAGGAGTGTTTTGGGTGGTATTAGTATTGTGGATCTCTAAGAAGGTACATAGGAGTGTTTTGGGTGGTATTAGTATTGTGGATCTCTAAGAAGTTGTGTAGGAGTGTTTTGGGTGGTATTAGTATTGTGGATCTCTAATAAGTTACGTAGGTGTGTTTTGGGTGGTATTAGTATTGTGGATCTCTAAGAAGTTATGTAGGAGTATTTTGGGTGGTATTAGTATTGTGGATCTCTAAGAAGTTACATAGGTGTGTTTTGGGTGGTATTAGTATTGTGGATCTCTAAGAAGTTACGTAGGAGTGTTTTGGGTGGTATTGGTATTGTGGATCTCTAAGAAGGTACATAGGAGTGTTTTGGGTGGTATTAGTATTGTGGATCTCTAAGAAGTTGTGTAGAAGTGTTTTGGGTGGTATTAGTATTGTGGATCTCTAATAAGTTACGTAGGTGTGTTTTGGGTGGTATTAGTACTGTGGATCTGTAAGAAGTTAAGTAGGAGTGTTTTGGGTGGTATTAGTATTGTGGGTCTCTAATAAGTTATGTAGGTGTGTTTTGGGTGGTATTAGTATTGTGGATCTCTAAGAAGTTGCGTAGGAGTGTTTTGGGTGGTATTAGTATTGTGGATATCTAAGAAGTTGTGTAGGAGTGTTTTGGGTGGTATTAGTATTGTGGATCTCTAATAAGTTACATAGGAGTGTTTTGGGTGGTATTAGTATTGTGGATCTCTAAGAAGTTACATAGGAGTGTTTTGGGTGGTATTAGTATTGTGGATCTCTAAGAAGTTACATAGGAGTGTTTTGGGTGGTATTGGTATTGTGGATCTCTAAGAAGTTGTGTAGGAGTGTTTTGGGTGGTATTAGTATTGTGGATCTCTAATAAGTTACGTAGGTGTGATTTTGGGTGGTATTAGTATTGTGGATCTGTAAGAAGTTAAGTAGGAGTGTTTTGGGTGGTATTAGTATTGCTGATGTCTAAGAAGTTATGAAGGAGTGTTTTGGGTGGTATTAGTATTGTGGATCTGTAAGAAGTTAAGTAGGAGTGTTTTGGGTGGTATTAGTATTGTGGATCTGTAAGAAGTTACGTAGGAGTGTTTTGGGTGGTATTGGTATTGTGGATCTCTAAGAAGTTGTGTAGGAGTGTTTTGGGTGGTATTAGTATTGTGGATCTCTAAGAATTTAAGTAGTAGTGTTGTGGGTGGTATTAGTATTGTGGATCTGTAAGAAGTTACGTAGGAGTGTTTTGGGTGGTATTAGTATTGTGGATCTCTAAGAAGTTACATTGGAGTGTTTTGGGTGGTATTAGTATTGAGGATCTCTAAGAAGTTATGAAGGAGTGTTTTGGGTGGTATTGGTATTGTGGATCTCTAAAAAGTTATGTA